>NC_052150.1:95649071-95971997 GCF_902713615.1 Scyliorhinus canicula
ATGAAAAATGTTTAACTTCACCAATAGATAATTTTGTTTTGAAGTTGCAGATTACCTGTATGTTGATTTCAAATCAATTGCGTGTCCTTTGGCCTACAAATAGAAGTATCAGTTAATTGATCAATTGTTTTGTGACCTTTTCAAATACTGCTCTGATTTCTCACAAAGCACAACTTGAACAGATTGCACTAGATAGTGAGATTTATCTTCCCACAGCCATGCCTGTTCCACAGCCCCATCCCAGAGAAGACACAGTTTATTATAATCTTTTGATGCGTTGATTATCCTGTGGTGAAATGATGAACACGCAACTGATAGTCATGGCCTGCTGATTTGAAATTAAACATAGTGAGTGGGCTGAAATGATCTCAGACAAGAGTGATTAATTACTTCAGTTCTGGCAGTGAACTCAAGGGTCGGCTACTCAGCTCCTCAGGCTTGTGCTATTTATTCAGTTAGATCATGGCCGAGTTGTATCTGAGTTCCATTTCCTTGCCTTGGCTTCATATGCCTTAAGATTTTTCTAAGATAGGAATATCAGTTTCAGTTTTGAAATGTTTCTATTGGCCTACCCTCAACAGCTTTTTGGAAGAAATATTTTAATTTTTTTAGAAGAAAAAGCCCCAACATGTTCAATCTTTCCCAGTCACTGTAAGCTCTCAATTCTGGTACCATCCTTTTGTCTTTTTTTCAATTTCTCCAGTGATTTCAGTGTCCAATTTTATATTATGGAGACCAAAAATGTGCACTGTACTTCTAAGGGCTACCTTACCAATAGCCCTACACAAGTTCAATGTAATGTCAATGCTTTCAAATTCTATAGCTATAGTAATAAATCCAAGTGCTTTCTTAGTGTTTTTAAGTGCCTTGCTGAACTGCATTGATTCTTGTAATGATTTGACTACCTACATCTTTTGATTCCTTTGCTCTTCCGTCCATTTAAGTTTCTTATTTTCTACGGTACAGGTGATGGTTTTTATTTTTCCTACCCTACATTTATCTCTTTATTTGACCCACAACTGCCAAGTGTGCAAATGTTCTACTGTTCTTTTATGTTTATTTTTTCCTCTACATTGGCTATATTGCTATTTCATATTGTTACTTTTTTCTGAGTCCAAACTATTAATGCTAATTATAAAACAATGGTGCCTGCAATTAGCCTTCTGGCGTACAGCTTTAAACCTCCTTCCAAACTAAAAAAGTACCCTTTACATCTATTTTCTGCTTTCTATATTTTTGAGCCAATTTGCTATCTGTCCCTGATTATGCATGAGCAGTCCTTCAAGGCTGTGTTATATTATACAAGGTAAATAATAGGTGGTGACTGTGGCCTATTTGAACATGTTCCCCTTTAGTCAGAGCAGCCCTCATTTTTACTTTTACTTGAGTTCATTTAGATAAGGAAATGGTGAATGAAACAATCGGAGTTCTTGTGAATTAATTACCTGTATTTTTGGTTTGTAGTTTGCTGTGGGGATGAAAACAATACAACAAAAATCTATATTTCCATTGTGACTGGAAGCACCGTTTGTGAGAAAATTGGAAAGAACAGACTGTTGCAGTTGACAGGTTCAGTGCCTGGGTTCACGACTTTACTAATCTACAGCAATACAATTCTCAGCAGAAAAGTTACGGACTGTCTTGTTGTTCTTTAAAATTAACTGTATTTGTGGCTGGTATATTTCCATTTATATGACTCATTGCAAATAAAACTTTTCGCTGGGAAGAAACAAATCAAAAGAGAAACTCTTTGTCGAAAAGTGGCTGGATGAAACTTGCTACACATTTGGCAGTTTCCTTGGTTAAAAGCTGAGTAAGACTTCTTGCAAATGTGAAGCTTCACAGTACAAACCTGCATCCAGTGAAGAATCTAGTTGCACCTAATAAGTTTTATGTTTTTCTTAAGATTACGGATGTAATTACTGGAGTGTTTTAATTCCTTGATACACTTGAAACTGTTGTAATTTTCAAGTGCAAGATGCATATTGTAAACTTTGCTTTGAGATTTTACAGTTGCAATGGAAATTTGTCAATTCAAATAGTTTGCATTGTGTCAACAATGAATTCATTGTTCCTGTGCAACTAATTAAACAAAACTTTTTAAAACAATAACCTAAATGTATTGGTTGCCTTTCATGATATAGTGTAATATTTTACATTATTTATCAATATAATGGTTAATTTTAGTAAAGTAATAAATGTCTGCTGGCAATAGTGATATCAGTCATGGTGAGTTGTCAGGTGGTACAGTGCAACCAAAGATTCATTCTTTGACACCCCAGTTGCTACGGATAGATACTGTATTTGGAATGGGAGTGCAGTGGGAGAAATAGGTCACAAACTGTAAATTGAATTTTCATACTTGCAGCTTTCACATCTAACAGTCAACAGGTGGTCATGGGCTTTAAGGCACTGGGTAAGAAATTCTCAACCCCTTAGCTCTCCATAGCGGCGCTATGAGTACTGTTTTTCCTTCGATGGGATCTGTGAGGCATGCACATACAGGAAGTATCCATAAACATAATCTGGATCAGGCTGTATTGCTCTCTTTTGGTTGGCAAATGCACATTGGCCAAGTGGCTGCTGCCTGTGCCATAAATTTTCTACATTTCTAAGTAAGCAAAGTCAAAGGATTACATCAAATCAGTGCGCAATTAGTTTGATGCCAGTCTTACCATTTGGACCTCAACAATCAGCTCATGCTCTCTCTCAACCTGAACATGAGCTTAGCAGCAGATAGAACCTCCCCACCACCATCACTGTTTAAAGGGATCTGTTATCCGGTTAGTTGCCAATTGATTTCTGCTGGCCATTGTTGCGATTGCATGATTATTTTGATGGTTTCAGAGTTGTTTAAAGTTGCTAAAGTCTACAAGGAGTGGTGAGACACTTGTAGAATGTTATCATGACTTCAAGGATTCTGACATGACTATTGGAGCATGCATCTCCCCAGGATTATAGCATAATGTGGTGTATGAACAGAGGTGACATAGAGCAGGACCAAGCTGTGGAAGAGAGAGGGAGAGGAGAGCAGGGCTGTCGACAGGAGGCCATATACAACGGTTGTTCAGGGATTAATTCTCTGACCTGAACCTCAGTGATGAATAGTGTATCAGGCATCTTTGTTTCACTAAAAGGGAATCCAAAAATCTTATATAGACGTATAAATAGTATAAAGAGAATTGGAGCCAATTGGGGACAAAGAAGGGGCTTTACAGGGTACTAAATTAATCTTTTGCATCTGTCTGTACCAATGAAGAAGATGCTGCCAGGTCATGTTGAAAGAGGAGGTATTTCAGACAGTTGATTAATTTAAAATTGACAAGAAGGTGGTATTGGATAGATTGTACTTAAATTTAATAAGACACAGGAATCGAATTAAAGGACACTGAGCGAAGTAAGGCTAGAAGTTGTGGAAGTACAGGACATAATTTTCAATCCTATGGGGCAGTGCCAGAGAATTGGAGAATTGCAAATATTCAGTAAAAGACGTAAAGATAAGCCCAGCAACCAGAGGAATTTCAGTTGTTGGGAAGCTTTTTGAAACGATGATTCGGGACAAAATCATGTTTAGCTAACTTGCGTGATTCTTACGATGAGATAAGAGAAGGGTAATAGGGTAATACAGTTGATATGGTGTGTATGGATTTTCACAAGGCATGTGACTTGTGAGCAATGTCAGAACTCATGGAATAAAAGGAAAAGGAGCAACATGGATATGAAATTAGCTGAGCAAGAAGAAACAGAGTAGTGGTGAACAGTTCTTTATCAGACTGGGAGATGGTTATTGCGGCGTTCCCAAGTACCAGGACCCTTGCTCTTTCTGATGGATATTAATGAGTTAGAGTTGCAGGGAGCTATTTCAAAATTTGCTGTGACCACAAAACTTAGAAGTATTGTGAGGAACATAGTGTTACACTTCAAAATGACATAGGTTGGTGGAATGAGCAGAATAGATTTAATGCAGAGAAATGTGAAGTGGTTCATTTTGGTTGGAAGAACACCGAGCAACCATGTGAAATCATGGGCACCCTGCTAAAGGGGGTGCAGGAGAAGATGTACAAATTATTGAAGATGGCAGCCAGTGACTGTGGAGTTGATCTTGGCAATGGGCCCTTTTGTAGACTGGAGCAGGTGATTTTGCAACATCTCCCAATTTCTGTCCAGTGAAGCATAAAGAAGATCACTGAGACTCTTACAAGGAAGATTGGCTAATTTCATTCACTTGCCAGAGTGAAGCAGGTGGCATGAGCATGCAGTTTTCCGAGAAATGCAAGTTTCCCTGTGGTATGTGATCTCATTGACAGCACAGATATTGCTTTTGATGTCAACAATAGGATGGACTTTAGCTGGAAAGGATTCCACTCGGTGTCCAGTTGGAGTGTGATTATGTGTAGCATATCACATGGGTCACTTTGCAAGATCTGTGGGGCCTGTGGGGGGTGGAGAGAAGGACGAGCACCACGGGCGTGCTCGGGAGGGGACTGGCCCGCGATCGGTGCCCACCAATCGTCGGGCCGGCGTCTCTAAGAGACGCACTCTTTCCCCTCTGCCGCCCCGCAAGATCAAGCAGTCACGTCTTGCGGGGCAGCGGAGGGGAAGATGGCAACCGTGCATGCGCAGGTTGGCGCCGGCTTCTGTGTACCAACTGCAGCATACCAACCAGCCAAGTTCAAGGGCCCGCGGCTGACGCCACTTAGGCGCCGCCGGCCATGTCATTCTCGGCGCGCCGCTTTGACGCTTTTCAGGCTGAGGTCGCGGGCCCTTAAACTTGGCTGGTTGGTATGCTGCAGTTGGTACACGGAAGCCGATACCAAAAGAGACAGAATGTTGGTCACGCAGTGCTTCTTATCCTCTGACCTTTGGTGCTCTTTTGGGCGGTCCCAGGTAGGGATCCAATGGATTGAAAAGATTTCAATCACCCTTATCTATTCTGGCCAATTAGGGGCGGGCACCTCGATTGCTAGGCGGGTTCTAGTTATTATTGTTCAAGGCACGTAGACACTTCAAAATAAGGTGAACAGGCGCCACCGAGTCTGTTCCAAATGTTAAGTTTCGATCTGACGCCCTTTGTTCTGGGGAGACCTGTGAGTGGCCTCTAGCAGGTGCACGTTTCTGCATAAGTCTGAGTTTGTTGTTTGCAATCCACACAGGCTGTGTCCTGTCTGTGACCCAACCTGACCACAATTCCCATCATCCTTTGCAGGCAGCCATTTTAGATGGCCACATGTCCACCGTGATCCTGAACGCTAAGTGTGGTGGATCACAGACTCGAACCAATAGCTGCCCTGCGTTTCCAGTCAACTGTCGGTCAATCCAGGTCCTACTTGACTCTAACCTAAATATATCGCACAACGTAATCCATCATTACATCCAGTTCATCAAAAGTTAATTTATTATTAACTACAAATTTCATTTTAAATTAAATTCATTTAAAGCTTTTCTAAATTAAAATAATTTCAAAGGCAGTTCATTTCTAAGCTAACCTAATCTCATGCTGCTTGCTGAAACATCAAAACGTATTTGCAACTCAGAAATTTTAAAGCAGCAGCATCACATTTCATACTACCTATCCTAAACATTAACATAAAGGCACAAATGGTTTATTTTAGCAGCGGTTGTTTACATTCATTCGTGAGGTATAAATTTTCAGTGTATCCTTTATTTAATTCAAAAAAGGGAATCTCGTACTGTGTATATCTGTGGGTGGGAGACTCTTGCCTTCCACCTGCGGTGCTGGAATGTGAGGATGCCAATATATATTACTGCAATCAGGATGAGGGCTTTGGCTAGGTGGGAGATGAGGCATATCAGGAGGTGATTTTGAAGCCTGGGGCTCCAATTTCTAATGTCGTCCCACCAGGTAGGGGTCTCGGTTTCTAAAATTGTCGGGTGATATCCTGGGTCTGTTTGGTGTTTGGGGCTAGCTTAGGTCCTGGCCTGATTTTGTACAGGGCTAAGTTACCCTTTGTGAGTGTCCCGGGGCATTTTTGTTTAGTTACCAATCCTTTTTCTGGGCTTTTTGCTAAACATCCAATTTCGGGACACCCTTCATTTGGAAATTCCCACCAATCCCCTTTTCCGGTGGTGCTGATATAGCATTCTGTTGTGGTCCCATTAGGCCTTTTGTATATTGCCCTTTGATTACTACACCCAAATAGGATGCTTATGTTGTGGTTTACCTATAATATACCGTCCTCGCATTCCCCTGAACTAGATGGTGCAAACTATAATACCCTGAGTACAGAGAGTTCATATTGTCCTGTGATCTGAGTTCTGTGACTCCAATGAAAATGTTGATGAAGAGGATTGGTTCCTGGATTCATCCTGTGCTTTGTCGTCCGTGTAGTTCTAGGGAATCAAGCATAGTATTTTGTTATTATCTTTATGTTTAACATCTGTATTTATTACTCTTTCTCTCTTATTCCGATTACCCGTTATAATTGTGTTGATTATCACTATGCGTGACTCCCCCATTTTGTTTTAAATAAGTTTAGGAGAGAGACAAGAAATGCAAATTAAAGTGGAGGGAATTAAGTATGCGTTTTTCTCACAGCCTGTCTGGCCGAGGCTCAGAGTGGTCGGACATTTTCTTCGACCAATCTCTATCTTGATCGCAACTATGTGTACAGTAAGAAGTCTTACAACACCAGGTTAAAGTCCAACAGGTTTGTTTTGAATCACTAGCTTTCGGAGCACTGCTCTACAACCATGTGTGGTTGCTTAACCAGCCGAATTTCAGGGCGGCCAGTTTTATAAAGTTTTGTCCCGGGAGCACAGAGGAATTTATCGTGGCACAGAAGTTCCAAGTTTGTACGGGCTGAATTTTAGGACAGGCCGTGTTCAGTAGTGATCAGCAACCATCGTGTTTTAAGTGTAAATAGCATGTGGGAGTCACCCAAAAGGGTCCGGAAAAGTGAAAGAAGCCAGGGTTTAGAGTGGACAGAGCGTTGTGAGAATACAGCCTTCATCCCACATCAAACCAGAGTATAGATCAGACTTGAGGAGAAGATGTACGACCTGCCCAGGTCTATGTATTGTGTGGAAAGCCATTCCAGAAAGTATGAGGGTATCATGAGGTGTGTATGGGCCGCTGCGGGTGACGAATGTGTGGGATCCCGGGTTCAGGGAAGTGGGTTCTAGTTATTATTGTCCAAGGCACTTCCAAATAAGGTGAATAGGTGCCCCTGAGTCTGTTTCAAATGTTAAGTTTCATTCTGAAGCCCATTGTGCTGGTGAGACTTGTGAGTGGCCTCTAGCAGGTGCAAGTTTTTGTATAAGTCTGAGTTTGTGGTCTGCAATCCACACAGGCTGTATCCTGTCTGTGTCCCAACCTTGCCACAATTCCCATCATCCTTTGTGGGAGGCCATTTTAGATGGCCACGCACCAATACCATTCCAATGCTCTGGCCCACCACCGGCTATGGCAGCAAGCTACATGACCTCGCCAGCAGCACCATGCAAACCCCCAAATTACATGGATTTTAATCACATTAGTGGACTGGAAGCCTGATTCTCCACCCCTCCACGATGCTTCAGCCCTCTCAGGCGGCAGTCACTCACAGTTGTGCAAGTATTTACAAGCGGGACCAGGTGCAAGGAGGTAAGAAAACTTTTCATACTTCTCAGGTTTGCCAGCGGGTGTATGCCTGGACCTCGGAGTAGCGGGGAATGAGTTGGTGGCAAGCACATGGACTCCAGGTGTGTCCCCTGGGGGCGGGATGCCCTGGCAGGGACTGCATTCCTGCGATACAATCATTTAAACCTACCCCTAGTTGCGTCCTAAAGGGTCCCGGCTGTTGAGACTACTGACAGTATTCTGCATATTCTCTGGGACAACAGCCAGCTATGCTCGCTATCGACCTGGGCACTGGTGCCATTGCAGATGCATGGTCGTGAGAGTGCCAGGGCAAGCTCAGGGAGAACCTGCACAAGATGAGCCTGTCCCAGAAGAGTAGGAGCCAGCTAGTGTTGGTCATCCAACAGGCCAAGGAGGTGTGAAGGAGGCCATGTGTAGATCATCGTGCCTATCCTTCGAGGAGCTGTTGAATTGTAAGCTCCACTGCTGACTCCAGCTCACCGGGGAGACCATGCACCACCTGTGCGCACCTGGCATCATGGGGTTATGAAGGAGGACACCCTGCTTCCGGTGGTCATCAAGGTGACGATCTCCGTGAATCTTCATGCCTCTGGCTCATTCCGGGGCTTGAGCAGGAACCTGTGTGTGATTCGCAAAAATCCATGCACAGGTGGATCTGTGCTGTCACAGATGCCCTATACACCCAGGCATCAGACTACATCACCTGCAAGCTGGACCAGGCCCAACAAGATGCTCAGGCAGCAGGATTTGCTGCCATCATTTGTATGCTCTAGGTGCAGAGGCGATCGATGGCACACATTCGACAAGGGGTGTGCTTCATTAACAGGAAGGGCTTTCACTGCCTGAATGTGCAGTTAATTGTGACCACGTCTGCAGCCGATACTCAGGCAGCGTGTACGTCACGTACATCCAGATGCACTTGTCAGCACCTTCGAGGCGCCCCCTCAGGTGAGGGGTTGCCCCTTGGGTGGCGAGGGCTACCCACAGAGAACATAGCTAACGATGCCTGTGTGGGTACCCCAGACCAATGCGGAGAACCTTTATAATAACTCTCACTCAGCAACCAGGAGCATTATCGAATGGTGTTCTCAAGATACACTTCTGATGCCTGGACCGCTGTGGTCGGGCTCTCCAATATCGCCCCCAGAGGATCTTGAGCATCGTGGTGGCTTGCTGCGACTTTCACAACATTGTGCAGCAGCGGGACGACATGCAGGCCTCTTCTGATGAGAAGGAGGATAATGGTGTCCAGGAGGATCTGTGCATGGAGCCTGAGCTGGCACAGCAGGCCACCCAGAGTGTGATCCAAGGCCACCGCACACGGGACAACCTCATCACCTCCCAATTTACCAACTAGGAGGCCAGACCAGGGCCGCTTCTTCCCACTTCTTCTTCCTCTCCCCCCACTTCAGCCCACTCCATACAGATTCCACCTTTCTCCGAGCCTCTCACCTCTCCCTCAGTCCATCCCCCTCCCTTATTCCTTCACTCCACCTTCCCCCTAGCCTTCCACTGCTCCCCGTCAAACCTGCATCACCACAAGGTATTAGGCCTGGGTTAGCTGTATCAACGGGCCTTGTCCATGGGATGGAGGAGGATGATGAAGACTCGCTGTAAGATGGGCTGTGCTGCTCCTCATTGTATGACAAAGTCTAACTGCTGTCTTTAAAATAACATATCCAGCCGGATGATCCCTGCATGTGTGCTGCCAATTCCTTCTCGCTGGTGGTGGGTGATGCTGAATAGTTAGGGCTTACTCACTGGGGATGCTGTCTTACAAGGCTGGCTCACACTGCTGCCCCCCCTCCCCCATGCCCTGCCACTCCTCAGTGAGGGTGTAACCATGTGGGATGTTCATGTGGGCACCCTGCCTCTTCCCATCCTTCAGACCCGTGAGACAGAGGTTAAAGGTAGATCAGACTGGTGGTGCAAAAGTGTTTAATGGTGAGTATTTACAATAACCCTGTCCTGCCCACTGCCAATGAGATGCGGCAGTGTCAGGTGTGGGGGTTTGGAAGGCCTGAGGCGTTCCAGCACCTCCCCTGCAGGAGGCACCAGCATAGGCCCCACCACTTCCTCCTCCCTTGGTGTGCTCGCTGACCCCCAGGCTACTTCATAGGTTGGAGTGAGCTCCAGAGGCTCCACCATCACCTGCGCTGCCAGTCCTGGAGGCTTGCCGTCGCCTGAACCATGGTCACGATGCCCTCAGTCATGGTGCACTGAGACTAGGTCATGTCCCTCAGTGAGTGAGTCATGTCCCTCTGGGACTGTGTCTGTCCCTCTGGGACTGTGTCTGTCCCTCTGGGACTGTGTCTGTCCCTCTGTGCCTGTGACACGTCCCTCTGTGACTGACAGTCAACGCCCGGCTGATGCTCTTGATGCCTTCAGTCAAGACCCTTTGTGAATCATAGAATTTACAGTGCAGAAGGAGGCCATTTGGCCCATTGTGTCTGCACCGGCCCTTGGAAAGAACACCCTATCCCCATAATCCAGTAACCCCACCTAACCTCTTGCTGTAGAGTCTGGCTTGGTGTCTGTATCTGCAACAGTGATGGAATCATCTTTTCCAGAAGTGCAATACAGGTCTGGGTGGCAACTGTTCCCTGGGATCAGACAGCCCTTCGACAGTCCGCTCCCTCGGATTCCATGCCTCAACCTCAGTATGTGTATGGTGCTCACCAGAGGGTGATCTAGGAGCCTGATCACTAACATTACCCACCGAGGTGTCGAAGCATCAGTGTCTTCCCCACAGTGGTGCTCTGGGGTGTTCTGAAAATCTAGATGGGGGGAGCAACCCTGGACGGCCCGGCCTCATCTGTTGGTGATTCTAGCAAGACCAAAGACATGGGGTGAGATTTTGGGAAGAACTGGTCTGTGGGAGAGGGGTGGCCCGCTTGCTATAGAGACCTCGATGTTGCATTGGGCCCTCACTTGTTTGGCGCATGCCAAACCCTATCGCAGACACTGCCTTCTCCCCAGCCTCCCTTGCGGGTTGCAGGGGCCTTTCCTCTGAGGGGTTGTGGATCCGAATATGTGGGATGCCCCTCCTGTCGTCTGGTGCGCCCGGCGATCATGGGCCGACATCCTCAGGGACACAGAAAGGACAGAGTGAGATCCTGGGAGGTGAGTTTTATGAAGGTCTCTAGCTGGCGGCATGTATGTGCAAGGACCCTGGCCAAAGAGGGCAAAACATGTGTTGGGTTTCATGGAGGGTGGATTGTCAGGGAGATGCAGGCAAATGGGATGTTGTTGGCCTCTAGGGGATTGGGGGCTGATGTGAGGAGTGAGGGATGAGTTTTGCCAGGGGTACAGATGTGATG
The DNA here is from genome assembly GCF_902713615.1 of Scyliorhinus canicula. Lineage (NCBI taxonomy): Eukaryota > Metazoa > Chordata > Chondrichthyes > Carcharhiniformes > Scyliorhinidae > Scyliorhinus > Scyliorhinus canicula. The sequence continues at coordinate 95,659,992 of NC_052150.1, forward strand.
ACTCACCAAACTGTTCGAAGGAGGTAATTCATCTTCCGGCATTGCGTGCCAGTTCTCCTGGCGAGGTTTGCAACACTGACAGCCTCTGCCATCTCTTTCCATGTGTTGTTCAGAATGGTGAGCTTGAATCTCCACCCCACCCTGGAGAAGAGGATGTCCGTCCTCAATGGCATCCTACATTCAGTCGACCTCCAACTCCCAGAACTGTGGAGCTGGTCCTTTAGCAGCCATCTCCCTGGCCGGAATGACAGTCTGTGCTGAGTGGAGCGGGTAAAAGCTGCTCCAGCTTTTCAGGTTCTGAACATGAATCCCGACCCAGCGAGGCAGATGCCAGCGGGACCGGGAATCGGCCAAGCTGCACGTGGGCAGTATGCTGGCCAATTTGTGTGACCTGAATTTCCCCCGCGCGGTTCCTGTGATTCTATACCAGCGGCAGCATCTAATCTCCAGAATGGAATATCAAGCTCCTGATCACTGTGAACTTTGCAGGTTGTCTGGCGGGCTGCCTGGCACTGACCTCTGCACCTAGGCATCCAGTGCACCATCAGAGCACCACAAAACACCCTCTCAGTCATTGTGTGCCATTTTTGAGTGTTCCCAAATCACTTATAGAACAACATCCAGCACTTGTTCCAGCCACGAGGCTTCCTTTTAATTAGTGCATGGGAGCTTTAACTTTTACAACCTCTCATTATTTTGCCCCCCCCCTGTTCAATAGGGCAACCGCTCAGCAGTGTGCTTCATGAGGGCTAGAAGTTCTGCACTGATCCTCATGCCTGTTTTCAGGCCCTGTCTAATTTTGCAACCACAGATTGAAGTAAGGTCCGCTCTAGCTAATAAAGCTTCCTCCTTCCAAAACAAGAGAGATTTTTCTGTGGTTCCTAATCCTTTCCAAGAATAATCTTCAGATTAGGCATTAATTATTCACAATTCCACACTTAATAAGCATACAGAATAATTAACTGATGAACAACAACAGCTTGCATTTATATAGTGCCCTTAACCTAGTAAAACATCCCAAGATGTGCCACAGGGATATTACCAAACAATGTTTGATACTGAACCATACAAGAAAATGTTAAGATGAGTGACCAAATGTTTGGTCAAAGACTCGAGTTATATGTAGCATTTTAAGGCATTGCAGAAATATTTTATTTTTTAAAATTAAGGGGCAAATTTAATGTGGCCAATCCATCTACCCTGCACATCTTTGGGTTGTGGGGGTGACACCCACATGGGCACGGGGAAAATGTGCAAACTCCACACAGACTGGGGGCCGGGATCGAACCCGGGTCCTTGATATTGTGATGCAGCAGTGCTAACCACTGCGCCATGGCATTGCAGAGATGTGGAGCAGTCAAGGGAGGGAACCCCAGAAGAGTCCCAGGCAGCTACAGGAAACGGTGAAGCAATTAAAATCAGGGAAGTGCAAGAGGCCAGAGGATAATGGGAGCCTTGTCAGTAGATACTTCTTTGTGAAGGGGGAAAACCTGGCATTTCAGAACAGGCACAGTATAGAAATAGCATAAATAACAACTTGTACTCATCAGCACTTTCAAAGTGGGAAAAAGTCCCAAAGCATTTCATAGTCGTAATCCAAGTCTGGGCAGTGAATCAAAGGAGGATAAACTATTGAAGCTAGGCTAAAAAAGTTTGTTTTGTGGATGCCCTTAAAGGAGGAAAGGGAGATTGAGTGAATTCCAGAGCATGGGTGCTAGACAGTGGAAAGCATTGTCACCAATGTTGGGTCAATGAACACTTCTGGGCATTATGAGTCAACGTACTCCAAAATTTAAACAGACATGCAAACTAAATATTTATTTGTGCTCTGTTGTTGGATTGGGAGGAACTTTTTTGGGTGGGTTGGAGATAGATATCATCCATTGAAAGCAACTTCACACCTCAGCACTATGGAGTACAGAGAAGAGGTTTTTACTGCACCGTGGGATCTAAGCTCTTCGCTGGGATTGCACTCTGCTTCAGGACCTCTGTGTGGCACATACTGTCAGTTAATTCTGCAGCAGGAACATGACATTTTAGCCCAAGGGAAAGCACAAGGTTAGTTTGATTTGACGTGCAATCAGCAACGAACACCGTTGCTTTGCTGCTGACTGAATTGCATACCAATGCTATGGAAAGATCTAATTCTCCAAGTAAGAATTATGTGTTGGTACTTAATGCCAATGTTGTTAGATAATTGGCATTGTCATTCTGACACTGATTCATATAAATAGTGGTTAGGAGAATCAAAAACATTCTGCATTATTACATATATTTAATACTTTACAGTAAGTAAATGTCCAGAAGACATGTTGCAATAGATGCAGCCTGCGGTTTCTCGAGAACTATCCTCAATCTGATTGTCTTTATCAGTTTTAAAAAAAAATCGAACTTCTCACAGGGTAATCTACATGTTCACAAACTATGGGTGAAGGAAAGAAATCCTGTGCCATTACTTTGAGAGATTTTCAGCCAGAATTTATCATTACATCAGCCGGGGCATTGCACAGCTTTATTGCACCTAAGACCTGATTGCAGTGACTGCCAGAGGTGTTATTGAAAATACGCCTGATCTACCTGTTTAGGCAGAAGTTAAAGATCCAATGGCACAATTTTAAGAAATAGTTGTTTGGTGGTACAGAACTTGGAATATTGCTGAAAAGAGAGACATGGTTGCTGAAGCTTTTCATTTTTCACTCATGAGGACAAACAAAAGAATTGCACATTTCAAACAATCGCAAAAATGTATACAAAAAGAGAAAAGGGTGATTGGTTGGCAAGCTGATTCTGATTGGCTGAGACAGCAAAGAACTATAGTCTCCACAAGGTACCAGATATTCAAAATGCAAGGCTTGAACATATTCCTTTTGTTTGCAAAGAATGGGTCCATGTGTATGAATATACATTGCTTCTAGCAGACATAATGAAAGCAAGGAGCTCAACGCTTTATCTTAAATTGGTTGTTAGTGTAGCTATTAGTGCACTCCTGTAGGTAGATGCCTGGTGCGGTACATCATTGAAAGTGGGAATGCCGTTTCGCATCAGCAGGTTGACAGAAGGTAGGTCTAGTTCCAGTGGCAGGGGAACCTAGACGATTGGGGATCTCACCTACTGCTGCAGCCTTCATCCCCATCGCAGCCGCTGATACCGTACAAGTACATTTCAACTGATCCACTGTTGAGGACTTGTTTCGTATTGCGCTTTGTCTGGTTCCTCCCCTCTGACTTTGCCATCATGGATGACCCTGCCAGGAGTTTAAGATTTCTAACGGCATCGCTCAAGGGACCAATGGAACGCTCAAGCCTCTCCACCACGATCAAGTGGCAATCCACGGAAAGACGTCCCAGTGGAGTGAACATTGTCTACAAGCTGGACGGAAAGTTTTCAACCTCAACTGGTTGAAATCCAAGAATAAAGCAACACTGACATCTCTAGTGGAACTTCAGGATGTGGAAGGCATTGCCATCTTCGGTCTCAGAAAAGAGTCTCCAAGCCATGTTTGAGGCCTTCACTGAAGCATACCAAAGAATCGGTCTCAGCCTCAACCACAAGAAGACTCAAGACCTTTACCAATCTGGCCCGGGGCAGGATCCAGTCTCTCCCTCTATCAAGATCAATGGAGAAACCCTCCCAAACATGGAAAATTTCCCTTCCCCTATCTGCGGAGCCACCTCTCATCTAAGGCTGACATCGATGCGGAGATCCAACATCATATCCAATCCGCGTGTGTCACCTATGGATGCCTAGGGATGAGAGTTTCTGACGACCACGGCATCTGTGCTGATACCAAGATGCTTGTGTACAAGGCAGTGGTCCTCCCAACTTTTCTAGACAACTCAGAAACGTGGACCATGTACAGACACCACCTCAAGGTCCTGGAGAGGTACCATCGACACTGAGATGGATTCTTGGTATCAGCTGGGAGGACAGGCATACTAATAATAGCATCCTTGAAGGAGCCAGGAGCACCAGCATCGAGGCCACAATCATCCAAAACCAACTCCAGGAGTTATGACTCTGACCATTAGATATCTTTTATATTAAAACAAACTTTAATTCAAACACAGAATTATCCAAACGAACATCAAAGAAATAGCTTTATAATTATCCTGCACAGACCTTTGGAGAGAGTTTATTTCAAGAGCAGATCCAGTACACCTCTAACAGCATTTGGTAAAACTGCTGTTCAATTTAAAATCCTACAACACTGCAAAACTACAGACAGACCTGGCTTCTCCCATTAATGTTTGCATCCTGCTAAATTCCATGACCTGCTCCGTTAGGAGTAAATACAATCTCTCATATTCTCTACACTCAGGGGAATCCCCAGTAATAATAACAATATTCCATTAGCCCTTTATCTGTAACCAAGTAAGTCATTGGAGTGAATGTTTACCTCACCTTTTACGACTATTTAATTACAGCTTTAGTAGACTACCTGTATGTATCTTAAACCAGGGTTTTTAATAAACTGACTGCAACAGAATGTAATATATAACAATTTCTAGTCATCACAATTTACACACTTTTGGGGAGTGGTTTCCTCCACATTGAAAGCATTCAGTGTTTCTCTTAGACTGTTTAAATGTTTGGTATTGAGTAATTCTTCCCACTTCGGCACACAATTCAATGCCTGAGCTTGATACTGCACCCTCACATCTGGTACCATTACTACTCGCAGTTTCTCATCCTATTGGATGGTCTTCAAAGCATTGTTCACCTTAATTCTTTTCGGCACTCTCGATTGCTGACACCATTTCTAACACCTTCTTGAAAATGAACTCGGACTCGGCCAACAGTTTATTTTGTACGCTACGTTATTAACACTGCACACAAGCTGATCTCTTTGCATTTCGTTCAAAGCTGATCCAAAATCACAGTAATCTGCGATCTACTTTAACCTGGTTAGAAATACTGTGATGGTCTCCACCGAGGCTCTCCCCATCGAGTTAACCTATATCTTGTCAGTGTCATCGGGGCTTTAGGGTGATAATGCCCCTTCGCTAGCTCCACTAGAACATAGAACATAGAACAGTACAGCACAGAACAGGCCCTTCGGCCCTCGATGTTGTGCCGAGCAATGATCGAGCAACTAGCTCTGTAAACAACTTAGTATCAGGAGCCTTTGAAGATGTTAAACTATGAATCAGATTATAAATTTGGATCCCGCACACAGTAAGTAAAATTACGTCCTTTCCCTCATCCCGCTCTATTCCACCAGCCCTGAAAAAATACTCCACCATTCAATATACTACTCCCAATTCTCAATATTTGGGTCAAAGGCCTCTAGCTTCCTGAAGAGAGGCATAATTGTTCTCTCTTCTTCAGGCCTTTAATGATCTCATTCACTTTGCAGTTTTTTAACGACACTCTCAAATTCCTCGCTGCTAATGGAGCCGCTCCCATTTACCTTGTCTTCAATGTAATAAAGGAAGGATTGGCAACCACCAGTAGTATGTTTAATGAATTACAATGATTTGTTTGCAAATGGTATTTATACTTTCACAATGTTACCACTACTAGCTCGAGGATCTGTTCTAGCTGGAAAAGCCCGCGCTCTGCATCAAGATCCCCATGCTCGATTTCCATTGGGCGGTGAGATCACATGACCTTCCTGATAGAAACACAGAAAAAATAGGAGCAGGAGGTGGCCATTCAGCCCTTCACCATTCATTATGATCATGGTTGATAATCCAACTCAATAGCCTAATTTTGCTTTCCCCCATATCCTTTGATCCCCTTCATTCAATTGTTATATCTCCTTCTTGAAACTATACAATGTTTTGGACTTGACTACTTCCTGTGGTAATGAATTCCACAGGCTCACCACTCTCTGGGTGAAGAAATATCTCCTCATCTCAGTCCTAAATGGTCTACCCCGTTTCCTCAGACTGTGATCCCTGGTTCTGGACACACCCACCATCGGGAACATCCTTCCTGCATCTACCCCGTCCAGTCCAGTTAGAATTTGATAGGTTTCTATGAGATCCCCCCTCATTTTTCTGAACTCCAGCGGATACAATCCTAACTGATTCAACCTCTTCTTATATGTCAGTCCTGATTCAATCTCTTCTTATATATCAGTCCCTGGAATCAGTTTGGTAAATCTTTGCTGCACTCTCTCTATAGCTAAAACATCTTTCCTCAGATAAGGAAACCAAAACTGCACACAGTATGCCAGATGTGGCCTCACCAGTGCCCTGTATAATTGCAACAAGACATCCCTGCTCCTGTACTTGAATCCTCTCGCAATGAAGGCCGGCATAACATTTGCCTTTTTGACCACCTGCTTACCTTCAGTGACTCGTGTACGAGGACACCCAGCTCTCGTTGCATGTTCCCCTCTCCTAATTTATGGCCATTCAGATAACAGGCAGCATTCTTGTTTTTCCACCAAAGTGGATATCCTCATATTTATCCAAATTATATTGCATCTGCCATTCATTTGCCCATTCACTCACGTTGTCCAAATCACACTGAGGATCTCTGCATCCTCCTTACAGCTCACCCTCCCACCCAACTTGGTGCCATCTATAAATTTGGAGATATGACATTTTGTTCCCTCATCTAAATCATTCATATATTTTGTAAATAGATGGGGTCCTAGCACCGATCCCTGCGGTAACCCACTTGTCCCTGTCTGCCAATTTCAAAAAGACCTGTTAACTCTTACTCTTTGTTTTCTGTCTGCCAACCACTTATCTATCCATCTCAATACACTACCCCCAAACCCATGTGCTTTAATTTTACATGTTAATCATTTATGTGGAACTTTGTCAGAAGCCTTCTGAAAGTCCAAATACACCACATCCACTGGCTCCCCTTTATCAATTCTACTAGTTACATCCTCGAAGAATTCCAGTAGATTCGTCAAAAATTATTTCCCCTTCATAAATCCATGCTGACTCTGTCCGATCCTGTCACTGTTTTCTACGTGCTCTGTCATAACATCTTTGACAATGGATTTTAGAAATGTCCCCACTACTGACATCAGGTTTACTGGTCTGTAATTCCCTTTCTCTCTACCTCTCTTTTTCAATAGTGGAGTTACATTAGCCACCCTCCAATCTGCAGGAACTGTTCTGCAGTCTATAGAATCCTGGAAGATGTCTATTTCTAGAGCCACCTCCTTCAGTTCCATGGGATGTAGATTATTGGGCTCTGGGGATGTATCAGCCTTCAATCTCCATCAATTTCCTCAGCGCCATTTCTCTACTGATATTGATCACCTTCAGTTCTTCCCTCTGACTAAACTCTGCATTTCCCAACATTTCTGGTATCCTTGTGTCCTCATTTGTGAAGACAGAACCAAAGTATGTATTTAGTTATTCAGCAATTTTGTTGTCCACTAATATACATTCCCCTGTTTCTGACTGTAAGGGACCTCCATTTATCTTCACCAATCATTTCTCTTCACGTACCTATAGAATCTTTTACAGTCAGTTTTTATGTGCCCTGCATGCTTACTTTCGTACTCTATTTTCCCCTTCTTAATCAATCCCTTGGTCCTTCTTTGCTGAATCCTAAACAGCTCCCAATTCTCAGACCTGTTGTTTTTCTTGACCTCTTAATGGGGCCAGCTACTACTGTATAAACGCAGAGCACATAACTAAACAGATTACAACCTTAATTGACCCCGGATTGGAGATCTGACTTAAAGGCAATAAGAACTGCTAATGTGAAAAAGGCAAAGGAACTAAACCCTTCTAAAGTTGATGAAAGGTAACCTTTGGAACTTTATTTTGCATCAAACCATTCTGTACTTGATCTGAAAGTGCTTGATTCTGAAACAAGTTGCAAAATGTGCAAACATCATTTACTCATCAACACTTGTACCTTCGGGGCAGCACGGTGGCACAGTGGTTAGCATTGCTGCCTACGGCGCTGAGGACCCAAGTTCGAATCCCGGCTCTGGGTCACTGTCTGTGAGGAGTTTGCACATTCTCCCCGTGTCTGCGTGGGTTTCACCCCCACAACCCAAAAGCTGTGAGGATAGGTGGATTGGCCACGCTAAATTGCCCCTTAATTGGAAAAAATAATTGGGTCCTCAAAATTTATAGAAAAAAAACCACTTGTACCTTCAATGTGTAGAAAACATTGCCAAATAATAAAATGCAAGTTCAAATATTTCATTTTTAAAATTCTCTCATGGGATATGGGTATCACTGGTGAGGTCAGCACTTATTGCTCGTCCCTAATTGCCCCTGAACTAAGTTGCTTATTAGACTATTTCAGAGGGCAGTTAAGAGTTAATCGCATTGCTGTAGTTCTGGAGTCACATGTAGGCCAGATCAGATAAAAGCGGTAGATTTTTATCCCTAAAGAATGTTGGTAAACCAGATGTTTTTTGCTAAACATGATAATGCTAGTTTCATGGTCACCATTTCTGAGACTAGGTTTCCATTCTAGATGTATTAATTGATTTCAAATTCCACCAGCTGCCATGATGGGATTTGAACCCATGCTCCCATGGGTTCATGAGGTCAGGGCCCTGGATTATAGTCCAGTGACATTGCCACTGCAACACCATCTCCCCCTTAAGAAAAGTTAAAATTGTAATATTTTCCCTTTTAGTAAAGCTAATATATTCTCCATTGTTCCTAAAGATAGGACATATATTTTGTGTTTTATCGAAAGTGTTTTATAATGATTCCCATTCAGATTATTTAGTTTAGGTCCAAATGGTATAATCCATTAATTGTGGTATCACTAATAGCATAACTCCTAACAAGATTAAAATGTAAACCTTCAGAAGAAGTAAAGGAAAACTGGCAAGTGATGTAAGGTGCATCGGTAAATTAGTTTTTTTTAAGCAGAATTAATTGGGCTGGATTTTGCGGTCAGCAGCGAATGAACAAAACCGGGATTTTGCACTGCAAGTTCCTCTTACCCAATCATCCAAAAGGCATAGCATCCACTGTGGAGAGTCTGGGACTTGGTAAACATATGTGTATCTCCTTAACCAATCAGATTGAACAACATTGGTGATCAATGCAGAGTCTGAAATGGGAAGTGTCTGTCAAAATATTGAGGTAAGGGAAAGAATGACTGGATTAAGCGCAAGAGATAAAAGAGACAAATGAAAAGTGAAGTATTTATTTGCATTTCAATTTTTTTCTGGTTTTCTCAATAAAAACAATAAAAATAATGAATTAGACTCCACATTTGTGAAAAATTATTTTTAGTGCCAGAGAAGTTATTTGGCGGTAATTAAGGCTTACCGTGCTATTAAAAGGGCATTAACACTGAAATGGACAAACCCTAACTTCTTCTGTGTTAGTTTAGACCATGTATAACAGCCAACTACTCCAACATCATGCTGTTCTATGTATTTTGACGAGTCTATTAGTTAATTACTGTTATACTTCAGCCTTTGGACACCTTAGACAGCAATTTTCTAATTTCTGCATTTAACTGGTCCCTGGAATTTGCTGTCTGATTGCTACATAACAGTGGACATTTTTAGCCTCACTACTATTTCTACTGACGAATACTATCCATTATGGTTTCCATGCTAAGATCTTTCGGCAATTACAGTTTCATAAAGCAAAGTTATAGGGTAAAAGTTATATTTTTGATTTAATAAACTTACAACTTTATCTTTATGACTGCCAATACATGGTCCAAAATACTCCACTGCTTTCTAAGTTTATTTTTTATTGAGTAATTTTTTTTGCACTCAATAAAGAAAGTGAATTTAGAGCTAGAAATAAACAGAACTCATCTTTATTAGACACCAATGTCAGCACCAGTCCTCCCCCAGAAACAAAATTCCGCCACAGAAGTGCCTAAACCTCTACCTCCTTCAACTAGGATTATTTTTTTTTCAGTTTTCACTAATAGCAATGCTTCCAGATTCTGCATAAAATTGCCAATTCAGTCTCACTGTATTCTGAATTATGGATATCTTTATGCTGTGGATTCATGCAAGCTACAACTGATTGAAGCACCCAAATTGACAATTATAGCCAGCAGGGCAAGGAGATCTTTAGTTCTTTAATCTGGGCTAGAAAGGACCCAGTGTGTTAACCGATATTGTACCTTGAAATCCCTGGCAAAGTGCATTTCTTAAGAGAATGATTTATAGAAATTTTCTCACCAGCCCATTGTAAGGCACTGATTCCAGACATTTAAGTTATTAACAGAACATTTTATGTTATAAATGCCGCTTTATATTCACCTTATCCATTATCATTTATAGAAGCAATATACAAGTAAAATGAATGGCAGACAGGTAGAAAGAAGTCAAAATATATATTTTATTCAATTTGTTTTATTCTTTTTCGTACAAAATTTGTTCTCAGTGTTGTATACAAAAATAAATACATAAGATGTTTCTGTTGAATTATTTTTATGATTAATTTTAATCACATAGGATTTAAATACTATACAATAATTTATTATAAATACTCAAGACAAATTCTACTTAGAGATTTCATTTTGATTGTGGTATTGTTTATAATGGTGAAACCAGCAGCAGTTCTTATCACAGTAAGAACATAATTCAGCAGGTTTAAGACCAAAGTACAAAATGACATTATAACTTAACGTGACTAGATTCATAGTCTTAGTAAATAAATAAATATTAATTCAAAATATTATAAATATTATAAATAGCCACGGTGCATTACTATTTTCAGTCTCATAGAGCTGAACTAAAACCAATACTGCTGGTTCTGAATATAGAACAACTTTGTTATCCACTATAAAAGCAGATCTCATCCAGGAACTTGTGAACTAAAATGTTCATACAGTGTTGTTATTGCTGTCATAATGGAACAGCTGTCGGGATTCAATTCATGAATCGAATGGCTCGAACAGTGCTCTCCATGAAGAGAGCAAGGTTTCTAAGGATCACGTGAATTTTCAATTGCTTATCCCAGACACTTTTAGGAGGATTGCCTGGAATAAAAGCCTCCTTGTGCTGGTTGGTAATACTTTCTTGAATTTTGTTCTAGAAAACAGAGAACAAAACAGCATTCAGTAATACACTTTACATGCTTGTCTAAGAATATGGTGCACCAAAATGAAACCCTATCACTCTGGCATTAAAAACTCACTGAAACTATGGTAATGACAAATTGGCATCTGAAGGAAATTGCATACTCTAATCCTGGCTCTTGTGACCACAAGTCAGTCATTACATAGCAGGATTTCTTCAGCTTGCTAACCCAATGAAGGAGTATCTCTCTGTTTAGCCGACTTTATCATAGATTCCTGTCAATGTTAATGCAACATTCTGGCTTAATTAATATCATTGCATATTAATATTCACCGTGGGTGGCACGGTTGCACAGTGGTTAGCCTCACAGCACCAGAGACCCGGGTTCAATTCTGTCCTTGGGTGACTGTCTGTGTGGAGTTTGCACTTTCTCCCTGTGTGTGCATGAGTTTCCCCCGGGTGCTCTGGTTTCCTCCCACAGTCTAAGATGTGCAGGGTAGGTGGATTGGCCATGATAAATTGCCCCTTAGTGTCCAAGGTTGTGGTTACCGGTTGCACGTGATAGTGCGGGGAAGTGGGCCTGGGTAGGGTACACTTTCAGAGGGTTGGTGTAGACTCAATGGGCCCAATGGCCTCCTTCTGCACTGTGGAGATTCTGTGCTAAGGGCACTGAATAAAGGTATTACCAAGCATTGTACTAAAACATTTGTTGTGAATTACAGCGTAATATTTGCATGCCTTTTGTCCAAGGGCTGAGGCTTACATTGCTGTTTTCTTCAAAACCTGAGAGCAAATCTTTGGAATTCACTGATTAATTTAAGCCAACGCCCTAAGTTATTCCTAGCTGTGGCTTAAACAATAATATGACGAGCTGAAAATCTATTCTGTATGTAAAAATCATTTTTGGATTGTTTGCCTACATGTTTCAATGGGAACTAGCATTTAGTGAGTCAGCCAATTGCATGGAAACTATTTTCCATCCATGCTAGTTGCAAAAACACAATTAGACAAAGAAGCTGTCTGGTTTAAAGGATTTACTTTTCTCAGAGACATTCCCTTTCCTCACAATTGAATCTTGAGGGCTAATTCTATGATTGAGAGCTCCTGGTAGGAAATGATATTTTCAGGGGCATTGGTTGGTGATCCCACTGTTCCTGCTTTTCTGTTCAGTTGGATGAATTTACAGTGGAGCAGATCGGTTACTTTCCAGGCATCACTTTTTGTCAGAGCTGACTGCTGAATTTAGTCCTTTTGCTTCTATGTCCTGTGTAATCATAGAATTTACAGTACAGAAGGAGGCCATTCGGCCCATCGAGTCTGCACCGGCTCCTGGAAAGAGCACCCTACCCAAGGTCAACACCCCCACCCTATCCCCATAACCCAGTAACCCCACCCAACACTAAGGGCAATTTTGGACACTAAGGGCAATTTATCATGGCCAATCCACCTAACCTGCACATCTTTGGACTGAGAGGGGAAACCGGAGCACCCGGAGGAAACCCACGCACACACGGGGAGGATGTGCAGACTCCGCACATTTATTCATTGTTTATTCGTTGGACTGCGTCACAAAATGTTAGGCGTTTTAAGACTGAGGAGCACATTATACTGACAAATTTCCAGTCTCCTCCGCACTATTGGAGTTTTTAACTCCAGTGTACATTTGTTCATATGTAATTTCAAACATAATTAATTGAGAGCCTTTTGTACATTTGTCTATTGATCCTTCTAAATTCCTAGATTAAAATGACTGAATAATTTGCTGCAGAATTGTGCTTTGTCTTGGTCCATTGATTTAGTTACTTTGCTGATGTTCTCACTTGCTTAGTAATAGAGCTGTAAACAGCGCTTACTTCATAATACCCTCTTAGCAGTTATTACCTGGAGAATCAGTAAATCAGCCAGGTTTTTCATGCTGACCAGCAATAATTCCGCTTGCTGCTTTTCATCCTGAATCCATTGTTTCACAGATAATAGATGCTTTTTATATTCATCAAGGCTCTTGACAACCTTTGCCAAACATTTTTTCTGCAAAGAAGACAAAAACTTCCAAACATTAATAAACACGCAAATATTTCTCTCTGGTGTCTGATGAAATTTGTAAATTCAAGTCTGAGTAAATTTAACATGAGAAATTGCTCTCACTTGAAGAGGAATTTCTACAATGCAGACAAAATTCATTTTAAATTCTGCCTTTATTAAGATGCAAAAAAAGTAAACTTGGTTGGTTGTAGATTAGAATCTTCTCTACAATACCAGTTAAGGGTGGCTGGTTTCTCAAAATTGAAGTGCTGCAATACCATTGTAGGCAACAGAGCAGCACAGTGGCACAGTGGTTAGCAGTGCTGCCCCACAGTGCCAAAGACCTGATTTGTTTCTGGCCTTGAGTGACTGCATGGAGTTTGCACATTCTCCCTGTGTCTGCATCAGTTTCCTCCAGAGGCTCTGGTTTCCTCCCACAGTACAAAGAATTGCGGGTTCGATGAATTGGCGTGGCCTTAGTGTCCAGGGACGTGAAGATTAGGGGGTGGGGTACACAGGGTAGTGCGCCTGGGTAGAGTGCTCTTTTGGAGGGTCAATGCAGACCTGATGGGCCGAATGGCCTTTGTCCACACTGCAGGGGTTCTATGATACAACATGCCAAGCCTATATGGGCATTTTCAATTATTAATGAGACTAAAGCAATTTACAGAGGAAAGAGTTGGTGCAAAAGTGTAGTGTTACCAAAATGTAGGAATTAGTGCTTTATGGAAACAGAATGTGCATGCAGATGTTAGTATCTTTCAGATATCAATATTATGCATCAACTATCTTGATGTAGTTGCAGGCTTTGTGCAGTGAGTTTCTGAGGTCTAAGACACAACTCAACCATATACTCAACCACTGACACCACCATAAGTAATTTACTGGTATGATTTATAAAGACAAAAAGGAGTAATCTCAGGAACATTCCGAAAGTTCAGATAACTGCTGTTATTTGCTTGAAATTTGCTCCTGCAGCAAGTTAGATAATTGAAAATGCTCAGTGACTGATGTACTGGTAGATACCCACCACATATCGGGATACCTACAGAAAACTGCTTCAGTAATACTGCACTGTTGCACTGGAAATGACAATGCGAAGGAAAATGATTTTGCCTACTTTCAGAGAAAGCAAATTTCGAAATGAAGAAGCTTACCTTTTGGAAGGCCCGGCTGAAACACCTGTCTCTCTTCCCAAGCTGTGGCAGCTGCATGTTGTACATTTGTAACGAACTCATTTTCCCGTCACACAAGGAAAAAATGTCACACAACTGGAAAATAACACCCAAATATATTGTTACAAAAACAATCACTGCGATAAAGGAGGTGGTGTTAAAAAAAAAGAGGTTCTATTCGTGGATTTAATTAAATGGGATCAATAAGTTCTTCAACCAGAGGGCTGATTACAGAACATGGGTAAGGCTCTAAATATTAAATCATGCTTGCATTAATTCCTCTTAAGTTCAGACTCACTTGTCGGTTGCGCAGTTCCACAGCAACATTCCGGATGAAAAGAGCCAAAGGTTCAAGATTCAAGTCCCTCAGCTCAGCGCTTGGACCCGAAAAGTCCTCAGAGTCTCCGGAAGATTCCGGCAGCGGGGAGACGGCAAGTGGAGACATCAGGGCGGCTGTCACCCACAGCGACAACAGCAGGACAGGCTGGCACAGATCTGCAAGAGAAAAACAATCGGGCCGTCAGTCGCGGTTCTCCCCGGAGACAAGAGCCACCGGCAGGGCTGAGAGAGCTGAGAGTTTGTACTAACAGTGAGGCGAGGGCATCCTGAGGGTCACAAGCTCTGCCGATCGGGTGTGTCTGTGTGGAGCTGTCTTGGGGTCGAGTGCTGAGACCTTTGGTATCATTACGACATCTGGCCATTTATGTATTGCCCAGGGTAAATTTGTTGGATTCCCCAACGGAAACCCCAAGAACGTGTTTTGAAATCCGCGTATTTTTAACTTCCTCCTGTGAGGAATCTCCAGTATAAAGGGGGAAAGAGAGTGTCATTTTATTTTAAAACAGAATTGCAAGTTTGTAAATATTTTCCGTTGGCTGAAATAATAGAAAATACAACGGCCAAGCAATTGATGTGGTCTTACTGCCTGGGGTTTACCACATTAAAAAAAAACATGATTTCCAAATGAGCTAAATATTACAAATAATTTAACACTGCTGGGTGAAACCAGTTTCACTCACTCATCTCTTCTGATTTTTGCTCTCACCCCCCTTTCTCCTCTCCCTCTCTCATTACCTCAGAGATAAATGTCTTGTGACTGATCACATCCTTCATGTTATCGGCATCTTTTTCTGGAGATTGAACTTTATGAACAGTTGCAAGAAACCACACCTCAGCCACACAAAGGCTATACACAATGCGTAAAATATTATTTGTCCATGTAATTACTGTTCAGTAATTCATTTTCTAGTCTACATCAGTTATCCCCAGGTTTCACTGGAGGCGGGGGTTGCCAAGACCAAAAAAAAGCATAGCTCAGACCAATGTGCCGGTTCCATATAACACCCGGGAGATGATCATTTGTAGTTACAGCACTTCCAGTCTATAATGTTAGGCCACCCAATCCTAAACCAAGCAGCTCGGCGATTATTATCATCTTTAATAGTGTCACAAGTAGGCTTACATTAACACTACAATTAAGTTATTGTGAAAATGCCCTAGTCGCCACACTCCGGCGCCTGTTTGGGTAGACAGAGGGAGAATTAGAATGTTCAAATCACCTAACAAACACATCTTTCGTGACTTTTGGGAGGAAACCGGAGCACCCGGAGGAAACCTGGTGTAGTCCATCCAGTCCAGGTGATTTATCCACCTTCAGACCATTCAGTTTCCCCAGAACCTTCTCCTTGATGATGGTCAATACACTCACCTCTGCCCCCTGATTCTGGGAGTTCTGGTATCCCATTGTTGTCTTCCACCGTGAAGACTGATGTCAAGTAACTATTCAGTTTCTCTGCCATTTCTTTGTTTCCTATTACTACTTCTCCAGCCTAATTTTCCAGTGTTCCAATGTCTATTCTTGCCTCTCTTATCTTTTATATATTGAAAAAAACTTTTCCTGTCTTCTTTTATATTACCAGCTAGCTTACGCTCATATTTCATCTCATCCCCCTTATTGCTTTTTTAGTTGCCTCTGCTTGCTTTTAAAAGCTTCCCAATCCTCTGACTTCCCACTAAACCTCGCCACATTGTATGCTTTTTCTTTTGCTTTTATGCAAACCTTGACTTCCTTCATCCGCCATGGTTGCCTTGTCCTCTTGTTAGCATGTATCCTCCGCCTTGGGATAAATTTCTGTTGTGCCTCCCGAATAACCCCCCAAAATTCCTGTCATTGCTGTTCCACTGTCTTCCCTGCTAGGCTCACCTTCCAATCAACTCTGACCAGCTCCTCCCTCATGCCTTTGTAGTTACCCTTATTTAATTGTAATACCGTTACATCTGATTCCAGCTTCTCCCTCTCAAACTGCAGGGTAAATTCTATCATATTGTGGTCACCTTAAGTTCCCTAATCAAGTTTGCCTCATTACACGTCACCAAATCTAGAATTGCCGGTTCCCTAGTTGGCTCTGCCACAAGCTGCTCCAAAAAAGCATCTCTCTGACATTCCACAAATTCCTTTTCTTGGGATCCACTACCAACTTGATTTTCCCAGTCCACCTGAATATTGCAGTCTCCCAAGATTATTGTCCCCCTGATTAAATGTCCTGTGTGTTCCTCCTTTAAAGGATTGTTTTATCTTCCAAGACAAATTTAAATGCTGTAAGTTTTGCAGAGGGATCAATTAAATACTTTAAAATCACATGTTGACATGAAGGGCGGGATTCTCAGTTTCTGAGACGGGCTGGATTTTCCGATTCTGAGACTAAGTGCTGACTCCGGCGTGGGAACCGGTGGTGTTTTACGACTGAAAAAATGGCACAACAACCCCCCTGCCTGTGGATTGGCTCCTCGCCCCCAGACTGTGTTGGCGCTGACTTAGTCCGCAGCTGCCAAGCCGAGGTTCCGAACATAAATACCATGAGTGGCCAACGCTGTCGTGAACTTGGTCCATCGGAGGTGGAGCATCGGCGGGAGGGGGGGGGGGGGGGGGGGCTGGAGGGCCTCAGGTAACATCCAGAGGCCGTCCCGACGATGTGAAGCGTTCTCCTAGAGTACGCTGTTTTAGAGGGGGCGGTTCAGCAACTGTTCAGCAACTGTTAAGCAGCCAGCACCGGCACCACATGCAACACATTCGATTCCAAATAGAAACGGTGAAGGATTCGCCAGTTTCATGATTGACACTCAGGAGGCTGACAAGCTGCAGCCGGATATACACACTTCACACCCCACACACAACATCCCAGCCATCAAGATGGTAGCAAAACGTGCAGCCCTAAGATTCATCAACGCTGAGCTGGAGATCCTGGAGGAGTATGACCCTGTACCCTGGCCCTGGAAGGAGGCTACCAGCCGCAGCCATTCGCTGTACCTAGGCGCAGGTGGCAGAGTGGGCAGCGCCGTGTGGAACACTGTCCAGACTGGGCAGCAGCGCCGAAAAAAACTGCACGACCTGCTCAGGGTGAGTAGGCAGCACTGTGCCCCTGGCACCATCCCCCATCCCACACACCCCTTCCCCCCCACCTTGAGGGCAGCAGAAACCCCACCCTGCACCACATGCCGGCACCCATACCGGCTGCCATTTCCGGGTGCCCTTACCACTAAAGCCACAAGCTACCCACCCCCTGTGCTGCATGGGTTGGACTTTCTAACACTTTCGTTTTGTGTTCCCCCACCCTCCCCCAGGAGAAGGCCGCCCACGATCACCAGGAGTGGGAAAAGACAGGAGCGTCCCGGGACCGCTGGATCTGCAGTCCCTCACTGTGGCCGAGTAGAGGGCCCTGGACATGGTCGGCTTCCTGGAGGAATGGGAGGTCACCAAGGTGGAGTTCGGCTGTGAGCGAGAAAGTGGGACCCTGCTGAGTTGCGGTTCCCATGTGTCATCTGTGTCAGCCCCTCCCAACAAAAGCTTCACCCCCACACCACCCTCAACCACACGCTCACCACCACACCCCTGACCTGTGGTCTAATCATCTGCCTTGCAGGAGCAGCTGGAGATGGGGCGGGTCCATCTGGCGTCCCCGCTCCCTGCCAGTGCCACAGCTGGAACACCCCCATAAGCCAAGCAGCAACGCGAGCAGCTCGGACGGCAGCCCTCTGCCCAAGACTCAGGACATCCCGGAGCTCGAGTCGGAGGATGACAAGGATTTCCAGTCACAGCTGACTTCACCACACTCCACCATCCCAGAGACACTCACCTTGATTGGGCACTTCAGTGAAGAGGCTCCTGGGACACTCTCCTGGTGTGCACAATACAGCTGCTCCGGTACAGCAGATGGAGGTACGAACTCCTGAGAGGGGGGACAGTTGGCGGGCAGGCCGACCCCAGGGACTAGCTGCCAGACAGGTTTCAGGCTTCTGGAACGGACAGTGCCATTGATTGTGGAGATGTAGTCGCTACATGAGGGGTTGTTGATGAGCATCCAGTACTTGCAGGTGCAGGTGGAGGAGTCCAACCGCATGCAGCAGCAGGAGGCAGTGCCGACCATTCGTGCCACCCAGGCCAACACCGCATGCGGGGCGTCCGTGGTGGAGGCATTGGGAGCGATGGTTTTGGCTATGGATCAGCATGTCCAAGGCCTGGGGCATTCTGTGCAGCGATGGCTGAGGCCCAGGACAGGTGTCTCACAGGTAACCATGTGCCTGAGCCACCTGGACATCGCAGCAGCACTTCTGAGCATGGTCCAGTCACAGCAGGACATGGCGCAGACACAGAGGGAGGTAGCCCAGTCCCAGAGGTGCAGTCACTGGCTGATGTGACACAAACCCAGAAGGTAGTGGCACAGTCAATGGGTGATGTGGCGCAGTCCCAGATGGAGAACATCCACTCCCTGTGTTCCATGGCTGCAAGCATGCAGATCCTGGTTGAGACCAGAGTGGACCTCCAGGACAGGCAGCGCCAGGTGGCAGGGGAGCTTCAAGGGATAGCTCCGCTCGCATCCCTGTCCCATGGAGTAGCCCAGAGGCCATTGGGCACCCCGAGGGAGGAGGAGGTGATGGGGCCATGCCGTTGACTCCCGTAGGGGAGTTGCTAGAACACTGCAGCACCTGGGACTATCCCCTTCTGTCCCTGCTGCATCAGGTATGCAGTGGGCGGAACAGGATGGCACCACACCACACGGGACACCCGAGCAGCAGCAGGACCCATCGGGGGTGTGGGGGTGTGATGTGGTGTCTGTGCACCTGGCCAGTAACACCCCCCCCCCCCCCAACCAGTTGGAGGCAAATTATCAAGTGCGCCAGGATGAAGGCGTCGTGCACACTGGCCGGGTATCGGGCGCAGACGTGAATGATGTGCAGCTGATGGTCACACACCAGCTGCACATTGACTGAGTGGAACGCCTTTTGGTTTCTGAAGACCAGCCTGTCATGGGCTGGTGCTCATAGGAGGACATGCACCCCGGTGATCACCCCTGGACCTGGGGCATCCCTTTGGTGGCAGCAAACCCTGCTGCCCGGGCATCCTGGTGGGATCGGTCCACATTGAAATGGATGTATTGACCCGCCTGGCATATAGGGCCTCTGTGATGGCACAGATGTACCTGTGCACCAAGGTCTGTGAGATCCTGAACAGTCCCAATTTGGCGCTTGGAAGGACCCCATGGTGTAAAGGTTCAGGGTGACCATCATCATGACCGCCACCGGGAGCAGGTGTCCTCCCCCAATACCCCGCAGTGCCAGGTGTGCCATGATCTGACAGATATATCACATTGTCTCCCTGCTCAGCCAGAGTCTTCAATGGCATGCTTGGCCCAGCAGGTCCTCGAATGACAGGTGTTGCCAGTACACACGAGGCCTCGTGCAGCACTTCCTTGGTGCTTCCTCCTCCTCGGCCTGTTGAGCGGCTGGCTCTCCATCCTGGGTGGCTGCCACCTGTTCCTCTGGGGCAGGCACCGCTGCTACAGCTTCCTCCACCTCGAGCAGCTCCAGCTCATACAGCCGCAGGGCATCCCCCAGGGCTGCGACGACGGGGAGGAAGGCCACCAGTGATGGTTGAATTCCAATATCCATTGTCTGCCGGAGGTGAAAGGCCGGCATATTAGCTTGGTGCATTGCACCATCCCCAATGAGGTCCACCGGGCTACATAATGGCCCCGGTTGGCACCGCGGACAGTGCCCCACATGTCCCCCCAGCCTCCCCGTTCCCGCACCCCTGGCCCCATCGATTCATTTCAATGTGCACTGTTCTTGCCAACGTTATCCTCTATGGTTTCCGCCTGGCACCCCATAGGGGCAACTGCGGGCATTGTTTTGGGTGGGCCGTCGGCAAGGGAGGGGGGTGGTGTATGGCGGAGGGTGGGGTGAAGACGTGGTGGAGCCCATTCGGACGGTGTCACTCTGCAGAACCAGAGGTCAAGGAGGGTGGTCAGTGGGGTTCATAGCATGATGGCTGCCTTGCCGGCTGGGGTAATGGTGGTCCATGCCTGGACACCGCCCCAGTCCCGTGGGGGGTCACCCTGACCACTTGGCTGTTCCCCCGTCAACCCCGCCCCCCGCCCCTTGCCCGGTGCTGGCAGGATCCCCCCCACCCCAGACAGTCCACCAGTGTCTGGCCTGGCAGCGGACAGTCGCTCCTCTCTGTCTCCTACCTCCTCTCTCTCCCTCATCAGCCACGACGCCGGTTTCCAGATTTTTAAAGCACAAGTGAACCGCACTGTTGAGAACTCAGCCCATTGGAGGAGGAGAATCGTGGAGGCCCCGGAGAATACTGGGTCAGGCCCACCAATAACATGCAAACAGTGTTGACTATGTGTGTTCCGGAACGCATTGACGCCGCTGTCGAGGTGACAGAGAATCCCGCCCAAAGTCTTTCATATTTTGCTTCTTTGCTGAAAGAATTCAATGATTCTCAATCAACATTTCCTGAAATAACCAATTTTGCATTTACTCAGAAGACTACTAACAAGGCTTCATGCAAAGGCTGATTGATTTAGGGCAGCACGGTAGCATTGTGGATAGCACAATCGCTTCACAGCTCCAGGGTCCCAGGTTCGATTCCGGCTTGGGTCACGGTCTGTGCGGAGTCTGCACATCCTCCCCGTGTCTGCGTGGCTTTCCTCCGGGTGCTCCGGTTTCCTCCCACAGTCCAAAGATGTGCAGGTTAGGTGGATTGGCCATGATAAATTGCCCTTAGTGTCCAAAATTGCCCTTAGTATTGGGTGGGGTTATTGGGTTATGGGGATAGGGTGGAGTTGTTGACCTTGGGTAGGGTGCTCTTTCCAAGAGCCGGTGCAGACTCGATGGGCTGAATGGCCTCCTTCTGCACTGTAAATTCTATGAAAATATCTATGATTTAAATGCAAGTGTGTAAAATTGGGAATGACAGGTTCAAGGTGATGGGGGAAAGTTTAAGGGAGACGTGCGGGGTAGGTTTTCACTCAGAGAGTGGTGGGTACCTGGAACGTGCTGCCAGAGGATGTGGTGGAAGAAGGCACATTAGCAACATTTAAGAGGCATCTGGATGGTTAGATGAATAAGGAGGAAATAGAGGGATTTGGACCGAGTAAGGGCAGAAGATTTGTTTTCAGTAAAGGCGTCATGATCAGCACATGCTTGGATGGCTGAAGGGACTGTTCCTGTGCTGTACTTTTCTTTGTTCTTTAACTTTAAGAGCAAAGGTTAAACAGGTTGGGACTCTATTCACTGGAATTTAGAAGAGTGAGAGGTGATCTCACTGAAACATATGGGATGCTTAAGGGGCTTGACAGGGGAAATGCTCAGAGGATGTTTCCCCTCATGGGAGAGTCCAGGACCAGAGGACAGAATCTCAGAATAAAGGGGCACCAAGTTTAAGACTAAGATGAGGAGGAATTTCTTCTCTCAGAGTTGTATGTCTTTTGGAACCCCTTGCCACAGAGAGCTGTGGGGGCTGAGTTTTTGTGTATATTTAAGACTGAGATAGGTAGATTCTTGGTCAGTAAGGGAATCAAGGGTTACGGGGAAAGGACAGGAAATTGGATGTGATGAATGTCGGATCAGGCATGATCCTATTGAATGGCGGAGCAGGCTCGAGGGGCCAAGCGGTCTACTTCTGTTCCTAGTTCTCGTAGTCTTCTTCTCTCTGCTTCTGCCTCTGTCCATCCTAACTCCCCTCGCTACCCACATCTTTCTCTTTACATCTCTCTTCACATTTCTCTTCACATCTTTCTCTGCCTTCCTCTGTCTCTACTGCCTCTGTCCATTCTTTTTCCGTTTCTATTTGTCCTTTTTTCCAAAATGGCTTCTCGGGACCCTTTTTTTATACCTTAAATGTTGAAAGCCACCTTAGCCAATTGTTGGAAAAACAAACAATTAGTCTATAACTTGTCAATAATGAAATAAGAAGTAGCCCATTCATTTTTAGCTAATTATGCATATTGCCTCAGTTTTAAAACAATGTTTCTTCTCCAACTATATCTCGTATCTTAAGGCAGGCATTGGTCTTGATCAACAACGGATCAACATCGCTGTCTGACGTCTGGAGTTGAGGTCCCTTAGACAGGGCCTATTCAGTCCTTCTGCTAGTCAAGGTTAACATTCATATATCTCTTTATTCTTTATCATGAGAAACAGATTAGGACTGGATTTTCAGTCGGTGGGATCCTCCGTTTTGCCAGCAGCACACTCACGCCTGCGAATTTCCCGATGGCGTGGGGGTGCCCACAATGGGAAACCTCATTGGCCAGCTGCCGGGACAGGAATCCCGCTGCCGGCGGGGGCGCGCCACACCCGAACACGGGTGTGGCGGACGGAGAATTCTGCCGATTAATCTTTTCTCTCACAACACTTTAAAAATGTATATTAATGTTAGAATGCTTATAATTATAAAAATAAACATTTGTGTTATAAATTACACTTCCAGCATTTCTATTAATGAATTATGTAGTCTTTAATTGTCTCACTATTAAGGCTCTACTTAACTAATCTGTCTGGTTTCCAATAATGCTGTTTAGTTTTTATTAAAATGGCTTTTATCAATTTCAGCTGAGAACAGTTTGGTTGGAATTCTCCAGCTGTTGGAATTCTGTTTCTGCCAGTCCCTGCGGGTTTCCCGGCAGCGTGGAGTGGCTTCGATGGGAAATCCCATTGACAAGCAGCGGGAGTGGAGAACCTCGGTGCCAGCGGATGGCAGGCAGCTTGAGGACCAGACAATCCAGCACAGTAATTCAAGCTACAAAATGATAGTCTCAGGAACATAGAATTAGGCAATTCAGCCCTTCAGGTCTGCTCCACCATTCAATCAGATCATGGCTAATCTCTTCCTGGTCTCAAATCCACCTCCCCACCTGTTGCCCATATCCCTTTAACTCATTCTTTATTAAAAATATATCTCTCTCTCTTGAAACCATTTAATGACTCAGGTTCCACCGCATTATGGGGCAGCAAGTTCCACAGATTCACCCCACTCTGTGAGAAGTAGTTCCTCCTCATCTCAGTTCTAAATCTACTGCCTCTCAACCTATATCTGTAACCGCTCATTCTAGATTGTCCCACAAGAGGGAATATTTTGCATACACTTACTTTATTAATCCCTTCTAGTATTTTATATACCTCGATCAGATTCCCTCTCATTCTTCTAAACTCCAGCTAGGGTAAGACCAAACTGCTAATCTCTCCTCATACGTCAACCCTTTCATCCCTGGAATCAATCTGGTGAACCTCCTCTAAAATCCCTCAAATGCCATCACATCCTTCCTCAAATAAGGAGACCAAAACTGGACACAATACTCCAGATGTGGTCTCACTAACACCCTATACAATTGCAACAACACTTCTCTACTTTTATACTCCAGTCCTTTTGCAATAAATTTAATAATCTGTATTGTCACAAGTAGGCTTACATTAACACTGCAATGAATTTACTGTGAAAAGACCCTAGTCGCAACATTCCGGCGCCTGTTCGGGTACACAGAGGAAGAATTCAGAATGTCCAAATTACCTTAAAGCATGTCTTTAAGGACTTGTGGAAGGAAACCGGAGCACCCGGAGGAAACCCATGCAAACAGGGGGAGAATTGCAGACTCCGCACAGACAGTGACCCAAAACGAGAATCGATCTGGGACCCTGGCACTGTGAAGATGCAGGGCCAACCACTATGCTACTGTGCTGCCCACAAATCATAACATTCCATTGCCTTTTTTATTACATGCTGTACCTGCATTCCAACTTTCTGCGATTCATGAACAAAGACACTCAGAACCCTCTGCCTAGATGCATCTTGAATCTGCTTTCCATTTAGATAATTTGCCTTCTATTTTTTCAGCCAAAATGGATCTCTTTATACTTATCGACATTAAACTCCTTTTTTTTATTCGCTCATGTGATGTGGGCGTGCCAGCATTTATTGTCCATCACTAATTGCGCTTGAGAGGCCAGTTAAGAGTCAACCACATTGCTGTGGGTCTGGAGTCACATGTAGGCCAGACCATGTAAAGATAGCAGATTTCCTTTCTTAACGGACATTAGTGAACCAGATGGGGTTTTCCGACAATCGACAATGCTTTCATGGTCCTCATTAGACTTTTGATTCCAGATATTTAATTGAGATTAAATTCTATCACCTGCTGTGGTGGGAACCTGGGCCCACAGATCATTATTCTGGGTCTCTGGATTACTAGTCCAGCGACAATATCACTACGCCACCACCTTCCCTATTTTAGGATCATCCGCACATTTTTCGGCATTACACATTGTCCCTGCCTGCAGATCATTTATATAGTTTGTAAACAGTTGAGGTTCGAGGACTGACCCCTGCGGCACCCCGCAAGTTACAGTTTGCCATCCAGAGAAGGATCCATTTATCCCGACCCTCTGCTTTCTGTCAGTCAGCCAATCCTCAATCCAATCTAGTACTCTACCCCCAATCCCCTCCAATCTCACCTTCTGGATCAGTCTTTTATGCAACACCTTGTCAAACGTCTAGATATACCACACCCGCAGGTTCCCCATTAACCACCTTGTTGGTTATGCCTCAAAGAACTCAAGCAAGTTTTTCAAGCATCACATACACCTCATAAAACCATGCTGAAAATGGTGTATTGAGATTTGTCTTTCCAAATGTTCAGTCATCTCCTCGGTAATGATCAATTCTAGCAACTCCCCACGACAGAGGCCAAACTAACCAGTCTATAAGTTTCCTACTTTTTGCCTTCCTCCCTTTTTGAATAGAGGTGTCACATTATCCTATTTCTAATCCACCAGGAAATTCTGAAAAATCATAACCAATGTATCCACTATCTCTGCTGCCACCTCCCTTAATACCCCAGGGTGCAGCCCATCAGGTCCCAGAGAGTTAACTGCCCCAAATCCCATCAGTTTATTCAATACCATCTCCCTAGTGATGGTTATTGCACCAAGATCCTCTGCATGAAGACACAGCACGGTGGCACAGTGGATAGCACTGGGACTACGGCGCTGAGGACTCGGGTTCGAATCCCGGTCTTGGGTCACTGTCCGTGTGGAATTTGCACATTCTCCCCGTGAAGACAGGCAAAATATGGGTTTTGCCTCCGTAAATCTCGGTGTTCTTCATTATTACCTCACCAGTATCATCCTCCAAAGGGCCAACATTTACTTTCACTTTCACTTCCTCTTTCTATACTTACAGAAGCTTTTGGTATCAGTGTTTATATTTTCTGCTAGTTTCCTTTTATAGTTCATCTTAGCTCTTTTGAATTTATTCTTAATATCCTTTTGCTGAACCTTAAAGTGTCCCAATCCTCCAGCTTGCCACTAGCTTTTGAACTATGGTATGCACGAGTTTTTGCATTTATGCCTTCCTTGACTTCCTTGTTTAACCATGGAACCTTTTTTTTTATTTTACAATTCTGCTTCCTCTCAGGAATGTACTTTAATTAGAACATAGAACATAGAACAGTACAGCACAGAACAGGGCCTCGATATTGTGCCGAGCAATGATCACCCTACTTAAACCCACGTAACCCGTATACCCGTAACCCAACAATCCCCCCATTAACCTTACACTACGGGCAATTTAGCATGGCCAATCCACCTAACCCGCACATCTTTGGACTGTGGGAGGAAACCGGAGCACCCGGAGGAAACCCACGCACACATGGGGAGGACGTGCAGACTCCACACAGACAGTGACCCAGCCGGGAATCGAACCTGGGACCCTGGAGCTGTGAAGCATTGATGCTAACCACCATGCTACCGTGAAGCCCCTAAATTGAATTGCTTTTTCTTAAATTTAGAGGACCCAATTATTTTTATTCCCAATTAAGGGGCAATTTAGAATGGCCAATCCATGTAACCAGCACATCTTTGTGCTGTGGGGGTGAAACCCACGCAGACATGGGGAGAATGTGCAAACTCCACACGGACAGGGACCCAGGGCCGGGATTTGAACCCGGGTCCTCAGCGCTGTAGTCCCAGTGCTAACTACTGTGCCACATGCCACCCCAATTGAGTGTATTTAATATCTCCTGAACATCCGCCATTGTTCCTCAACTGTCCTACCTTCAATTACCTATCCCCAGTCTACTTGGGCCAATTTTTTCCTCAGCCTGTAAAATTACCTCTGGCACTCTCTTCTCTCACTCAATCTGAATTTGAAATTGTAGCATGCTGTGATCACTCCTTCCAAGAGGATCCTTAATGACAACACTATTTATCAAACCTTATTTGTTAAATAATACTAAATCTAAAATAGCCTGCTCCCTGGTTGACTCCTTAACATATTGCTCTCAGAAGTAATCCCTCATGCATCTATGAAATCACCCTTGAGGCTACCCTTGCCAATTTGATTAATCCAGTCAATGTGCTGATTAAAATTACCCATGATTGCCATTGTGCCCTTCTCACAAGCCCTCGTTATTCCTGGGTTTATACTATGCCGCACTTTGGAAGTATTGTTCGGGGACCTGTAAATTACTCCTCCAAAGGAGTTTTATCCTTTTTTTTTATTTCCACTCAGATCGATTCAACATTTGCCCTTAGTGCAAATATAATTTCTTTTTTTTTAATTTAGAGTACCTAATTATTTATTTTTCCAATTAAGGGGCAATTTAGCATGGCCAATCCACCCAACCTGCACATCTTGGGGTTGTGGGGGCGAGACCTAAGCAAGCCCGGGGAGATTGTGCAAATTCCATACGGACAGTGACCCAGGACCGGGATTCTAACCCAAGTCCTCAGCGCCATAGTCCCAGTGCTACCACTGTGCCACTGTGCTGCCCTTATAATTTCTTAATACAGCCCTGATGCCATCTTTACCCTGTTCATATTAATCATACTAAAACTAGTGATTTTCAAACTACCGGCAAAATGCCATTTTCATTTCCAAAGGAGGAACACTAAACATTGACAGTCTCATTCATCCATCACTTAATTGCAGCACAGTCAGAACATTAAGGGTTCAAGTGCTGTCATAATATACACACAAGTATATGATGGTGCATAGACAGACACTGACTAACACACTGAATGACCAATCAACACACAGAACACAGCAGCCAATCACCAGGCAGGACATGGCCACTATAAAGCCAGAGGGCACTAGTTTTCCCGCTCTCTTGGGATGCAGCCTCTGAGACAGCCAGAGCCCGTGATCAGCAACACAAACATCTACCATGTGCTAGCAGGCTAGTCTGGTCAGGTTAGCCTCAGGTCTCCAGTCAACTTAACATAGTGTCAACCCACAATGCAAGTATGTTTAAAAGCTCTAAGTTAAATAAAATAGAGTTATACTTCTACAAGTGTTGGTAGCCTGTCTCTCTCACTGCTCTGGTAAACGCAGTCCTCGCAGACCCAGCATACCCAACACATCATGGTACCAGTGCGTGATGTTAGAGTTTGACAGACCTACCCTGAGATAGTCTGCCTTTGACCAGCGATCAGCCATCTGGTAGTATGGATAGCGTCCGCCCTCCCTGCCGCTCCGCATCGCCGGCAACCTCGGTGTCAACTGGAAGATATTTAAGCAGAAGTTTCAACTGTACCACCGACCTTGAAGCCGCCTCAGATGCCAGGAAGATTGCTCTCTTTCTCTCCATGGCCGGGGACCACGCCATCCACATTTTCAACTCCCTCGCATTCGCTGAAGGTGAGGACAAGTCCAAGTTCAAAACAGTCCTGCTCAAATTCGACAGCCACTGTGACATCGAAGTCAACGAAAGTTTTGAACGCTACGTCTTTCAACAGCGTCTGCAGGGTAAGGATGAACCTTTTCAATCTTTCCTAACCCATCTTCGCATCATCGCGCAATCCTGCAATTACGGCTCCACCTCCGACTCAATGATCTGCGACCAGACTGTTTTCGGAGTGCACTCGGACCCCCTATGCCAGCAGCTCCTTAAAGTGAAACAGCTCACCCTCGCTATTGCCATCGAAACCTGCATTCTGCATGAGCACGCTACTAACCGGTACTCGCACATTCAAGCAGCAGAAACGGCGCGGCAAGGCCCCCATGATGCGGAGTGGGTGCAGGCCGTAAAACAGCTCCAGGGCCTGAGCCTGGATGAGGGCAGCTATTTTGCGCGCTTGTCCCGGGCTCCCGCGCATGCGTGCAACGACCGAGGGGAGGGCGAGGCCGAAGACCGTACTGCGCAGGCGCGAACAACGTACGACCGCACCGCGCATGTGCGGTGGCGCTCTGAGCGTTCTGACATCACGAAGTGCAACAATTGTGGCTCCTCCCACTTAAAGCGGCAATGTCCCGTGAAATCTCGACGCTGTCTCCAGTGTGGCAAGCTTGGGCACTACGCAGCCCTGTGCAGGTCTGCTCAAATACCTGCCTCCCATCACTCCCAGCAACAGCGCAGGAACGTCCGGACCGTACAACAACCGGTCACAGATTTCAACTCCGACATGGTTCCAGACCCTGACACCGAGGATCTCAAATCCCCTTTCCGGGTGGGCATCATCACCAAGCATACGATGCTTCAAAAGAAAAAGGCCAAGCCCACCCCAGTGATGAGCATTGATCCGGACGACGAGTGGTGTGCCACCCTTATGGTCAACAAATCTCGCATCCGATTCAGGCTGGGCACCGGCGCTTCAGCCAACCTCATTTCGCAGTCTGACCTGGATAACATCCACGTCAAGCCGACCATCCTTCCATCTGCCTGCCAGCTTCTCGACTACAATGGCAATGCCATTGCTGCCAGTGGGGCATGCCAGCTTGTGGTGTCGCACTGTTCCTTAAAGGCCACCCTGCACTTTGAGATTGTAGGGTCCACCAAAGCTTCCCTGCTCGGTGCTCAGGAGTGCAAGATGCTGAATCTCGTCCAAAGGGTTCACTCCATGTCGCCCGCTGAGGCATCAGCATCGCTGGACGCCGACTTTCAGACACAACTGAAGAACATTATTACTCGACACCACAGTGTCTTCGAGGGCATGGGCACACTCCCATTCACTTGCAAAATTCTTTTAAAACCAAATGCCACGCCTGTGGTTCATGCACCCCGCCGGGTGCCGGCGCCCCTTAAGGACCGCCACAGGCAGCAGCTGCAGGACTTCCAGGACCAGGGCGTCAACTCTAAGGTAACGGAACCCACCGACTGGGTCAGCTCCATGGTGTGTGCTAAGAAACCATCAAGAGAACTACGCATTTGCATCGCCCCAAAGATTTGAACCGTAACATCATGAGGGAACACTACCCGATCCCAAAGCGCGAAGAACACACCTGCGAGATGGCTCGCACCAAATTTTTCACAAAGTTGGACGCCTCCAAGGGGTTCTGGCAGATACAACTTGACGCATCCAGTCGGAAGCTCTGCACCTTTAACACTCCATTTGGCCGGTATTGTTACAACCGGATGCCGTTTGGCATCATCTCAGCCTCGGAGGTGTTCCACCGAATAATGGAGCAAATGATGGAGAGGCATCGAGGGGGTGTGGGTATACGTAGACGACATCATTGTCTGGTCCACCACCCCGCAGGAACACATCGATCTCATCGAACGCGTCTTCCGGAGAATCCACGAGCATGGCCTCCGCCTCAACAGAGCCAAATGCTCCTTTGGTCAAACAGAATCTGTCGCCCACCACAGAGACTGAATTTCTGAACTGTCTGAATTTATGAACTGACTGAATTCATGAACTGATTGTTTTGTTACCCTGGTTCTTCGTTCGCTCGTTTGTACATACTGTTATTTATATCCCATGTTTTGTTACATCACTATCTGCACTCGACACCTTCCCGTGTAAATATGTTAGGATTTCTGTATATAGCCAGGATCATGGTCATGTAAATATGCTCACATGCTCTCTATATAGTCAGGCACATTCACATACCACACTATTTATTGCCACGTACACATATTTTTTTCAAAATGGGGGAGATGTCATAATATACACACAAGTATATGATGGTGCATAGACAGACACAGACTGACACACTGGATGACCAATCAACACACAGAACACAGCAGCCAATCACCAGACAGGACACGGCCACTATAAAGCCAGAGGGCACTAGTTTTCCCGCTCTCTTGGGATGTAGCCTCTGAGACAGCCAGAGCCCGTGATCAGCAACACAAACATCTACCATGTGCTAGCAGTATAGGCTGGTCAGGTTAGCCTCAGGTCTCCAGTCAACTTCACATAGTGTCAACCCACAGTGCAAGTATGTTTAAAAGCTCTAAGTTAAATAAAATAGAGTTATACTTCTACAAGTGTTGGTAGCCTGTCTCTCTCACTGCTATGGTAAACGCAGTCCTCGCAGACCCAGCATACACAACACATCAAGTGCCACTTGAGATGTTTCAGCACCTAATTCTAACTGACAGTCAAGTGCAATATCAAGGGAGTATTACATTGTCAGAGGGGTTGCTATCTTCTAGATGAAAAAAGTTAAACCAAAGGCTTCCTATTGTCTAGCTCAGTTAGCTAGATGTGGTTCAGATTAAGCAAAACAACACTGATTTGATTCCTGTCCCAGCTCAGGTAGACTTAGGACAATCCTCTTTGCGTTACCCCTAGGAAAGTGGAAGGCAATGGCAAACCACCACAGACAAAAACTGTCAAAACAGCCTAGGAGACAACATCAGCAGACAAGGTACCAAAGACCTGCCTTTGGGGCAGAGCAGCATGAAAAAAGTGAAGTGGAAGCAAGGCCCAATTTCCCACTCAGAAGGATGTAACTGATTTGATTGCACTATTTGAAGAAGAGCTGGGCTGCCTAATGTTCTGATCAATGTTTCCACCTCAATCAGCACAACTAAAACAAATTACCTGGTGCCATTGTGGTGCTTGTGAGTCCTTGTTGTGTGCAAATTGGCTGCTATATCTTATCTTGATGACCTCTAGTGACTACATCAGAAAAACCTAATTGGTTGTAAAGCACTTTGGAGGACCTGTGGAAAGTTGCAAATTGTTCCTTTCTCAATAGGAAGCCAAGTTTGGTATGAATATATTTTGAAACATCAGTCTACCTTTATCCCATCTTTGGGTTTTCTATCCTGGTTGTCACCCTAAACCCATAATTTCACCAGGTGCCGAGCTGCTTGCACAGACTGAACCCAACTCTGCTCCGATTTGTGTTCCTTCTGATCATGGTATCAGCTTTCATCCAAACCTTATCCATCATCAAGATCTCTTATTATCACCTCAGTAACATTGCCTATCTCAGTGACTACCTCATGCCCACTATTGCTGGGGGTCTAATTCACCTTTCTCCATCTCCAGCCTTGAATGATCCAATTATCTGATCATCTGGAGGGTGCTTCCTGTAAGGTTTTTTGAGTTGGATTCACACTTAGTCGTTCTTTTTGGCATTGGGGAGGTTCACCCCAGTCTAGCCCACACTTTGATATATTTTCTGCAGTGGGAGGCTGAAGTCACCGGTGAGACCGGCTCCTCAGAGATTGCGCCGTCCTTTTGAAAGGGTGCCCCAATCTCTAATAGAATTCCATAGAAATTACAGTGCAGAAGGAGGCCATTCGGCCCATCGAGTCTGCACCGACTCTTGGAAAGAGCACCCCACCCAAGGTCCATACCTCCACCCTATCCCCACCACCCACCCAACTTCTATGTCCTGTGTAATCATAGATTTTACAGTGCAGAAGGAGGTCATTCGGCCCATCGAGTCTGCACCGGCTCCTGGAAAGAGCATCCTACCCAAGGTCAACACCCCCACCCTATCCTCATAACCCAGTAACCCCACCCAACACTAAGGGCAGTTTTGGACACTAAGGGCAATTTAGCATGGCCAATCCACCTAACCTGCACATCTTTGGACTGTGGGAGGAAACCGGAGCACCTGGAGGAAACCCACGCACACACGGGGAGAATGTACAGACTCCGCACAGACAGTGACCCAAGCCGGGAATCGAACCTGGGACCTTGGAGCTGTGAAGCAATTGTGCTAACCACTATGCTCCGGGCTGCCCACTTTTTTTTTTACCAGCCCTTGGAAAGATCACCCTACTTAAGCCCACACTTCCACCCCTATCCCGTGACCCAGTAACCCCACATGTCCCTTTTGGACACTAAGGGCAATTTAGAATGGCCAACCCACCTGACCTACACATCTTTGGACCATGAATTGCTCACGAGTGTATTCATTGCCGCCATTTTATGTCAAGCCATAAGTAAATATGAGGGTCCCCACACCCCCATCCATGGGCATTCCCCCCCCCACCGCCAAGAGAGGACACCCCGCTATGGGGCTGCTGAGGGCCTCCCTCCCTCTCAGGCCTAGCCAACCCCGCTTTCATGACCCCCATCACCGCCCCAACCTTTATGAGGCCCCTACATACTCCCATCACCGTTCAAACCTCCCACCCCTTTCATGGCATGGCCCACCTCAGGCCCTGATCCATGGCAGTGCCAACCTGGCATCTGGCTACCCTGGCACTGCCAACCTGGCACCCTGACACTGTCAGCCTGGCACCTGGGTGGTGCTCCTGGCAGCCTGGGCAGTGCACTGACTGCCAGGTCCCCGACCAGCCAGGGACTCCAATGGCCTCCGAGACCCCCATCATGATTGGTCTCCACCTGTGGATACCAGTATTAAACGCCGCCCGGTTGAGGCCTCGCCGGTGCAGTCGATGACTCTTGGGTACTAGGTGAATGCGGCGTCAAGATGGCTGTGCATATTTAAAAGAGCCGACTGGCTCATTTAAATATCATTATCTGGATCATGCCCTCACTGGGCACCACGAGTCAGGCGAATCACGCATGATTTTGTGCCCGCCATAAAGCCCATTTAGGTCCTCTCCCATGATTCACCCATTGTGACCAACTCTGTGCCAGGCGCAACGTGGCAGTTGAATCATGCCCTGTGTTTATAGTAAAGACTTTCTTTAAAAACATGTCCATTTATTGGGGCTAGCTTTCAAAGAATGTTTTGACAGTGATTTATGACATTAGCAGACATTTCAGTGGTGGATTAAATAGGATTACATAGGATATATGGCACTGAATCAGGCCATTCAGCTCAACCAGCCCATGCTGGTGTTTATGCTCCATTCCTCCCATCTTTCCTCATCTAAACCAGCTTCCTGTGAAATGCATCTGCACTATTGTGATCAACCACCCGCAGAGACAGCAAATTTCCCATTCCCAATCACTCTCTGAGCAAATAAGTCTCTTCTGAATTTCCTTTGGATCTTTTAGTGACCATGTTATATTTATGGCCTCTAACAATGCTGTTCTTTACAAGAAGAAAATCTCTCTCTGTAACCACTCTATCAAATGCTTACAGAGTTAGAAAGATTTCTATTAGGTCACCCCTCCGCCTTTTTTCAAGAGAGAGGCAGCCCAGCCATGCCTTATGTGCTTCTGCCAGGAGTGATGTTGGCAGTGGCAAGGAGCAGTTAAATAGGAAAGGTGCCCACTGTGCCACCTGCTTGCCCACCTCCCCCTGAGCTCACCCCCATAATACAGGCGGCGGGGGGTCTGGGGTGGTCATGTACTGAAATCAGCAGCCTGCCTGCACAATTAAATAAGTAATCAAGGGTCAATTGGTCTTCTTAACAAGTATGCTGTTGTTGTGGCAGCCAAGCGGGAGTGGGCAGGCCACTTTTTTGTAAAACCTTTTGAAAGGACAGGAGGAAAGAATGGGTACCATCTCTGGCAGAGGCGGGGGGGGGGGGGGTTCCTTTGTGGGTTGGGCTCAACCTCCCTAAGATAGAATTCCCCCCTTTCTTCCTATCCACCTACTCCACAAAATACACCAGCCCCACCCCCTTGTCCCCACTTCCGAAACCACCCAAACCTTCCTTGCCCGAGACCCTAGGCTTGGGACCCTTGTTCCTGGATGCAGTCCCAGCAGCATCCACTAATGCGCCAATGGTGCTGTCACAACTGATGGAGCTGCTAGTTAATCTCATCGACCAGCAGCTTCCAAGGGCAGGACGTCCTCCTCAGTGAGTGGCACAAGTCTCACACTGCCCCGATTTAGCCCACCTGCGATGTGTTGTGGTTGCGGGTGATGCGACCATCAATTCACTCGAAGACTCGTGTCGAAGTAAACAGTGGTTTTAATCAACTTACAACTTTGCCTGTCTGCGACTGGTACAATACTGAAGGCGGTCCCGCAGGTCAGCTGCTCTTATACTTCCTCTAAAGGGCGGAGCTCCAACTCTGCTCCAACAACTCCCCCTGTGGGTGATGCCACACAATGGCCCATAGATGGAGCCCACAGGGTTAATAACATAGTATAACGTAATACAGTATACTGGTGAATTAACAGTATTTATACATTCACCACAGCGGGTCAGGCTGGCTTGGAGCGGGTTGGCACTATCTTTGCTTTCAGGGAGGTGAGACTTCTTCTCCGCCCCTTAATGTTCTGCCCGAAGTGTGGTCTAACCAAGGTTTGACGTAGCTTTACCATAATTTCCCATATTTTTCAATTCAATTCCTCTTGGAACAAAGTTGAGTACTTGGTTTGTTTTTTAAGGGCCTTGCTAACATGTGGCATATTTTTAAGAGATTGATGAGGCAGTTTTCTGTTTGGAACTTTTGACCTTTCATATTCTGGTGGCGCAGTGGTTAGAACTGCTGCCTTACAGCACCAGGGACCTGGGTTCAATTCCAGCCTTGGCTCAATGTCTGTGTGGAGTTTGTACGTTCTCCTTGTGTCTGCGTGGGTTTCCTCCCACAGTCCAAAGATGTGCAGGTTAGGTGGATTGGCCATGCTAAATTTCCCCTAGTGTCCAAAGGTTTAGGTGGGGTTACTGGGTTATGGGGATAGGATTGGGGTCTTTGAGAGGGTCAGTGCAGACTCGATGGGCCGAGTGGCCTCCTTCTGCACTGTACTGATTCTATCCCATTTTTACTCTACCCCACCTAGACTTCCATGCTCCAAATAATAAGTGACCTCCCCCTTCTTCCTTCTAATTCACACTGCCTCATATTTATCTGCGTTGAACTTAATTTGCCAATTTATTCATTCTGCAAAAACAGTACCCAACTCATTCCATCTTTACATTGCTAAAGCCAATAAGAGCCTGACATCAAAATGAATGACTATAAGTCAAAGCACGACCCTGGTCCAACATACCCTGGAGTGACTTTAGATAGGACACTGACCTTCCGGGAACATCTAAAAACACTGCAGCCAAATCCAGAAACAACTTAATTGCCAAACCAGCCAGTTCATCAAGGGGTGCTGTTACCACCATCATCCAAACCTCATCATTCTACCTCTCTCAGTAGCAGAATATTGCGCCCTGTTTGGTCAGGATTATCACACACACACATATAGAGCTGAATGATACCATGCATATAATTACTGGAACACTATGCTCAACAGCACTGTCTTGGCTCCCTGTCCTGGCAAACGTCACTCCTCCATATATCCGCCAACTTGCAATAACCCACAAAATGATAGGAAAAGTTTGCAATGCCCCCCACCTGCCACTCCATGCTGAACTATTCAGTCCACTCAAGATAGGACTCCCATCAAGAAGGCGGATCTGGAGAAATTGTCTCACATAGGACTTCAATGTAAATTCCACCTGGACCATAAGACCATAAGATATAGGAGTAGAATTAGGCCACTTGGCCCATCGAGTCTGCTCCGCCATTCAATCATGGCTGATATTTTCTCATCCCCTTCTCCCCATATTCCCTTATTAATCAAGAACCTATCTATCTCTGTCTTAAAGACACTCAGTGAATTGGCCTCCACAGCCTTCTGCAGCAAAGAGTTCCACAGATTCACCACCCTCTGGCTGAAGAAATTCCTCTTCATCTGTTTTAAAGGATTGTCCCTTTTGGTCTGAGATTGTGACCTCTGCTTCTAGTTTTTCCTACAAGTGGAAACATCCTTGCCACGTCCACTCTATCCAGGCCTCGCAGTATCTTATAAGTTTCAATAAGATCCCCTCTCATCCTTCTAAACTCCAACGAGTACAGACCCAGAGTCCTCAAATGTTCCTCATACGACAAGTTCTTCATTCCGGGGATCATTCTTGTGAACCTCCTCTGGACTCTTTCCAAGGCCAGCGAATCCTTCCTTAGATACGGGGCCCAAAACTGGTCACAATACTCCAAATGGGGCCTGACCAGAGCCTTTTACAGCCTCAGAAGTATATTCCTGGTCTTGTATTCTAGCCCTCTTGACATGAATGCCAACATTGCATTTGCCTTCTTATCTGCCAACTGAACCTGCACATTAACCTTAAGAGAATCGTGAACACAGACTCCCAAGTCTCTTTGTGCTTCTGCTTTCTGAAGCATTTTCCCATTTAGAAAATAGTCTATGCCTAAATTCCTCCTTCCAAAGTGCATAACCTCACACTTTTCCACATTGTATTTCATTTGCCACTTCATTGCCCACTCTCCTAGCTTGTCCAAGTCCTTCTGCAGCCCCCTTGCTTCCTCAATACGACCTGTCCCTCTACAGATCTTTGTACCACGTGCAAACTTAGCAACAGTGCCTTCAGTATCTTCTTCCAGATCATTAATGTATATTGTAAAAAGCTGTGGTCCCAGCACAGACCCCTGAGGCACACCACTTGTCATCGGCTGCCATCCTGAAAAGACCCCTTTATCCCTACTTTATGCCTTCTGCCAGTCAGCCAATCCTCTATCCATGCCAGGATCTTACCCTGAACACCATGAGCTCTTAACTTATTTAACAGTCTCCTATGCGGCACCTTGTCAGAGGCCTTCTAGAAATCTAAATAAATCATGTCAATCGGTTCTCCTTTGTCTAATTTGCTTATTACCTCCTCAAAGAACTCTAACAGATTTGTCAGTCACGACCTCCCTTTGACAAAACCGTGCTGACTCAGTCCTATTTTACCATGCACTTCCAAGTACTTCGCAATCTCATCTTTAATAATGGACTCTCAAATCTTACCAATGACCGAAGTCAGGCTGACTGGCCTATAATTTCCCATCTTCTGCCTCCCTCCCTTCTTAAACATTGGTGTTACATTAGCCACCTTCTAGTCCTCTTGGACCCTTCCTGCTTCCAGAGATTCCTGAAAGATCATCACCAATGCCTCCACAATTTCCTCAGCTATCTCTTTCAGGACCCTGGGGTGTAGTCCATCCGGCCCAGGTGACGTATCCACCTTCAGACCTTTCAGTTTCCCCAGAACCTTCTCCTTAGTAATGGTCACTGCACTCACCTCTGTCCCCTGATTCTCTTGGAGCTCTGGCATCCCACTGGTGTCTTCCACCATGAAGACTGATGCAAAGTAACTATTCAGTTCATCTGCCATTTCTTTGTTTCCTATTATTACTTCTTCAGCCACATTTTCCAGTGGTCCAATGTCTATTTTTGCCTCTCTCTTCTCCTTTATATATTGAAAAAATCTCTTCCTATCTTCCTTTATATTACTAGCTAGCTTGCACTCATACTTCATCTTCTCCCCCCTTATTGCTTTTTTAGTTGTCCACTGCTCGCTTTTAAAGGCTTCCCAATTCCCTGCTTTCCCACTAATGCTCGCCACTTTGTATGCTTTTTCTTTAGCCTTTATGCTGCCCTTGACATCCCTCATCGGCCATGGATGCCTTATCCTCCCCTTAGCATGTTTCCTCCTCCTTGGGATGAATTTCTGTTGTGCCTCCCTAATGACCCCCAAAAACACCTGCCATTGCTGTTCCACTGTCTTCCCTACTAGGCTCCTTTTGCAATCAACTCTGGCCAGCTCCTCCCTTATGTCATTGTAGTTACCCTTATTTAATTGTAATACCGTTATATCTGATTGCAGATTCCCCCTCTCAAACTGCAGGGTATTGTGGTCACTGCTCCCTAGGGGTTCCTTCACCTTAAGTTCCCTCATCAAGTCTGCCTCATTGTTCCCTAATCAAGTCTGGACAAATGAATGGGAATCATTGGACTTGACAAACAGGTACCTGGTTTCAAAATGCCTGGTTTTAACCTTCCAAAGAAAGAATGGTCCACCCTTAACAGGTTCAGGACCAGCCATGACCCTTGCTTGGCTAACCTCCACAGATGGGGCATTACTGACAGCCCCCATTGTGCCTGTAGGAGAGAGCAAACTATGCACCACATCATCAAAGAATGGCTAATCCACAGACTCAGCAGAGGCCTATCAACACAGCAGGACTGGAAGAAACTGCTTGCTTTAGGGACTTTGTATTTCCTAAATAAACAAATATTAATTCTACCAGTTTATTAATTCCTTCTGTAATTTCTTGCTGTCATCCTCAGTATTGATCATCCCCCCAACCCATTTAGTGTCATCTGCAAATTTAGAAATTGTGGTTTTTAAAAATAAATTTAGCGTATCCAATTCATTTTGTTTTACAATTAAGGGGCAATTTAGCGTGGTCGATCCACCTACTCTGCATATCTTTTGGGTTGTGGGGGCGAAACCCACGCAAACACAGAGAGAATGTGCAAACTCCACACGGACAGTGACCCAGAGCTGGGATCGAACCTGGGACCTCGGCCCTGTGGGGCAGCAGTGCTATCTACTGCGCCACCGCGCTGCCCTGAAATTGTTTTTGAGTTCAATGTCCAAATCAATGATGTAAATTGTGAACAGTTGTGGTTCCAGCACTGATCCTTGTCAAGCACCACTTTCTGCCACTCGGAATAATTACCCTTTATTCCCACTCTCTGCTCTCTGTGTTGGAGCCAGCTGACAACCCTCCCCTGACTCCACATTCTCTGACCTTACTCATTACTGTTTATTATGTGATACCTAATTGGAGGCTTTCTGAATATCCAGATAAATTACATCTACTGCATTCCCATTGTCTCCTCTCTCTGAAAAGTTCCATTATATTTGTGAAGCAAGATCTTTCCTCTCAAAATTCATGCTATTAATTTTCTTTCTCATTTGTCTCCTTTAGTAGGGATTTCATTATTTTCCTACCACCAATGTTAAGTTGACTGGTCTATAATTCCCTGGAGGTGTTTTATGCCCCTTCTTAAAGATAGGAATTATATTAGTTATTTACCAGTCCTCTGGCGCTATAGCTTTTTCTAATTAATTATTAAATATGTGTAGTAATGCCTCTGATGTCTCTTCCCTAGATTGTTTTAAAATATGTGCCTGCAATTCGCTGGACCAGGAGACCTATCCATTTTGAGCTTGTTCAGGTTATTAAATACATCCCCTATTTCATTTTAAATGCACTTAGCTCATTGCCCATCTCACCATGGGGCTGATTTAGCTCACTGGGCTAAATCGCTGACTTTTAAAGCAGACCAAGCAAGCCAGCAGCACGGTTCGATTCCCGTATCAGCCTCCCTGGACAGACGCCGGAATGTGGTGACTAGGGGCTTTTCACAGTAACTTCATTGAAGCCTACTCGTGACAATAAGCGATTTTCCTTCATTTTCACTTATTCACTTAAGTTATGTCTTCCTGTTCTATCTCCCCAGTGAACACTGAAGCAAAATAATTCTTTAATATTTCTGCCATCTCAGTATCGGTACCTGGGGTATTATTTCAGTCAGTCCCTTAATAGTCTTATTTCCATCCCAGCCTTACTTATTTTATTTTATTAATGGGCCTGTAATATATTTTGCTATTTTGTTTCATGGTCCTTGATAATTTAATTTCATTATTCCTATTTGCTTTTATAATTGATTTTTACTCACTCTTAATATATTCATATTATTTTATCATGCACTGCTCCGCTGTCTATGTACTTAATATATACTTCTTTTCCACCCCTCAATTTATATCTTTATTCAGCCATGGAGTCTCACCAGTGTTTAATTTGTTTTCCTTGAGCAGAATATATTTTCATGCACTCTGTTAAATACCATTTTAAATGTTTACTATTGTTCCCCTCTCCATCATTCGTTGCCAATGCTGCTGCACATTTTCTTCTCCCAAGTGTCATTCTTAGGCCCTCAAAATCAACTTTCCTCCAATCGATTAACCTGATCTTTGTCTATCATCGGTTTACATTTTGTTATATTGTCCTTACTATTGCCTAGATGTTCCCCTACTTTGATTTCTCTTGTATCCTCTAGCTCATTCTCCAATTCTAGATCCAATAGTGAACCCTTCTTTGTTACGCTTTTTACATGTCGGGTAAAAAAATAATCCTGTTAACTTTGTAGGAATTTTCATTCCCTTTTCTTTTTACCTATCTCTACTGTCCAATCGACATCAGAGTAGTTGAAATCCCCTATGATTATTATTCTATTTTTGTCACTCAATGCTCTAATTTGTCTGTATATTTCTTCCTCTCCCTCCCATCCACACTCTGCTCCAATCAATATAACATGCAACTCCTCTCAAACATGTTGCCTTCTTAGAGCAGGAGAAGCTGCTTCACAATTGAGCTGAACATGAGAAGACAGGAGAGGAGGTGACCATTCCTGAAAGTTTTGACTCAATTTGAGGAGAAGGCATCTGAACCCATGGGAGTGGAGCACCACAGATCCATTGTCAATGGGGAGCTTAACCATGGCCATCCGCCTAGTAAGGATTCATCCAAGCAATGTAAACCTGAGGGTTGAATGTGCCTCCATGTTGGAGGCTTCTGATGCTGTCACTTTCACTGTCCTTTCTCACTTTCCAGTTTTTCACCCTCCAGGAAGAGACCAAGGCATGAGCAGGAGGCGGTGGTGGACTACCTGTCAAGCTACAGCCCCAGCCCACAGATAAGCAAGAAGGAACAGAGGAGGAGTGTTCCGCACCTGTAGGGGCATCACAGCACTCAGTTGCACCCTGCACCAGCTGATGAACACACAACTCAGTGGGTATTTGTGCTAGTTCAGGAAGGATCTCACAATCTGGTGGTCATCGCATGGACTAGTTTCTGCAACAAGAGGAGGCAAGTTCAGCTCAGTTCCTTGGCTCGCGGAGGACTGCTAGGGAAGAGGCATCTGTGAGGCCCAAGTCCGAGGATGAGGTTCTGGAATCAGCCTTCCAACTTATGGTGGAGAGTCAGCAAGAGGCAGAGCAACATCAGGGAGAGCTGTCAACAGAATTGCACATGGGTACGAAGAACTCCTCTGCCTGCTCTCTGATGAAGTAGTGCCCACATGTGTGCACCTCGCGGTCTACATGGGAAGGATGGTGGATGTCATGGAGACCATAGTCTAGTAAAATACCCAGTTTCTGCCAGAGATATGTGCAGATTTACAGTCCATCGTTGTTGCCATGGGTGTTTTCATGCAGTGGCAACGTGAGGGGAACAGGGCAGCTCCTTCCAAGTGCCCTTTTCCCCTCAACGAATCAGGCAAGGGCCCTCGGCACCAAAGGGAAGAGGAAGGAGGAAGAGTAGCTGAACACCCTTGGGCCATCAATGCAGGACTCTCGGAGGTTGTGTGATCCTTCCAAATCCCCTTGGCCAGTGACCCATTCAACCTCATCCTCTGTCACCGCAGAGGGAGCAGCTCGCCTACCAGTGGAAAGCCAAAGTAAGCCTAGCCCTCCAGAGAACAGCCACCTAAGTCATCAAGGACAATGTCATAATATACACATCAGTATATAATGGTGCAGAGACACACACTGACTGACACACTGCAAGACTAATCAACACGCACAACACAGCAGCCAATCACCAGTTAGGGCACGCTCACTATAAAGCCAGAGGGCACTAGTTTTCCTGCTCATTCGGGATGCAGCCTCTGAGAAGGACAGAGCTCGCAGCTAGTAGCACAAACCTTCACCATGTGCTAACAGTTTAGACTGGTCAGGATAGGCAAAGGTCTTCAGTTAATCTAACATAGTGTCAATCCACAGTGCAAGTATATTCAACAGTTCTTAGCTGAATAAAATAGTGTTGTACTATTACAAGTGTTGGTAGCCTGTCTATGTTACTGCTAAGGTAAACGCAGTCTCCACAGATCCAGAGTACCCAACACATCATGGTACCAGTACGTGATGTTAGAATTTATTAGACCTACCTTCAAGTGATCTGCCTTCGACTAGCAATCAGCCATCTTGCGATATAGATCATAGAATTTACAGCGCAGAAGGAGGCCATTCGGCCCATCGAGTCTGCACCGGCTCCTGGAAAGAGCACCCTACCCAAGGTTAACACCTCCACCCTATCCCCATAACCCAGAAACCCCACCCAACACTAAGGGTGGTTTTGGACACTAAGGGCAATTTATCATGTCCAATCCACCTAACCTGCACATCTTTGGACTGTGGGAGGAAACCGGAGCACCCGGAGGAAACCCACGCACACACGGGGAGGATGTGC
The DNA here is from genome assembly GCF_902713615.1 of Scyliorhinus canicula. NCBI lineage: Eukaryota > Metazoa > Chordata > Chondrichthyes > Carcharhiniformes > Scyliorhinidae > Scyliorhinus > Scyliorhinus canicula. The sequence goes on from NC_052150.1 coordinate 95,702,616, forward strand.
AGACTCCGCACAGACAGTGACCCAACCCGGAATCGAACCTGGGACCCTGGAGCTGTGAAGCGATTGTGCTATCCACAATGCTACCGTGCTGCCCCTTGATATGGACAGTGTCCGCCCCCCACCGCCGCTCCACATCACCGGCAACCTCGGTGCCAACTGGAAAATCTTTAAACAACGATTCCAGCTTTACCTTGAAGCCACAGACCTGGAAGCTGCTTCAGACGGAAGGAAGATTGCTCTCTTCCTCTCCACGGCCGGGGTCCACGCCATTTATATCTTCAACTCTCTCACTTTTGCTGAAGGTGAAGACAAGTGCAAACTCAAGACGGTCCTCCTCAAATTTGACAGCCACTGCGACATCGAGGTAAATGAAAGTTCCGAGCGCTATGTCTTCCAGCAGCGTTTGCAGGGTAAGGATGAACCTTTTCAATCTTTTCTCACCCACCTTCGCATCCTCACGCAGTCCTGTAATTACGGATCCACCTCCGACTCCATGATACGTGACCAGATCGTTTTCGGTGTACAGCCGGACCCCTTACGCCAGCAGCTCCTCAAGGTTAAACAACTCACCCTTGCGATTGCCATCGAGACCTGCGTTCTGCATGAACACGCCACTAACCGATACTTGTACATTCAAGCGGCTGAAACGGCGCGGCAAGGTCCCCACGAGGCAGAACGGGTGCAAGTGATCAAGCAACTCCAGGGCCTCAGCCTGGATGAGGGCGGCCATTTTGTGCGCTTTTCACGGCCTCCCGCGCATGCGCGCACTGAACGAGGGGACGGCGACACCGAAGATCGCACTGTGCAGGCGCGCACCACGTACGACCGCACCGCACATGTGCGGTGGCGCACCGAGCATTCTGACGTCACGACGTGCGGCAACTGTGGCTCTGCCCACTTAAAGCAGCAATGTCCTGCAAAATCCCGACGCTGCCCACAATGTGGTAAACTTGGCCACTATGCTGCTTTATGCCGGTCTGCTCAACCTACTACCTCTCGTCTCTCCAACCAGCTACGCAGGGATGTCCATGCCATCCAGCCCATGGTCACCGTGTCCGATTCTGACCTGATGCCGAACTTTGACACCAAGGACCCTAAAGCACCATTTCGGGTGGGCATCATTACCAAACACAAGATGCCCCCGAAGACAAAAGTCAAGCCTCTCCCGACATTCAGCATTGCTCCGGACGACGAGTGGTGTGCCACCCTCACGGTCAACTGATCCCGAATCTGATTCCGCCTGGACACCGGCGCTTCAGCCAATCTCATTGCGCAGTCTGACCTCGAAAGCCTCCGTGTCAAGCCTACCATCCTGCCATCAGCCTGCCAGCTATTGGACTATAATGGTAATGCCATTGCTGCCAGTGGCTCTTGCTCTTGAACGGTCACTAACTGCCATTTGAAATAGTGGGATCCTCCAAAACCTCCCTACTTGGTGCACACGCAAGCAAACTCCTGAACCTTGTCCAAAGGGGTCACTCCCTGTCACCCGCTGACGCTTCCGCATCTCAGGACACTGACTTTAGGACGCAGCTGGACGCCATCATCAACCGATACCCTGGTGTATTCGAGGGCATGGGCACACTCCCATACACTTATAAGATCTTGTTGAAACCAAATGCCATGCCTGTGGTGCACGCACCTCGCAGGGTCTCAGCACCCCTCAAGGACCGCCTCAAGCAGCAGCTGCAGGACCTCCAGGACCAGGGAGTAATTTCAAAAGTGACTGGGTCAGCTCCATGGTATGCGTGAAAAAACCTTCCGGGGAATTGCGAATATGTATTGATCCCAAGGACCTCAACCGCAATATTATGAGAGAGCACTGTCCCATTCCAAAGCGCAAAGAACTCACCTGCGAGATGGCTCGCGCCAAATTCTTCACCAAGCTAGACGCATCCAAGGGGTTCTGGCAGATCCAACTCGACGCATCCAGTCGGAAGCTCTGCACCTTTAACACCCCCTTTGGCCAGTATTGTTACAACCGGATGCCGTTTGGCATCATCTGTGCATCGGAAGTGTTCCACAGGATTATGGAACAGAGGATGGAAGGTATTGAAGGGGTTCGTGTCTATGTGAACGACATAATCGTCTGGTCTACGACCCCGCAGGAGCACATTGACTGCCTCCAACGCGTCTTCTGACGGATCCATGAGCATGGCCTCCACCTCAACAGGGCCAAATGCTCCTTTGGTCAAACAGAAATTAAGTTCCTCGGAGACCACATATCACAGTTTGGCGTGCAGCTGGATGCGGACAAGGTATCTGCCATTAAGGCCAAGAAGGCGGTCCTCCGCTTCCCGGGCATGGTCAACTTTCGAGGGAAATTCATCCCTAATCTCGTCTCTCACACCACAGCTCTCAGGAACCTGGTCAAGAAGACGACAGAATTCCAATGGCTCCCCGCCCACGAACACGAATGGCGGGAACTCAGGGCGAAGCTGACCAAGGCCCCGGTGTTGGCATTTTTTGATCCGGCCAAAGAAACAAAGATTTCCACGGATGCCAGTCAATCCGGCATTGGAGCAGTGCTCCTTCAACGTGATGATGCTTCATCATGGGGTCCCGTTGCATACGCGTCACGTGCAATGACACCCACCGAACAACGCTATGCGCAAATTGAAAAAGAGTGCCTGGACCTTCTTACCGGAGTAGTTAAATTCCATGACTATGTCTATGGACTCCCAAAGTTCACAGTCGAAACAGACCACAGACCGCTGGTCAATATCATTCAAAAAGACCTTAATGACATGATGCCTCTCCTGCAGCGCATTCTCCTTAAGTTCAGGCGCTATGACTTCGAGTTTGTCTACACCCAGGGCAAGGAGCTCATTGTTGCTGACGCCCTCTCCCAGTCTGTCACCACACCCTGCGGCCCAACGGGATTCGTTTGCCAGGTTGATGCTCATGTGGAATTCGCTGCATCCAATCTGCCCACCACGGATGAACGACTCATCCAGATTTGTCGTGAGACGGCCGACGATCCCCTGCTCCAATGTGTCATGCGCCACGTGAAGGACGGGTGGCTCAAGGGCCAATGCCCTCAATTCTATAATGTTAAAGATGACCTGGCGGTGGTAGACGGGATTCTTCTCAAGCTGGACCGTATTGTCATCCCGCATAGCATGCACAACCTTGTCCTCGAGCAGCTCCATGAGGGCCACCTGGGAGTGGAGAAGTGCCGCCGACGGGCCCGTGAGGCAGTGTACTGGCCTGGAATTAACGAGGACATGGCTAATGCCGTGCTCAACTGCCCAACATGTCAGCGATTCCAGCCTGCGCAACCAAGGGAAACCTTGCAACCCCATGAGTTGGTCACGTCTCCCTGGACCAAGGTGGGCATCGACCTGTTCCATGCACTTGGCCGGGACTACGTCTTCATTGTGGACTATTTCTCGAACTACCCGGAGGTGGTCAGGTTGCACGACCTCACCTCAGCTGCGGTCATTCGTGCATGTAAGGAAACCTTCGCTCGGTATGGCATCCGGCTCACGGTCATGTCTGACAATGGCCCCTGTTTTGCCAGTCAGGAGTGGTCCAACTTTGCCAGACGGTACAACTTCACACATGTCACGTCCAGTCCTCTTTATCCCAATCCAAAGAGAAAGGAGTGCACATCGTAAAAAGGCTCCTGTGCAAGGCGGCCGATACTGGTTCTGATTTTTACCTTGCCTTGCTTGCCTACCGCTCCGCCCCCTTGTCCATCGGCCTGTCACCGGTTCAACTACTCATGGATCGCACACTGCGGACGATGGTGTCGTCCATTCATGTTCCGGACCTGGACCATGCTCTGGTCCTTCCCGGATGCAGCTGACTCGGGCTCAGCACAAATTGGCCTACGACTCCCGTAGGATCCCAGGATCTCCCTGCTCTGGCTCCCAATGACAACATCCGTGTCCAGCTTCCAGATGGTGGCTGGTCTGCCACCACTGTGGTGCTCAGACAAGTGGCCCCCCGTTCATTCTTGGTTCGTCTACCGGACGGCTCTCTTCTGCGCTGAAATAGGCGGGCACTGCGACTCCTTCCATGCTCGCCACGTGATCTTCAGGTCCTGCCTCGCCATCACGACGACCCCATCATGGACTTTACAGATCTCACTGTCGCTCTGCCACCCTCCGAGTCTGACACAGTCCAGCCCGTTCCAGAACCGGCGGCTCTTGACCCACCCTTGAGGCGGTCAACCAGAATTCGTCGCCCACCTCAGAGATAAATTTATGAACTATCTGAATTCATGGACTCTCTGAATTGTTTCGTTGCGCTGTTGAATCAACTCACTGGTTTCTACATATTGTTGTTCTAGTTACTATTTTGTTGCATACTCTCCATCTGCACTCGATACCTTCCAATGTAAATAGCTTAGTGTTTATGCACATAGTCTTGTAAATATGCTTGCACATGTCACACGTAGTTAGGAACACTCTCATCATACATTATTTATTACCATAGAACATAGAACATAGAATGATCACACTTTTTTTATAAAGGGGGGATATCATAATATACACATCAGTATGTAATGGTGCAGAGACACACACTGACTGACACACTGCAAGACCAATCAACACACACAACACAGCAGCCAATCACCAGTTAGGGCACGCTCACTATAAAGCCAGAGGGCACTAGTTTTCCCGCTCATTCGGGATGCAGCCTCTGAGACGGACAGAGCTCGCAGTCAGTAGCCCAAATCTTTACCATGTGCTAACAGTTTAGACTGGTCAGGATAGGCAATGGCCTTTAGTTAATCTAACATAGTGTTGACCCACAGTGCAAGTATGTTCAACAGTTTTAGCTGAATAAAATAGTGTTGTACTATTACAAGTGTTGGTAGCCTGTATATGTTACTGCTAAGGTAAACGCAGTCTCCACAGATCCAGAGTACCCAACACGTCAGACAACAGGCGGACAACTCCACAGGTTATCTCCACCCCTGCTGCAGATGTCAGGGCAGCACATAGAAGCGGTAATAGGTCACATTAAATCAACACATTATGACCACAAGTAGTTGCACGGGTGAATGCTGTCACTGCATTATCTGACTTTTTTTTACTATCACTAAATAATGTAGGGTTCCTGAGCTCCCCCCCCCCCCCCCCCCCCATCACCACACCCACTGCCCCCACACTCGCAGTTCAGCTGCACGCAATTGCACCAACAGTGAGTTTGAAGGGAGAAATGTCTGTGGCAGGGGCTGTCAGAGCCTTGTGCAAATGCTACCCCACAAATGTGGAGCATTCATCTAGCACACTCTGACTGTCCCAGGCTTTTCCAATGTTGCCGACTGGGGATCCCTTTCAGTTGTCCAGTCGAGCTGACCAGAATCTCCACCTAGCCACTGATTGTACTCCCATACAGCACCTATGCTCAGTCAACACAAGGCTTCACACACTTTTGATTTTGATGACAATGGTAGTTGTCAGGGTTTTCGTTAACTCCCCCCTCATTTTCCCTCCTCAGCCACGCATGTCCTTTCCCGCATCAAAGAGGACCCCAGAGCATCACATTACATCTCCTCACTGTTACCCTACAGCCCGATCCTTTATCCTTCAGCAACGTACAGGGGAATATGCGTAAGCCCTACCTACCTGAATACCCCCACCCTCATTCATATTGACCTCCCCGAACTCCTCCATCCTCCACCTCATGTTCACACTTTCCTCCGTGTCCCTGCCAACCACCTTTCCTCCCTTTATACTGATGCCACCACATCCTCACCCTCTTATCCTACTGACTCCCCCCTCCTCTCACACCCACAATTCTATCCAACCATGCTCACCCTCAGTTCACTCCCCAGGAGCAGCCAATGACTCCACAAACCCCCACCCTTGCATGTTCACCTGTATATTCCATCCCCCCTTTACACCTTGTAAAAACATTATTTCATGGGATATGGGCATCGCAGGCTGCACCAGCATTTATTGCTCATCCCTAATTACCCTTGAGGGTCTACCACATTGCTGTTGGTCTGGAGTCACATTGAGGCTGGACCAGGAAAGGATGGCAGATTTCCCTCAACAATGGTCATCATTAGACTTTTAGGGCGGGATTATCCATTAGCTGACGCCGGAATTGGGAAATATGATTGGGCGGAGAATTGGTTCTGCCGCCAAAGTTGTAGCGGGCGCTGGTTTCACGCCAAATTGCAATTCCCCGTTGCCTCAACAGCTGCGTCAATGCGTTCCGCACGTACAGTAAACGCCGTTGGCATATCATTAGCGGGCCTGGCCCGGTATTCTCCGGGGCCTCTGTGATTCTCCGCCTCCACTCGGGGGAATTCCTGATGGCGCCATTCACGTGCGCTTTTAAAAATCGGGAAACAGGCACCCTGGCTGATGAGGGAGCCAGAGGAGGTCGGACATGGAGAGGCACAACCGTTGGCTGCCGGTCCTGACACTGGCCGGGCTGGATGGGAGGTGAGGGGGACGGCCTGACTGGGTCGGGGGTGGGAGGTGTGGGGGTTGGTGACAGGGGGATGGGCATTGGGCCAGGTGACCTCCCCCAGGGGACTGGAGCGGGTTGCAGGCTCAGATCACCATTGTCGCGGCCTGAAAGGCAGCCATTTTGCTGTGCACCCCACTGACCACCTACCTTGGACCCTGGTCCTGCAGTGACCCCCCCAGCCCCCAACTCCACACCCCAGGTTCCCCCCTCCACCCCACCACCAGGGCATCACGCGGCCCACCCAAGGGCAATGCCCATATCAGCCTCTCCATGGGGGCACCGGATGGGGGCCGCGGAATGTACAGCTAAGGGCAGCACCAGGCAACAGTAGCCCGGGCAACAGGGCCAGTGTTGCGGGGATGGGAGGGGATTGCGGGTGAAGGGTCTGCAGTGCCAGCCAGAGCCATTGTGTAGCCCGGTGGACCTGGTTGGGCATGGGGGTACGCACCATGCTAACATGCCGGCCTTTCACCCCTGCAGACAATGGCTATTGGAATTCAACCATCAATGGTGGCCTTCCTCCTAGTCGCCGCAGCCCTGTGACTGTAACAGCTGGAGCTACACAAGGAGGAGGAAGCTGCAGCAGTGGTGCCAGCCCTAGAGGAATTAGATGCAGCCACTGAGGATGGAGAGCCGGCTGCCCAACAGGCTGTGGAGGAGGAGGAGCAGGAGGTGCAAAGGATGCGCCGTATGAGGCCTCGCGTATACCGGCAGCGCCTGTCATTCGAGGGCCTGCCAGACCGGGCGTGCCGTCAGTGACTCCGGCTAGCGACATATCTGCCAGCTCACGGCGCACCTGGCACTTCAGGGAAATGGGGGAGGACACCTGCTCCCTGTGGCCGTCAAGGTGACGATCGCCCTGAACCTTTACACCACGGGAACCTTTTCACCACTAGGCGCCGAGTGGGGGCCTGCCGTGTTCTCACAGAACTCGGTGCACAGGTGCATCCATACCATCTCGGAGGCACTATACTTCCAGTCAGCTCAATGATTCCATTTCAATGTGGACTGAGCCCACCAGGATGCCCAGGCAGTGGGGTTGGCCACCTTCGCCAAGATGCCCGGGTCGAAGGGGTAATCGGTAAGATGCATGTCACCTCAGGGCACCTGCAGACGATAGGCCGCTCTGCACAACCCAGAAAGGGTTCTACTCGATGAACGTGCAGCTGGTGTGTGACCATCAGCTGCGCATCATGCATGTTTGTGCCCATTACCCGGGCAGTGTGCACGACGCTTTCATCCTGGCACATTCGACAATTCATGGCCTCTTAGAGGCGCACCCCCGGCTGGGGGGTTGTCTCCTGGGCTACAGGGGTTACCTATTGCGATCGTGGCTGATGACATCTATCCAGAGGCCACAGACCGTCGCAGAGATCCGCTTCAGTGACGCCCATGCAGTGACCAGGAGCGCGATTGAGCAGTGCTTAGGCATCCTGAAGATGTGGTTCAGGTGCCTGGACCGCCCTGTAGGGGCCTTCCAGTATGTCACTGGGAGGATTGCCTGTATCGTGGTGGCCTGCTGCGTCCTCCACCGCATCGCGTAACAGAAGGGTGACGTGCTGGAGGAGGAGGATGCGAGGGAGGATGAGGGTGGACAGGACATGGGGCCCAGGCAGGCAGGGAAGGCCGCACAAAGTAACCAGCGCGCGCGGGACACTCTAATCGCTTCCTGGCTAGGGCACGGGCACTGCTTCCCAACACCCGCACCCCACCCCACCCCCATCCCCTCCCCCGCCCGCAACCCCCTCCGTGATACGTACCTGCCTCACCATGGGGTGCAGGCCCTGGGTTGGCAGTAACAGCAAGTATGGTCCATGGGATGGAGGATGATGAAAACCCGCTCTGTGATGAACTCTGATGCTCCACATCATTTGACAACATCTGCCTCCTGCCCACAGTAGCGCCTTCCACCATCCACCTGGGTGTTCTCTGCATGTGAGCTGGCAATTCCATCACATGGTCCCATTGTGTTCCCCTGGGGTAGCAGAGGTGGGGACAGGGGACCGGAGGGAGTGGGGGGGTGCTGTGGGGGGGGGGGGGGGGGGGGGGTGCACCGGAGCAGTGAGTACTGGCTGAACTGCAGTCCCTGAACAAAGCCCATCCACAACATCTGTCCAGTGCCCTACACCCGTGCCCACTTAACCAGTTTTCTGGACTTACGGATCTTAGCACTATGTCTAGTTGGTCCCAAGACGGTACACAGGAGTGTCGGCAGCCTGCTGTGATTCCCACCCTGCGACCTGGGTTCCCTTTGGTCAACGTCTTCGAGGGCGATGGGCCTGGCTGCTGCTCGGGTCCCCAGGTAACGTGGCGTTACTCTGTTCTGCCCGCTGCCCTCCAGATGCACCAGCAACAGGAGGGGGGAATCCAAAGTGCTGCAGTGTTCCAGCACCTCGTCTGTGGGAGTCACCGGCAGAGACCCCATCACCTCCTCATTTAGGGTGCCCGATGGCCCCAGGCTTCTCTATGGGACGAAGGTGCGAGCGGAGCTATCCCCTGAGCCTAACCCGCCACCTGGCACTGCCGGTCCTGAAGTCCCGCTGCCGTGTTTACCAGGGCCTGCAAGCTCGTGGCCATGGGGAACAGGGAGTGGACGACCTCTGTCTGGGACTGCACCACATCATACTGTGACTGTGCCACCTTCTGGGTCTGTACCACATCAGCCAGTGACTGCACTATCTCCCTCTGGGACTGGGCCACTTCTTCTAAGTCAACACAACGTCAGGTAGTGCCTGGGCAATCCCACAGACGCACTCAGCCATGGCCCACTGTGACACTGCAATGTCCACGTGGCTCTAAGTGACAATCCCAAATCCGGCAAATCCTGCACCATTTCCTCATTGGAATCGATTGTGTTCCTCATGGTTCCGGTGCTAACCCCTCAATGATCATTGAATTGGTCCAGGGGCAGCGGCAATTTTGCTGTTGTCGAACTCCACGAATCCTGCCATGGCGTCAACACTTAGTCCATGGAATGGAGAATTCTACTGCTAATTTCAGATTTTTATTCAATTCAAATTTCACCGTCTGCTGTGATGGGATTCGGATCTGGATCCCCAGAGCATTACTCTGGGTCTCTGCATTACTAATCCAGTGGCAAGACCATTACATCTCATCCTCACCCTTTACTGCATTCTCCCTCCTTGCTCCTTCTCCCCTCCGAACTCCCATCTCCCTCCCAATGTCAGCCCCCAACACCTTCATTTCCCCCCTCCCAGCTTCAGCCCACCTTGCTAATATCTTCCTTTCCAGCCCCCAACATTTTTGCCCTATCCTTACCATCCAGGGTGAAGGTCTTGAAATTCGAAAGCAGGCCTGAGATCAATGAAGCTGAAGTGTGGAGACTCCCACCTTCCGAGAGCTGCTTCGCATCGTGGTCATGTGCATGAAGGTCCACCCACCATGCGATGCAAGTGATTATCCAGGGTCCGGTAGCTGCAGACCTCCAACATCTTCTCCTTGGATGTCTGCGACCTGAGCAAGGCCCGAAAGATAAGTCTCAAACTTTGCATGCCTCGTTGGTCTGGCGTGATTTCCTGCTACCCTGACGGAGAATCGGATGTGGAGGGAAGGCTCCGGTTGGGCCTTCATTTACATTCCATTGGTGGATGCAGCTCATTTTCACACCAGGCTCTCATGATTCCAACATCCATGCCAGTGAAACCGCTTTTTGGGACTCTCACCAAATACTCCTCCCTGACACCATTGATCCTGCCGGCAGGGACATGGGAGAATCCCACCCCGTGAGTATCTTTTGCATTAACCTTTATGTGCCACCTTATCGAATTATTTTGAAAATCTATCCTATCCCCTCATCCACCTGGAAAATCTTTCTATCTCAGTGTCTGTTTGTTAAACGGGCCCAGTGTCCTGTCTCATCCACCTTCTTGGCAGCCTGTTCCAGCTAGTGATTCCACCTTCCAGGAGTGCAGAATGCCACACCTGCGGAGGACACACTGTACTGGGAAAAGGGTAAAGAGAGAGTGAGGCTCGGGGCATTTGCTTACCTTCCAGGAGTGCAGACAGCCAGACTTGTGAGGGACATCCTGCACTGGCAAGAGGACAAAGAGAGAACGAGGCTCGGGTTGATCACTTACCTTCTGGGAGTGGAGACAGCCAGACATTCAAAGAAAACTCTATACTGGGAAGAGGATAAAGAGAGAGTCAAGCTTGGGCCTGTGAGGGACCTGTGAGGGACGCCCTGTACTGGGAACAGGATCAAGAGAGAGCGACACTCGGGACCTTCACTTACCTCCCGGCAGTGCGGACTGCCTGACCTGTGAGAGACACCCTGTATTGGGAATGACGTGTTAGGCAGGTTGGTTCGATGTGGACTGCACTCGATGCAGGGAAGTTAGAAACAGACGTCTAACACTGGAGAAGATCCAACACTGTTTTATTCAACTATAGAACTGCTATACATATTCAGCTATGGGTCAACACTCTACTGATCTGACTGGTGACTTTGTAGTAGCCTGACCAGACTTACGAGCTACCGCATGGTGTTTGCACTTGCTGGCTGGTGGACTCTGACTGTCTCAGCAGCTGGATCCCAAGAGAGCAGGAAACCTAGTGCCCTCTGGCTTTATAGTGGTAGTGTCCTGTCTGGTGATTGGCTGTACTGTGTTGTATGCTTACTGGTCATCCTATGTGTCAATCACTGCCTGTCTGCATCTCATTATATACATGAATAGATATTATGACATTTCCCTTTTTTTTTAGTTAAATAAATACTATGGTATGTATACGTATATATATAGATATATATATGCCTGACTATATACAAACGGTGCTTGAACAAACATATATATATGGGAAGGTGTCGATAGTGCAGATACATGGCAAACAAAGCAATATTTACAAAGGTTAAATTGTTGAATTCAGTCACAAAATTTACAAATGTTCAGTCTTCAGAATCAGTCTTTGTGGTGGGCGACGAATTCTTGTCGATTGCCGCAGAGGTGGATCAGGAGCCACCTGCACGTGGATATGTGGGATCGCTGCCATCGCGATGGTCACGTGGGCCAGCAGGATCGCTGGCAGATCGATGGCCTCATGGCAGGGTACGTCTGGAGGAAGTATGATGGCCGGCGGAGCACTTCGGGTCAGGTGGTGGGCGTGGAACACTTCGCAATGCCTGTCTGTTGCACCGTAGCAGGGAGCCATCAGCCATGCGGACAAGGAAAGACCTTGGGGCAACTTGTTTGACAACAACAGCTGTGGCTGACCAGCCGCCCTCAGGCAACTGGACGCGAACATGATCGGCTGGAGCCAGCTCAGGTAGATCCGTGGCATGAGCATCATATGTGGCCTTCTGTTGGGCCCTGGATTGCTGCTTTTTTGTAAAACAGTGAGGTGGTCAAGGTCTGGAACATGGATGGCTGGAACTGTGGTCCTCAGAGTGCGATTCATGAGCATCTGCGCTGGAGACAACCCAGTGGACAGCGGGGTTGCCCTGTATGCCAACATTGCCAGGTTGAAGTCGGAGCCTGAGCCTGCAGCTTTGCACAGCAACCGCTTGACAATATGGACCCCTTTCTCGGTCTTCCCGTTTGATTGTGGGTAGTGGGGACTGGACGTCACGTGACGGAGGTTGTAGGACTGTGCAAAATTAGACCATTCCTGGCTGTAAAAGCATGAACCGTTGTCACTCATTACCGTGAGCGGTATCCCGTGCCTGGCGAACATTTTTTTGCAGGCTTTGATGACCGCCTTCGACGTGAGGTCGGACAGTTTCACCACTTCTGGGTAACTGGAGAAGTAGTCGACCAGGAATACGTAGTCATGCTCCTTGGTGTGGAAAAGGTCTACACCTACTTTGGACTATGGAGAGGTCACAATCTCGTGCTGTTGCTGTGTTTCCTTGGGTTGAGCCGGTTGAAACGTCTGACAGTGGGGCAGTTGAGGACCGTATTGGCAATGTCCTGGTTAATGCTCGGCCAATAAACCGCCTCCCGAGCTCTGCGTCGGCATTTCTCGACTCCAAGGTGACCCTCATGGAGTTGACCCAGCACCATAGCCTGCATGCTCTGAGGAATAATGATCCTGTCGAGTTTCAGAAGGATTCCCTCCACAACCATCAGCTCGTCTTTCACGTTAAAGAATTGGGGACATTGTCCTTTCTGCCAGCCATTGGTAAGGTGCTGCATCACACGCTGCTGTAGAGGATTCTTGGCCGTTTCCTCACGAATTTGGACCACCCATTTGTCAGAGGCTGGGAGGTTGGTGGCACACAATTGCACTTGCGCTTCTATGTGCTAGATGAAGCCACCTTGTTCACATGGTGTGGTGATGGACCGGGATAGGGCATCTGCAATGATCAGCTCTTTGCCTGGCGTGTAGCCAAGTTCGAAGTCATAGCGACGGAGTCGAAGAAGAATTCGCTGTAACCGAGGTGTCATGTCATTTAAATCCTTCTGGATTATGTGGACTAGAGGCCTGTGGTCCGTTTCCACCGTGAATTTTGGCAGGCCATAAATGTAGTCATGAAACTTCACTATTCCTGTCAGGAGACCCAGACACTCCTTTTCGATCTGGGCATACCGTTGCTCAGTGGGCGTCATGGCTGATGAGACCATCAATTCACTAGACACGTGCTTTGAGATATGAACAGTGGTTTTAATCTACTTCCTACAGAGGCAGCCTGTTACACGTTGAACTCTCGATGAACTGCTCCGCTGGCTCTGAGCATCGATATTTATACAGCAGTCCAGGGGGAGGAGCCGTGGGCGAAGCCAAAGGTGGAGCCCTGTACAAACCCCTAAGCATTCCCAGAGCTACTTCCCCCTAGTGGTCGGGCAATGCAACTGCGCTTAAAATCGTACGGTCTCATATATATATCACAGTGTGAATTACAGAGTTACATTCACTACAATGGCCCTGGAGGTATATGCCACTGGAGCCCAGGACGAGGAGTCATCTCGCTGGAGGAGCACTGCCCCAATGCCGTCCTGGCTTGCATCAGTTGATATCTTGGTTTCCTTGGTGGGCTGAAGAACGCTAGAACTGGGGCTGTGGCGAGCTTTGCCTTCAACTCACGCCATTCTGCTTCATGTGTGGGCAGCCACTGGAATTCCGTTGACTTCTTGACAAGATGGCGGAGGGCCGTGGTGTGCGATGCCATATTGGGAATGAATTTCCCGAGAAAGTTGACCATCCCGAGGAAGTGGAGGACCGCCTTCTTGTCCTCCGGGGTCTTCATGGCGTTGATCGCCAAGACCTTGTCGACGTCTGGCTGCACACCCTGCTGCGAGATATGGTCACCTAGAAACTTAATATCCGATTCTTGGCCCTGTTGAGCTGGAGACCATGTTCATGAATTCGCTGGAAGACCTGCTTGAGGCGAGCGATGTGTTCCTGGGGCGTTGTGGACAAGATAATCACGTCGTCCACGTATACTCGCACCCCCTCGATGCCCTCCATCATCTGCTCCATGATGCGGTGAAACACTTCGGAGGCAGATATGATGCCAAGAGGCATGTGGTTGTAGCAGTAGCGACCGAACGGGGTGTTGAATGTGCACAGCTTGTGACTGGATGCGTCCAGCTGTATTTGCCAAAAGCCCCGGGAAGCGTCCAGCTTAGTGAAGGATCTGGCATGAGCCATCTCACTGGTCAACTCTTCACGTTTCGGGATTGGGTAATGCTCCCGCATGATGTTGTGGTTTAGATCCTTAGGATCAATGCAAATGCGGAGTTCCCCTGATGGCTTCTTTACGCAGACCATGGAGCTGACCCAGTCTGTTGGCTCTGTGACCTTTGACATGATGCCCTGGTCTTGGAGGTCCTGTAGTTGCTTTTTCAGACGATCATTGAGGGGCGGCAGCACCTGGCATGATGCATGAATTACAGGGGTGGCGTTTGGCTTGAGCAGGATTTTATATCGGTACGGGAGCGTGCCCATTCCATCGAATACACTGTGGTACTGAGTGATAATGTCGTCTATGTCGGCTTGCGAATTTCCATCGGACGAGGCCGTCGCCGGTGACGATGACATGGTGTGGACTCGCTGAACCAGATTCAGGAGCTTGCAGGCGTGAGCACTGAGCAGGGACGCCCTGTCAGGCCCGACGATTTCAAATCGTAATGTTGCCTTGATTGCCTTGCTGGATACCGCTAGTTGACATGAGCCACTGGCAGCTATAGCATTGCCATTGTAGTCAAGGAGCTGGCAGGCCGGTGGAAGAATGCTTGGTTGGGCCTGGATGGTGTCGAGGTCGGATTGTGAGATGAGGTTTGCAGACATGCCGGTGTCCAGTTTAAACCGGATGTGAGCCTTGTTATCTGTGAGGACAGCACACCACTCGTTGTCTGGATCCACACTGAGGGTCGAGAGGCATTGCGCAGGTGTGGTGGAGGCCAGCTCATGTGTGGTTATGATGCCCACCCAATATGGAGACTTGAGGCAGTCAGCATCAGGGTCTGTTGGGCTGTCGGGATCGGAATCTGGCATGCCTTGCTGTATTGAGCGGACACTTCTGCGCCGTAGCTGGGAGCACTGGCTGCTGAGCGGTGGAGCAGATCTGCAAAGGGTTGCGTAGTGGCCAAGCTTGCCGGACATTGCTGCTTTAAGTGGGCGGAGCCACAATTCTGTCACGTCATGACGCTGACGTCAGCGCGTTCCGTGCACCATCGCGAATGTGCAGTGCGGTCGGTCGACGTACGCACCTGCGCAGTTGGGTTGTCGGTCTCATCGTCCACTCAGTCGTGGCGCGCATGCGCAGGGATCCGTGAAAAGAGTGCGAAACGGCCACTCTCCTTGATGCTCAGGCCCTGCATCTGTGCGATGGCCTGCATGCTTTCCGCCTCGTGGGAGGCCAGCTTTGCAGTTTCTGCCGCCCTGCTGTGGGAGTAACGATTCTTGGACAACGCACGTCTCAATAGCGACAGAGGGGGTCAACTGTTTGATTTTAAGGAGCTGCTGCCGCAGGGAGTCGGAGTGGACCCCGAAAACGATCAGATCCCGTATCATGGAATCAGCCGTTAAGTCATAGTTACATGACTGCGTTAGGATGCGGAGGTGGGTCAAGAAGGAGTCAAAAGATTCATCCTTACCCTGAAGCCTCTGCTGGAAGAGGTACCATTCAAAGCTCTCATTCACTTCAATGTCGCAGTGGCTGTCGAACTTCAGCAGAACTTTGAATTTTGTTTTGTCTTTGCCGTCGGCGAACGTAAGGGAGTTTGTTGATGAAAATACAGAAAAATGTGTCATTTGAAACATGGAAGCCTGGCAATATCTGGTCTGAGAGAAACCTGAGAGGATACAGGGAAAGATAGGGAAAGATCCCATGAAGGGTTAATAACAGCTGCAAAGAGCAGGATTATAAAATGCAGATTCTTTCTCTCAAGCAGGCTTAGCAAACACACAGGATGGTTCACACCTTCATTGAAAGTAACTATCTTAGGAAGCACCCGTAAAAGCATGGATGAGAGTTTCAATTGAATTAAGTAACGAATGTTTAAAGCAGGCAGGTCTTTCAAGTTGTAACCAAGTGAATTTTTAGCATACAGCTAAAAGCAAAGGTTTCACACCTTCATTGAAATTAACTCTCTTAGTAACCAGCTGGAAAGGAAAGGATTAGGTTCAATTGAATTTGCTAACAATTCTAAGTGTGAAATTTTACTGATATCAAGTAAATTAAAAGAAAATCGGAGACAACCTGTCTACGAGAAACATAATTTAAAGCCAAAATCAAAGGCAAAGTTATGAGCTGGGGACAATTGGAAAATTAATCTATTGAAATGACAAGAATTAAAAGTAACACCTCTTTAAACCAAAGCATTTTGAATATTACAAAGGAACTTTGAACATCACAAAGGACAATGTAATCAGACCTGAGAGGTGAGGTTATGCCCAAAATGAATACTTAGTTGTATTAGAATGTTTGGATCAAAGATACTTTTTAAAATCAAAGTGAAATAAGTTAATTTACAATAAGGTAATAAAAACTTAATAATTGTTAGAAAGAGAATATAAACCCAGGGAGCAGAAGCAGAAGCAGAGGAGAACTCAGAGAGAGGAGAGAAGCATATTCAGTTTTCACAGCTCGGTCATGGGAAAGATGAGACAAGCAGCCGAGCTTAAACAGCTATACCTCTAAGGAAAACTAGAATTTAAACAGGAGTCAGAGTCAGCTGAGAGATAGCTAGCAGAGCCAGCTCTAATAGCTCAGTACATGGGATCAATAAGACACAGCAACGGAGCTAACCAGCGAATACATCTCAAGAAGACCAGACTTTAAAGAAGATTGATTGTAAAGGTGGGCCTGAAGGTCCCTTCAACCATCCAGCAGGATCCAGAAGCAAGATCTTTTTACCTTTCTGTAAAGAAAGTGTTTGCAGCTTTTAAAATAAAAAATATAATAATAAAATAACTTAATTTAACCTGAAATAGTGGTTATTCCTAAAGTCTACTTTACTTACTTAGCAATGCAGGACCCAAGACATCGATGCTACTAAGTGGTAAGTAGATAAAATCTTTGGTGAAGGTATGGGTTATACCGGGGGATAACTTGAAAATATAGTTTTATCTGAATAGCACCCACCGAAGCCTGCATCGGAGTCAGAGAGTGAGAATCCCTGTTCACCATTTAGAATGCCGACCCTTTTTGGTATAGGGGGAATTCTAAGAATAGTGGTGAGTTTTTAAAATCAAGTTGTAGATATGGATGGTGTGATCCCTCACAGTGGAGAGAAATAGCGCGATCTTGGTTTGTTTGCACTGGAGTGCTGAACTTGGTGCATTTGAGTGCTACAGTGAGAGTTTGGTGACTGAGGGAGTTAGGTGAGGAGGGAGCAAGGTACTCCTTTAATTTCATTTCCGCAAAGAGCGATAAGAGAGCCAGGAGTTTACAGAGTGCAGCTGACTGGGAGCAGAGTCGGAGGGCGGAGGTCCAGTTGGTCTACAGGACAGCTATTTCCTGTAAAGTAAGAGGGGATGGAGGCTAGGGCAGTTGCATACTCCTCCTGTAGGATGTGGGTGGTGAGGAATACCACCGGTGTCCCCACTGACTATACCTGCGGGATGTGCACCCAACTCCAGCTCTTCAGAGACCGTGTTAGGGAACTGGAGCTGGAGCAACTTCGGATCATCCGGGAGGCAGAGGGGGTTATTGAGAAGAGTTACAGGGAGGTAGCCACACTCAAGGTACAGGACAAGAGTAGCTGGGTTACAGTTAGGGGAAAGAAAACTAATAGGCAGAAAGTGCAGGGATCCCGCATGGCCGTTCCCCTTCAAAACAAGTATACCGTTTTGGATGCTGTTGTTGGGGATGACCTACCGGGGGAAGGCCCTAGCGGCCAGATCTCTGGCACTGAGTCTGGCTCTGGGGCTCAGAAGGGAAGGGGGGAGAATAGAAAAGCAATAGTAATAGGAGATTCAATGGTTAGGGGAATAGATAGGAGATTCTGTGGTTGCGACCGAGACTCCCGGAAGGTATGTTGCCTCCCGGGTGCCAGGGCCAGGGACGTCTCGGATTGTGTCTTCAGGATCCTGAAGGGGGAGGGTGAGCAGCCAGAAGTCGTGGTGCACATTGGTACCAACGATGTAGGTAGGAAAAAGGGTGTGGAGGTAATAAACAAGTTTAGGGGGTTAGGCTGGAAGTTAAAGGCCAGGACAGACAGAGTTGTCATCTCTGGTTTGTTGCCAGTGCCACGTGATAGCGAGGCTAGGAATAGGGAGAGAGTGCAGTTGAACACGTGGCTGCAGGAATGGTGTAGGAGGGAGGGCTTCAGGTATTTGGATAATTGGAGCGCATTCTGGGGAAGGTGGGGCCTGTACAAGTAGGACGGGTTGCATCTGAACCAGAGGGGCACCAATATCCTGGGAGGGAGTTTTCTAGTAGTCTTCGGGAGGGTTTAAACTAATTTGGCAGGGGAATGGGAACCGGATTTGTAGTCCAGCAACTAAGGAAGCCGATATTCAGGACGCCAAAGCGTGTAGTGACGCAGTGGGGAAGGTAACACTGGCAAAGGAGAGTACTTGCAGGCAAGGAGATGGGTTGAAGTGTGTATACTTCAATGCAAGAAGCATCAGGAATAAGGTGGGTGAACTTTTGTTTTTGGAAATGTTTTTTATTGAGTTTTCATATTTTATATCCAACAAATTACAAATTATTAGAAAAAAAACACGCAAAAATTGACATGTATATTTACAGGTAAGCATCTTCATAATAACAACTGTGGCTGCCCCCTTTAACCGGCATACATATTTTACATTCCCCAATATGGCCGAGGCACATGTTTGTAGGCATTTGTTTGCAATTTGGTTTTGGGCCTCAGCTTGCCATCAGACTGTCGCTTGCGGCTTTGTCCTTCCTTTTTTTTTGGAATAATTTTTATTCAAGTTTTCAACAACAAATTTTTATCACAACAGAGAAAAACAGTAACCCCTCCCCTCCAATACAAAAACAATAAATTAACAAGAAAAAGAAATAAGCGTAAAACCATGCGAACAAACCCCCATAATGAACCCGTAGCCCTCCCCCCCCCCCCCCCCCCCCCCCCGGCTACCTTCCCCCGATTCCCGTCCATTTTCCCCTGATTCTTGGCCACCCGACTATTCTTCCTCTTGTTCGTTGGTCACAAACAGGTCCCGGAATAATTGCATGAATGGCTCCCATGTTTTGTGGAAGCCGTCGTCTGACCCTCGGATGGCGAATTTGATTTTCTCCATTTGGAGCGATTCCGAGAGGTCGGACAGCCAGTCTGCAGCTCTGGGCAGTGCTGCTGACCGCCAGCCAAACAGGATTCTACGGCGGACGATCAGGGAGTCAAAGGCAAGGGCGTCCGCCCTCCTCCCCAGGAATAGACCTGGCTGGTCTGAAACCCCGAAGACCGCCACTATCGGGCATGGATCCACCCTCACCCCCACCACTTTGGACATAGCCTCGAAGAAGGCTGTCCAGTACTCCACAAGTCTGGGGCAAGACCAGAACATGTATCACTGTATCCTTTAAGGAAGCAATTTTATCTCCAAATAAAGGCAATGTTGTCCGTTATTCTCTTAAATCCAACCCCCCCCCCCCCCCCAATCTAATCTTCAATCTTCCTCCTGGCAAGTAATATTGCAGCAAGTGTGTTAAATATGTTTTGTAGTTCATTAAAATTGCATTCTGATTCAACAGTGAGTGCTTCTGATTGCAATTTGGCCGTGAGGCAAATAAAGCACAGATTGATTTAGCTTATATGTGGTTGGCCGGGCCTCTTTGGCACCGTCCACATCTGTCCTCCACCTCCGGGAAGAACATAGAACATAGAACAGTACAGCACAGAACAGGCCCTTCGGCCCTCAATGTTGTGCCGAGCAATGATCACCCTACTTAAACCCACGTAACCCGTATACCTGTAACCCAACAATCCCCCCATTAACCTTACACTATGGGCAATTTAGCATGGCCAATCCACCTAACCCGCACATCTTTGGACTGTGGGAGGAAACCGGAGCACCCGGAGGAAACCCACGCACACACGGGGAGGACGTGCAGACTCCACACAGACAGTGACCCAGCCAGGAATCGAACCTGGGACCCTGGAGCTGTGAAGCATTGATGCTAACCACCATGCTACCGTGAGGCCCCCTGTGAGAGCCTACTCATACGGTTTCTTGTTAAGTGGGCTCTATCTACCACTTTTAGTTGCGTCAGGCTGAGCCTTGCGCACGTGGAGGTGGAGTTGACCCTATGCAGTGCTTTGCTCCAGAGTCCCCACCCTATCTCAATCCCCAGGTCATCCTCCCATTTCATTCTTGTTGCGTCCAGTACGGTGTCGTCCCTTTCTACCAGTCGGTCATACATGTCACTACAGTTCCCTTTCTCTAGGATACTTGCGTCCAGTAGGTCTTCCAGTAGTGTCTGTCGTGGCGGTTGTGGGTACGTCCTTGTCTCCTTTCGTAGGAAGTTTTTGAGCTGCAGGTACCGTAGCTCGTTCCCCCCGGCTAGCCGAAATTTCTCTGTCAGTTCGTCCAGTGTTGCGATCCTGTCGTCCGTGTATAGGTCCCTGACTGTCAGTGTCCCCCCGTCCTGCCTTCACCTTTTGAAGGTGGCATCAGTCAGTACTGGTGTGAACCTATGGTTGTTGCAGATGGGAGCCTTGTCCGACATTTTGGTCAGGCCAAATTGCTGCCGCAGTTGGTTCCAGGATTGGAGGGTGGCTGTCACCACTGGGCTCCTGGAGTGTTTTTTGGGTGGGGATGGGAGTGCTGCCATGGCGAGGGCCCAGAGGGACGTCCCCATGCAGGAGGCCTCCTCCGCACGCACCCACTTGGCTTCTGGCTCCTGGATCCATCCCCTTACTCGCTCGGCTGTTGCCGCCCAGTGGTAGAATTGTAGATTCGGGAGGGCTAGCCCCCCCCGGATTTTGTTTTTTGTAGGACCTTCTTTGGGATCCTAGCATTTTTACCCCCCCCCCCCCCCCCCCCCCCCCCCCATACGAACGCCATGATAGGTTTGTCCAGCGCTTTGAAAAAGGCCTTGGGGATGTAGATCGGAATGGATCTAAACAGGAAGAGGAATCTGGGCAGTACGTTCATTTTGATCGTCTGGACTCTCCCCGCGAGGGAGAGTGGGAGTGTGTTCCATCTTTGCAGGTCCTTTTTTACTTCCTCCGTCAGGCTGGTGAGGTTCCATTTGTGGATCCCTTTCCAGTCATGGGCTATTTGGATCCCCAGGTAGCGGAATATGTGTCGGGCCTGTTTGAACGGCAGCCCCTTTAGTGCTGCCCCCCCCCCCCCCCCCCCCCCCCCCTTGCGGGTGTACTGGGAAGATCTCGCTTTTGCTCATGTTGAGTTTGTAGCCCGAGAAGGCTCCAAACTCTTTCAGGAGCGCGATGATTCCGTCCATGCTACTTTGTGGGTCCGAGATGTAGAGAAGCAGATCATCTGCATAGAGTGAGACTCTGTGCTCTCTGCCTCCCCTTCGGATCCCCCTCCAATTTTTTGCTGCCCTGAGCGCGATTGCTAGCGGTTCGATTGCTAGTGCGAACAGCAGCGGGGACAGTGGGCATCCTTGTCTGGTGCCCCTGTGCAGCTGGAAGTATTGGGAGTTGGTATTGTTGGTCCGTACGCTCGCCATGGGATCATTGTATAGGAGCTTTACCCAAGCGGTGAACCCTGTTCCAAGCCCGAACCGCTCCAGTACTCTATGAGGTATTTCCATTCGACTCTGTCGAAGGCCTTTTCTGCGTCCAGGGAGATGATCACCTCTTGTGTTCTCTCCCCGGAGGGGATCATTATCACGTTCAGCAGGCGCCTGATGTTCGAGGTAAGCTGTCTACCTTTGACAAAGCCCGTCTGGTCCTCTGTGACCACCTCAGGTACACAGTCTTCTAGCCTTTTGGCTAGGATTTTGGCCAGGATTTTGGCGTCTGCGTTCAGCAGAGATATGGGTCTGTCTGACCCACATTCCGTTGGGTCTTTGTCTTTCTTAGGTATCAGCGAGATTGAGGCCTCTGCTAACGTGGGTGGCAGTGTGCCCCTAGCTAGCGAGTCTGTGAACATCTCCCGCAGGTGCGGGGCCAGCACTGTCGCAAATTTTTTGTAGAAGTCCGCCGGGAATCCGTCCGGTCCCGGCACCTTCCCCGTCTGCATGGAGCTAATGCTCTCCATGATCTCTCCCAGTGCTGGTGGTGCTTCCAGGTCCCGTTTTCTGCCCTCTCCCACGACTGGTATGTCCAGTCCATCAAGGAACCGGTTCATCCCAGCCTTCCCCGTTGGGGGCTCTGAGGTGTACAGCTCTTGGTAGAAGGCCTTGAAAATTTTGTTAATCCTCTCTGGTTCTGTTTCCAACGTGCCTCCGGTACCCCTGATTTGCGCAATTTCTCTGGTGGCTGCCTGCTTTCTCAGCTGGTGTGCCAACGGGCAGCTGGCTTTGTCTCCGTGTTTGTACAGGGTCCCGCGCACCTGGCGGAGTTGGTGCACTGCTTTCCTGGTGGAGAGCAGGTCAAAGTTCCTTTGTAGTTCTTTCCTCTCCGCCAGGAGCTCTACGGTCGGGGCCTCGGAGTATTTACGGTCTACCTCCAGTATGGAGTCGACCAGCTTCTGCCTAGCCACCCTTTCCTCCCTATCTCTTTGCGCTTTGAAGGCAATGATTTCCCCTCTTCGTACGGCCTTAAGAGCTTCCCAGAACGTGGAGGGTGAGACCTCCCCGTTTTGGTTGTTCTCTGTGTACTCTGCTATGGCCCGCGCTATCCTTTCGCTGAAGGCCTTGTCAGCTAGTAAGGCACCGTCCAACCTCCATGTGGGGCGCTGGGCCCTTCCCGTCTCCAGCCGCACGTCCATATAGTGTGGAGCGTGGTCTGATATCACAATTGCGGAGTATTCCACTTTGTTTATCCCTGGAAGCACCGTTTTCCCCACCACAAAGAAGTCAATTCTAGTGTACACGTTGTGTACCGGGGAGAAGAAGGAGAATTCTTTCTCCCCCGGGTGGGCGAACCTCCAGGGGTCCACTGCTCCCATCTGCTCCATAAAGTGACTGAGTTCCCTTGCCATGCTTGAGGTTTTCCCCGTTTTGGGGTTTGATCTCCGTCTTTGGATCCTGTACACAGTTGAAGTCCCCCCCCATGATTAGTCGATGCGTCGCTATGTCCGGGATTTCTGCCATGTTCTTTTTGATGAAACTCGTGTCGTCCCAGTTGGGCGCGTACACGTTGACTAGAACTACCGGTGCCCCATCCAGGGCCCCGCTGACCATGACATACCACCCCCCTGGGTCTGTGACCGTCTTTGTTGCCCTAAACATTGTCCTCTTGCCGATCAGGATCGCCACCCCCCTGGCCCTTGTCCCATAGCAGGAATGGTAGGTTTGTTCCACCCAGCCCTTTCTTACCCGCAGTTGGTCCTGCTCCCTCAGGTGCGTCTCTTGGAGGAAGACTATGTCGGCCCTCATGTTTCTGAGGTGGGTGAGGACTCTAGACCTCTTCACTGGGCCGTTAAGTCCCCTTACGTTCCAGGTGATTACCCTGGTGGGGGGCTTCTGCCCCCTCGTTCCTGTGGGATTAACCATATTTATCTGGTGGACGCGCCCCTGCCCTCCGGGGTTGCCCTTTGTTAGGGGGCCGTCCAGGATGGCAGCTATCACTGCTCTCCCCATGCGGTCGGGTCTCTGCGCTCCGGGGTTTCCCCTTGTCCCGGGGGCACCCGCCATGGCCGTCCACTGTGTGTCCACCACGCGGGTAGTCCCCTGCACTCTGGGGGGCCCCCTTCGCCCACAGACCGTACTGGGTGGGTGCTTGCAGCGGTTCCTTGTTCCGAGCCCTTGGTTGTGGCACTTTGTAGCCCTGTTCCTTTTCTGGCCTCTTTTGTCCCTTTGTCCCTACATTTCCCCTCCCTGGTCTCTCGCTCCCTGTGTGCCCCCCCCCCCCCCCCCTTCCCCCGGTCTCTCCCTTTTCCCTCCTCCCCTGTATACCCCTCCTTTACCCCTCTATCCCTATTCCTGTCCCCGTTTGCTCTCCCGACTTTGACGGGTGTTCCCCCCCCCCCTCCCCTGCCTGGCGCCTTCCCCCCTGTTGGGGGTGCGCTGCGGCCCTGCTTTGTTGCGGCCCCCGGCGCTAGCTTTCCCGCTAGTACGGTGGCTCCCCTCTCGGGGGTTGTTGTCTCGCTTCTCCCCTGCCTGGCCTCTACGGTTTTCTGCCCGCTCTTCCCCCATCCTACCCTGCACCCCTCTCGCCTGCTCTCCCTTCTCCATTGCTCTCGTTCCCTCGTGCTGGGGCCTGGCCTCCCACCTGGAGCGGTCCCTTGGGCAGTGGTTTATTTTTTGCTCTGGGAGTTCCTGCCGGGGTGGGGAGGGGGGGGCTGGCATTGCCTCGCCCCTCTCCACCCCGTCGATGTGTCGTTGCCCCTTGCCAGGGGCCCCTCGCCCCTATCCCCGCTGGTTGTTTCGGTGGGTGAACTTAAGGCATGGATCAGTACTTGGGACTACGATGTGGTGGCCTACACGGAAACTTGGATAGAAGAGGGGCAGAAATGGTTGTTGGAGGTCCCTGGTTATAGATGTTTCAACAAGATTAGGGAGGATGGTAAAAGAGATGGGGGTGTGGCATTGTTAATTAGAGATAGTATAACAGCTGCAGAAAGGCAGTTTGAGGAGGATCTGCCTACTGAGGTAATATGGGTTGAAGTCAGAAATAGGAAAGATGCAGTTGGGAGTTTTCTATAGGCCCCCCAATAGCAGCAGAGATGTGGAGGAACAGATTGGAAAACAGATTTTGGAAAGGTGCAGAAGTCACAGGGTAGTAGTCATGGGTGACTTCAACTTCCCAAACATTGAGTGGAAACTCTTTAGATCAAATAGTTTGGATGGGGTGATGTTTGTGTAGTGTGTCCAGGAAGCTTTTCTAACACAGTATGTAGATTGTCCGACCAGAGGGGAGGCAATATTGGATTTGGTACTTGGAAATGAACCAGGGCAGGTGATAGATTTGTTAGTGGGGGAGCATTTTGGAGGTAGTGACCACAATTTTGTGACTTTCACTTTAGTAATGGAGAGGGATAGGTGCGTGCAACAGGAAAAGGTTTACAATTGGGGGAAGGGCAATGCTGTCAGACAAGAATTGAAGTGCATAAGTTGGGAACATAGGCTGTCAGGGAAGGACACAAGTGAAATGTGGAACTTGTTCAAGGAACAGGTACTGCGTGTCTTTGATATGTATGTCCCTGTCAGGCAGGGAAGAGATGGTCGAGTGAGGGAACCATGGTTGACAAGAGAGGTTGAATGTCTTGTTAAGAGGAAGAAGGAGACTTATGTAAGGCTGAGGAAACAAGGTTCAGACAGGGCGCTGGAGGGGATAGCCAGGAGGGAACTGAAGAAGGGGATTAGGAGAGCTAAAAGAGGGCATGAAAAATCTTTGGTGGGTTGGATCAAGGAAAACCCCAAGGCCTTTTACACATATGTGAGAAATATGAGAATGAATCGAGCGAGGGTAGGTCCGATCAAGGACAGTAGCGGGAGACTATGTATTGAGTCTGAAGAGATAGGAGAGGTCTTGAACGAGTACGTTTCTTCAGTATTTACAAACAAGAGGGGCCATATTGTTGGAGAGGACAGTGTGAAACAGACTGGTAAGCTCTGGAAGGAAGGAAGATGTGTTGGACGTTTTGAAAAACTTGAGGATAGACAAGTCCCCCAGGCCTGACGAAATTGCAGAGCCGTTGGCAATGACCTTTTCGTCCTCACTGATAACAGGGGTGGTACCAGGGGATTGGAGAGTGGCGAATGTTGTGCCCCTGTTCAAAAAAGGGAATAGGGATAACCCTGGGAATTACAGGCCAGTTAGTCTTACTTCGGTGGTCGGCAAAGTAATGGAAAGGGTACTGAGGGATAAGATTTCTGAGCATCTGGAAAGACACTGCTTGATTAGGGATAGTCAGCACGGATTTGTAAGGGGTAGGTCTTGCCTTACAAGTCTTATTGACTTCTTTGAGGAGGTGACCAAACATGTGGATGAAGGTAAAGCAGTGGATGTTGTGTACATGGATTTTAGTAAGGCATTTGATAAGGTTCCCCATGGTAGGCTTATGCAGAAAGTAAGGAGGCATGGGTAGTGGGAAATTTGGCCAGTTAGATAACAAACTGGCTAACCGATAGAAGACAGAGAGTGGTGGTGGATGGCAAATATTCAGCCTGGAGCCCAGTTACCAGTGGCGTACCGCAGGGATCAGTTCTGGGTCCTCTGCTGTTTGTGATTTTCTTTAATGACTTGGATGAGGGAGTTGAAGGGTGGGTCAGTAAATTTGCAGATGATACGAAGATTGGTGGAGTTGTGGATAGTGAGGAGGGCTGTTGTCGGCTGCAAAGAGACATAGATAGGATGCAGAGCTGGGCTGAGAAGTGGCAGATGGAGTTTAACCCTGACAAGTGTGAGGTTGCCCATTTTGGAAGGACAAATAGGAATGCGGAATACAGGGTTAACGGTAGGGTTCTTGGCAATGTAGAGGAGCAGAGAGATCTTGGGGTCTATGTTCATAGATCTTTGAAAGTTGCCACTCAAGTGGATAGAGCTGTGAAGAAGGCCTGTGGTGTGCTAGCGTTCATTAGCAGAGGGATTGTATTTAAGAGCCGTGAGGTGATGATGCAGCTGTACAAAACCTTGGTAAGGCCACATTTGGAGTACTGTGTGCAGTTCTGGTCGCCTCATTTTAGGAAGGATGTGGAAGCTTTGGAAAAGGTGCAAAAGAGATTTACCAGGATGTTGCCTGGAATGGAGAGTAGGTCTTACGAGGAAAGGTTGAGGGTGCTAGGCCTTTTCTCATTAGAACGGAGAAGGATGAGGGGCGACTTGATAGAGGTTTATAAGATGATCAGGGGAATAGATAGAGTAGACAGTCAGAGACTTTTTCCCCGGGTGGAACAAACCATTACAGGGGGACATAAATTTAAGGTAAATGGTGGAAGATAGAAGGGGGATGTCAGAGGTAGGTTCTTTACCCAGAGAGTAGTGGGGGCATGAATGCACTGCCTGTGGAAGTAGTTGAGTCTGAAACGTTAGGAACCTTCAAGCGGCTATTGGATAGGTACATGGATTATGGTAGAATAATGGAGTGTAGATTAATTTGTTCTTAAGGGCAGCACGGTAGCATTGTGGATAGCACAATTGCTTCACAGCCCCAGGGTCCCAGGTTCGATTCTGGCTTGGGTCACTGTCTGTGTGGAGTCAGCACATCCTCCCCGTGTGTGCGTGGGTTTCCTCCGGGTGCTCCGGTTTCCTCCCACAGTCCAAAGATGTGCAGGTGAGGTGGATTGGCCATGCTAAATTGCCCGTAGTGTCCAAAATTCTATGATCTATGATTAACCTAGGACAAAAGTTCGGCACAACATCGTGGGCCGAAGGGCCTGTTCTGTGCTGTATTTCTCTATGTTCTATGTTCCTGGCATCTGATGCTGCCTCGAGGTTAGAGGCCTCGCTATACATGAGGAACTTTTGCATGCAGATTTTCCAGTTGGCGTCGAGGTTGCCGGAGATGTGGAGTTGCGGAGGAGGCTGAATGTTTTCCATTTCGCTGGATGGCTGCTTGCTGGTCAATGCTGATTCACTCGAGGTAGGTCCGTCAAGATCAGTAGCACTCTGGTACCATGATGTGTTAGACAGGTTGGTTCGATGTGGACTGCACTCGATGCAGGGAAGTTAGAAACAGACGTCCAACACTGGAGAAGATCCAACACTATTTTATTCAACTATAGAACTGCTATCCATATTCAGCTGACACTATACTGATCTGACTGGTGACCTTGTAGTGGCCTGAGCAGACTTACGAATTACCGCATGGTGTTTGCACTTGCTGGCTGGTGGACTCTGACTGTCTCAGTAGCTGGGTCCCGAGAGAGCGGGAAACCTAGTGCCCTCTGGCTTTATAGTGGTAGTGTCCTGTCTGGTGATTGGCTGTACTGTGTTGTATGCTTACTGGTCATCCTATGTGTCAATCACTGCCCGTCTGCATTTCATTATATACATGAGTGATATTATGACAGGGAACATGATCAAGAAAGAGGGACGCTCGAGACCTTCACTTACCTCGCTGGAGTGCAGACAGCCAGACCTGTGAGGGACACCCTGTAGTCGGGCAGCGGGCTGAATTTGAAAAATAAAATCCAGGAGTGAAGCCACAGGAAAACGCTAAGTTTGTTGGTTGGTGAGAAGCAACTCTTAGGGATTGTGGTTAAATAGCTTAAACTAGAAAAAACATATCATTTATAAAGAAGTAGCTCCATGAATTTCAGCATGGAACACCAGCAATAGGGAAGTAAAGTTAAATTAATGTTAAGGTGAAATAAGATAATAAAGTAAAGAAGAAAAAATAAAGTTAGAGAGCAGAGCCAGGAGGCTAAAGAAGCAAGAACAAGACTGAGAGCGGAACTAGGAGGATAAAGGAGTAACAGAAAGAGCGAGACTGAGACTGGAGCCAAGTAGATAAAGGGATGCAAGAAAGAGCGAGACTGAGAGCGAAGTGCTAGTTTGGATCTCCTGAAGTGATGACAAGATTCAAAAGTGATGCAGGGCAAGTGGAAGCAGCTGATTGGGTGAGTACAATCGGGTAAGTATTTACTACTTTTATTGCTTATCATTTTTACGGTGTTAGGAACTCCCTAACAGCACAGTGGGTGTACCCACACCTGAAGTACTGCAGCGATTTAAGAAAGCAACTCACCACCACCTTCTGAAGGGGAACTAGGGATGGGTAATAAATGCTGACCTAACCAGCAACGCCCACATCCCGTAAATTAATAAGAAACAAAAAAACTGTTGTGGCTCATCATTTGTAAGGGTTATATTCTGTAATAATGAGGACCAGGGAAGAAAGGCCCTGGAGTAATTGATATTGTTTGTTATTAAGTATCTTCCAAAAGGGTTAATTTAATTTAATTGGGTAAGTCGTGGCAGGAGAACTCAAAGCCATTGTGTGCTCATCCTGTTCTATGTGGGAAGCTGGGAACATTTTCAGTGCCCGACACCCACATTTAGGACAGAGATGAGGAGATGGAGGCAGCTATTGAGTTGGATGAGCAGCCATGATCATGATGACTGTCAAAGGAGAAACAAAGGGCCGAATGGCCTCCTCCTGCACCTATTTTCTATGTTTCTGTCTCCCTCTGTGTAAAGAAATATTTCCAATCATCTGTCTTTCACAATCTTTCACTCAGCTGCCTCAGCACATCTGAAGGCGCTCTTTTGGGTTTTGCCTTCTCTATCATGTTCAGTAACTTCCATACCTCCATAAGATCCCATTTGAGATCCCTCTTGTCCATGCTGAAGAGCCTTAGCTTATCAATTATTCTTTATATCTCTTCTAACTCCCTGAATCAAGAGGTCATCCTTATGAACACCTTATCACATGATGATCATGTCAATACAGTATTCCAGCTGCAGCCTGACTAAGATACTATATCGGAATTACTCAATTAGCTCAATGCCAACTGTCTCACCCCATGAGAATTTGCATTTGTAACTGGACAATCTTAAGTAATGTCTTGTCAAGAATAGAAAATAGAATTTTATGATGCTACAGTATTAGTATCACCACGCAATCAGACAATCGAAACTGAATTAAGGAACTACCAAAAAGATCACTAAAGTAACAAAGAAAAAATGGATTAAAAAAAATACAACACTAGATTCTCCATTTAGGAGACGACGGGTGCAATTCAGTGGACAGAGGGTAAAGTTTCTTTTTGTGTGTTTGGCGGTGTCTTCCTTGGCGCCTGCGGCGCTGAGATTCACCCCGCTATTCACCGGCACTTTGCCGTTTTTTTGGCCTCTGGGAGGTTCTCCCCAATGAGGGTACACACAGAGCAATCAAGCTGCTCGTAGATCAGGGCGCCATTTTGATTGGCAGCCCCGATCTTCTACACTCCCCCTTTCAGCCCCCCCCCTGCTTTATTGACATCCCCTTCACCCTCCAACCTTGTCTTGGCCTCTGGGAACCCCCTCAGCCCCCCACCAAAGGCCCCCCCCCCATCTCGGGCCTGAACACTGGCAGTGCCAACCTGGCATCTGGACACACTGGTACTACCCTCTGGCACCCTGGCAGTGCCAGGATGGGAGTGCCAGGGGGCCCAGGTGGCACTGCCAATTCACTAGAACTCACCTCCATGAATCTTACCATGTCCTTTCTGTGCCCCCAAGACAACGAGGCCCATAACCAACAAAAAGGTAGAAAGAGGAAAAATCGACCGTGGATATCTAAGGAAATAAGGGAGAGTATCAAATTGAAGGAAAAAGCATACAAAGTGGCAAAGATTAATGGGAGATTAGAGGACTAGGAAATCTTTAGGGGGCAACAAAAAGCTACTAAAAAATCTATAAAGAAGAGTAAGATAGATTATGAGGGTACAATTGCTCAGAATATAAAAACAGATAAAATAGTAAAAGTTTCAAATATATAAAAGAAAAAAGAGTGGCTAAGGTAAATATTGGTCCTTTAGAGGATGAGAAGGGAGATTTAATAATGGCAGATGAGGAAATGGCTAAGGAACTGAACAGATTTTTTGGGTCGGTCTTCACAGTGGAAGACACAAATAACATGCCAGTGACTGATAGAAATGTGGCTATGACAGGTCAGGGCCTTGAGATAACTGTTATTACTAAGGAGGTAGTGATGGGCAAGCTAATGGGGCTAAAGGTAGAAAGGTCTTCTGGCCCTGATGGAATGCATCCCAGAGTGCTAAAAGAGATGGCTAGGGAAATTGCAAATGCACTTGTGATAATTTACCAAAATTCACTAGACTCTGGGGTGGTCCCGGTGGATTGGAAATGAGCAAATGTGACACCATTGTTTAAAAAAGGAGGTAGGCAGAAAGTGGGTAATTATAGGCCAGTTGGCTTAACTTCGGTAGTAGGAAAGGTGCTGGAATCTATTATCAAGGAAGAAATAGCGAGGCATCTGGATGGAAATTGTCCCATTTGGCAGACAAAGCATGGGTTCATAAAGGGCAGGTCGTGCCTAACTAATTTAGTGGAATTTTTTGAGGACATTACCAGTGCGGTAGATAACAGGGAGCCAATGGATGTGGTATATCTGGATTTCCAGAAAGCTTTTGACAAGGTGCCACACAAAAGGTTGCTGCATAAGATAAAGAAGCATGGCATTCAGGGTAAAGTAGTAGCATGGATAGAGGATTGGTTAATTAATAGAAAGCAAAGAGTGTGGATTAATGGGTGTTTCTCTGGTTGGCAATCAGTTGTTAGTGGTGTCCCTCAGGGATCAGTGTTGGGCTCACAATTGTTCACAATTTACATAGATGATTTGGAGTTGGGGACCAAGGGCAATGTGTCCAAGTTTGCAGATGACACTAAGATGAGTGGTAAAGCAAAAAGTGCAGAGGCTACCGGAATTCTGCAGAGGGATTTGCATAGGTTAAGTGAATGGGCTAGGGTCTGGTAGATGGAATACAATGTTGACAAATGTGAGGTTAGCCATTTTGGTAGGAATAACAGCAAAAGGGATTATTATTTAAATGATAAAATATTAAAACATGCTGCTGTGCAAAGAGACCTGCGTGTGCCAGTGCATGAGTCGCAAAAAGTTGGTTTACAGGTGCAACAGATGATTAAGAAGGCAAATGGAGTTTTGTCCTTCATTGCTAGAGGGATGGAGTTTAAGACTAGGGAGGTTATGCTGCAATTGTATAAGGTGTTAGTGAGGCCACACCTGGAGTATTGTTTTCAGTTTTGGTCTCCTTATCTGAGAAAGGAGGTACTGGCGCTGGAGGGTGTACAGAGGAGATTCACTAGGTTAATCCCAGATCTGAAGGGGTTGGATTACGAGGAGAGGTTGAGTAGACTGGGACTGTACTCGTTGAAATTTATAAGGATGCGGGGGGATCGTATAGAAACATATAAAATTATGAAGGGAATAGATAGGATAGATGCGGGCAGATTGTTTCCACTGGCGGGGGAAAGCAGAACTAGGGGGCATAGCCTCAAAATAAGGGAAAGTAGATTTAGGACTGAGCTTAGGAGGAACTTCTTCACCCAAAGGGTTGTGAATCTATGGAATTCCTTGCCCAGTGAAGCAGTTGAGGGTCCTTCATTAAATGTTTTTAAGATAAAGATAGATAGTTTTTTGAAGATTAAAGGGATTAAGGGTTATGGTGTTCAGGACGGAAAGTGGAGCTGAGTCCACAAAAGATCAGACATGATCTCACTGAATGGCGGAGCAGGCTCGAGGGGCTAGATGGCCTACTCCTGCTCCTAGTTCTTATGTTCTTATCACAGGTGAGAGCCTGAGAAAACCAGTGGGGAATTCCGGACCTAAGAGCGCAGACTCCCACAGAGCAGAGGGCAATGGAGATTGCCGATGACGTAGAGGAAAGGACTGTCTCTGAAGTGAAGGTCAGTATGCAGCAATCAAGTGAACTCCCAATGCAAAAATGATGTCCCTTTGGCAAGTGAGTCACCCCTCTCCCAAAGACCACTCCTTCTCAAGATCTCATTGTGTCTTTTGTCTTGCAGGATCACCATCAGAAGTGGATTGCCGTCGGGCTTCTTTGCCCCCAGAGAGATCCCCAGCACACCCCAGGGTACCAGTACAGGGGAGACACTGACCTTTCCTCACTGCTGTCAACTTCACCCTCCACGGTCACAAACACTATCACCTCGGTGCGGCATTTTAGTGATGAGGGACTTGGATTACCTTCTGATGTGTATGACACACATGCTGAAGCATATCAGGTGGTGATAGGGACACCCAAGGGAGCGCGCGGTCGGAGGGCTGCCCAATCCTAGGAAACCGCTATAGTTCGGACCGGTATAGCGCTTCTGGAAAGTATGATCCCATCAGTGGTATAGATGTAGACACAGAGCCAGGATTTACAGGAGGGAGTGTCAGCAACTTTCCATGCCTGCAGGTGCAGCTGGAGGAGTCCAACTGCCTTCATGCACCAGGAGATGATGCCGAAAATGTGTCGTACCCAGGCCAACACTGAACAGGTGGCATCTGCAAAGAAAGCCTTGGGGCAAGAGGTCACAACCATGGGTCAAGACGTCCAAGGCTGTGCAGTTCCTGGCTGAGGTGCAGGACAAGGAAACCCAGTCACAGGCAGATGTGTCCAGGGTCCACATGGATATTGCTGCGGCACTCCAGAGCTTTGTCCAGTCACAAAGGGCCATGGCTGAGGGCATCGAGAACATTGGCTGGGCATTGACTGGCCTTGGCCAGTCACAAGGGGACATGTCAGAGGTGCAGAGGGACATGGCACAATCTCAGATGGACATTGAACACTGCCAGAGGGACATGACAGAGGCAGTGAGGGTCATGACCCACTCGCTGAAGGATGTGCCCCAGTCTCAGAGCTCTGTGGTTGAGGGCATTGACACCCTGGTTCAGACGAGGGGGGCCTCCAGGACTTGCAGTGCCAGGTGGCAGTGCAGTCTATGGGGCTCACTCCAGTCTTACCTCTGTCCCATGGAGTAGCCTAAGGGCCACCGAGGGAGGACGATGTTATGGGGCCCATGCTGGTGCCTCCCACAGGGGAGGTGCTGGAACACCCCAGTGCTTCTGAATCCTCCCCCACGACACTGGCACATCAGATGGGCAGTGGCCAGAAGAGGATGGCACTTTGTCACCTGTAACACCCGAAAGTTGGCCGGACCACATCCAGGTCCAGACGGTCCAAGGGACGGCTGCCAAGTCATCTCAGGCCAGAGGGCAGGGAAGGGAGGCCTTAAAGCACACGTTGGGTGGCCTGCCCTGCCTACCCAGGCTCCATGCCCAGTTCTTCCTGGACATCCTACTCGTCAGACATCAGCCATGATCTAATTGAATGGCGGAGTAGGCTCG
The DNA here is from genome assembly GCF_902713615.1 of Scyliorhinus canicula. Taxonomy (NCBI): domain Eukaryota; kingdom Metazoa; phylum Chordata; class Chondrichthyes; order Carcharhiniformes; family Scyliorhinidae; genus Scyliorhinus; species Scyliorhinus canicula. The sequence goes on from NC_052150.1 coordinate 95,736,321, forward strand.
AAGGGCCAAATTGCCTACTTCTGCTCCCAATTTCTATGTTGGATGAGGCCTGGCGCTCCTCTCTTACTCTGGCATGTCCCCCCTCTGCTGCGTGATGCTGTGCCAGACACAGCAGGCCAGCACAATGTTACAGACCCTCCTGGGCTAATTGGAGAGGCCCACTAGAATGGTCCAGGCATCAGAAGCACATCTTAAGCACAGCTCCAGGGTCCCTGGTTCGATTCCTGGCTGGGTCACTGTCTGTGTGGAGTCTGCACGTCCTCCCCCTGTGTGCGTGGGTTTCCTCCGGGTGCTCCGGTTTCCTCCCACAGTCCGAAGATGTGCGGGTTAGGTGGATTGGCCATGATAAATTGCCCGTAGTGTCCTAATGAAAGTAAAGTTAAGGGGGGTGTTGTTGGGTTACGGGTATAGGGTGGATACGTGGGTTTGAGTAGGGTGATCATGGCTCGGCACAACATTGAGGGCCGAAGGGCCTGTTCTGTGCTGTACTGTTCTATGTTCTATGTTCTATGTTAAGGAGGCCGACGCACCACTCAATGACGCTCCTGATTGCTGCATGAGCATCGTTATAACAGGTCTCCGAACAGGCGTCATTAGCCAGACATCAGCGGGTAACTCTTGTTGCCCAAGAGCCAACCCCTCACCTGAGGGAGAGCCTCAAAGGTTTCAGGAAACCCAGAGTGTGCCAGGACGTTTACATCGTGCGTGCTGCCTGCGTAGCGGGGACAGATGTGCATGATGTTCAGCTGGTGGTCACACACCAACTGCACATTCAGGGAGTGGGAGCCTTTCCTATTGATGAGCGGCACTCCTGATGAGCCGGTGCTTTTCGGGTGCCATGCATGCCTTCGATCACCATCTGAATCTGGGGCATGCCAGCAATGGCAGCAAATTCTGCTGGCCAGGCATCCTGGTGTGCCTGGTCCAGACTGAAGTTTATATAGTCTGCTGCCCGGGCGTGTAGGGCATTTGTGACAGTGCGGATGTATCTGTGTACGGATGTCTGCAAGATCCCAGACAGGTTACCACTCAATCCCTGGAAAGACCCAGAGGCAAGAAAGGTTCATAGGGAGCGAGTGGCCTCCTGTAAACCCCTGGGGTGCTCGGTGCGCCACCATCTGATACAATAGTGCAGTCTCCCTGGTTGCCAATGTCTTCAGCGGCACAGGCGGTCCAGCGTCTCCTCGATGGACAGGCGCTGGCGGTAGACACACGGCGGCCTGATGCGGCGCCTCCTTCACACCTCCTCCACGACCTGTTGGACTGCCAGCACTCAAGCCTCACCAGCTGGCCCCTGCTCTTCTGGGCCAGGCTCCTCTTGTGCAGGGCCCTCCCCTCGCAGGCCCTGTGCCTTCAGCTTCCTTGTGTCTGCACCGGCTGCTCCGGCCAGGTACACAGCAAGCATAACTGGCTGTATTCCTAAATTCATTCTCTGCACGTGTAGAGAAAAGAAGACATGTTAACAAGATGAACATTCCCTTGCCCATCCAAATCCAACAGGCTACATGGTGACACCGAGTTGCATTTCAGCTGCACTAATCCCCCCCAACCCCACCCCTCAGCCGCTCCCCACAATATGTTGTGATTCTCACTACACCCCTGTCCCCATCAGTGAGTGGCACCGGCCCTATGATGTGGGGACCTTCTATCCTCACCCCCTGTCCTTATTAACAGGGGTACCAGTGGCTGCCGCCACTTGTGTTATCGATAGCCCCTGCCCTGTTTCATCCAGTGGAGCCCCCTGTGGGTTTCCTTACTGGGATGACATGTGTTATCCCAACAGCAGGGTGCCAGCTAGCTGTGCAGTGGAGCAGGTCACCGTGTTCCAGCAATCGCCTCTATGCTTAGAGGCTTGTATGTGTGCAGGTCCTATAGATGGGGGTGAGCAAGGGAAATGTGTGACTTTTCGGAGCTTAGCTGCAGTATGATGTGTGTCCTGGGTATGACACACAGTTTGTGACAACCTGTCCGGTGGCAGGATGAATGGGAGCAGAGGCACGGTGGGCAGGCAAGGCTTGGAGACGGTGGTCCTGAGGGGTGCGTGAGCTGATAGTGTCAATGGTGAGGTGTTATAACCCACAAGTATCTTACGGGATGGGATAAATTAACTTCCCGTGTGTCTTGTTATGTTCTTGGCGTAGCATAAGCGGCTTCCTTGATGTTTACTCTGACAAAGGAAGGTTCAGACGTGGAGATAACTTCAACACGTTTATTAAACTATTTACAATTCTCCTACTGGGGTTCGCCACTACTGTTAATCCTTCTCTAGCTACTCAGACTATCTAACCAGTCTGCTACAATCCACGTGGTGGGTGTGATGTTGAATCAACCCTGTGTCTGTACTCACTGAGTGTCTCCACTGGAAAGAGGAAGATCATGTGTGCTGTGTCCTTTATACATGGTTTGGCGTAATGCCCCCCTGTGGTAGTGTCACCTCTGTGTGTATCGTGAAAGCCTATTCGTCGTATCCTATCTTAGTGACCTATTGGTTGAGTGTCTGTGTGTCATGTCTCTGGTGCTCCCTCTAGTGTCTATCTAGTCTACGTGTACTTACATTAACCCCTTGTGTACCTACAGCGATGCATATCACCACACCGTGAACCTTGCAGAATATGAGCTCCCCCGTTAAAGGGGCAGGACCTCAAAACAGTGTATAGTTGTGTGATGTATAAGCCGACCAGTTAGGGACCAGCAAGGTAGACCCAGTTTGGATCTACCGTGCGATGTATATAATCATTATTGCGAATAAACTAAGTTTCTTTGAACTACTCGGTGTGGACTCTTTTGTGATCTTATGAAACTAGCGACGAGGGTCAAACAGGATAGCTATTGATACCATTAGATAAGCCACCTCCCGGTCCCTGTTCAGATGGTTAGATGTCTTTGACACCAGCGTGGAAGACTGGAATCAGTATGCAGAGTGAATGTGCTACATTTTCAGGGAGATAAATCGCAGACAATGATCGCCAGACAATCATCTTGCTGACTGCCTGTGGTGTACCTATGTTTGGAGTGATACAAAGCCTTGGCTACCCGGTGGTGCCTGACACGCAAACCTTCGGCCAGCTATTCACTCTAGTGGGACAGCACTTTAACCCAACTCCGTCTGTTATCGTACAGCAATATTGTTTTAATACCGCGGAGAGGACCACGGGCGAAACCATCACTGAGTATTTGTTCAGATTATGCGAGGTCGCTGAGTTTTGCGAATATGGCACTGCCTTGTAGGAAATGCTGTGAGACCATCCTGTAGGCCGCATTAACAATGCAGCCACCCAAAGAAACCTATTGGCCGAAGCTTCCCTGAATCCACAACAAGCCAAACAAATTTTACTGACTCGGGAAAGCGCAGATCGAGGGGTGTAGGAGATACAAGGAACAGAAGACCCTTCCCAGACCGCTACCCTGCCCAGGACCGAGCGGCATAAAGACCAAACCCGTCGGGTGAAGGTTGAGTTGTTCCGACGGGAAACGCCTCCGGAATCTGCTGAGGGTGAGCCAGGTCGTTGCAGGGCATGTGGTCACCGGCCCAGATGGCAGAGCAGACCGCAGCCCAACCTGAAATCTAGGCACCCCGGTAAAGTAAGGCGGCAGCCTGGAGCCTGGACCTTCCACTGGAACCTGAAGAGGCTGGTTTAGCACAGGGCTAAATCGCTGGCTTTTAAAGCAGACCAAGGCAGGCCAGCAGCACGGTTCAATTCCCCTACCAGCCTCCCTGAACAGGCGCTGGAATGTGCCGACTAGGGGATTTTCACAGTAACTTAATTTGAAGCCTACTTGTGACAATAAGCAATTTTCATTTCATTTCATTTTCAAGAAGATGACTGCTTGCAGAAAAATTGGTTGATGGCACCTTAGGTGGCCCCCATAAGGATTTTGGTGCAGATGAATGGGCATTTTCTGGACATGGAACTGGACACTGGTGTGGTGTTTTTTGTTGTGGGGAGGAGTATTTTTGACCGCATTAATCAAGGAATATAGAATTTGGACCAAACCGATACCAAAGCTAGGTTGGCCAGCGGCGATGGCGAGCACTGACATTGCAGGTAGAACCATGAATCTGATGGTGTATGGCCACCATCGGAGCATCTCCCGCTTATCATGGTATGGGACAAGGTCCCAGTTTATTCTTCAGTGATTGGTTGAGCCATTTACACCTAAATTGCCAGCTTATCTTCCAGATAGGGTGCTGGGACTTGAAGTGTTGGGTAAGTACCCCAAAGTGTTTCAACCAGGACTGGGGAAGATAAAAGAGGCATTTGCTCGCATTTATGTTGACTCAGGAGCCCAACCTCAGTATTTCCAGGCATGCCTAGTCCCCCCTGTGTTGTTGGAAAAAGTAGAAACTGAACAGTTAAAGAATCTGGGGATTATCAGGCCCGTTCATTTTGTGGATTGGGAGCAGCGGTGATGCCAGTGTTAAAACCTGACAAGACAGTCCGGTTACGCAGGGAGTATAAGTTCACCATGAATACGGCTTCAAGGTTAGATCGCTACCACTTGCCCCGCATTGAAGATCTTTATGCGAAGCTAGTGGGTGGGCATTTGTTCACTAAGCTCAACATGAGCCACACGCATTTACAGCTTGAGTAGGACGTGGCCTTCCGGAAATATATTACAATAAATATACACAGAGGACTGTATTAGTACCCCTGGCTGCCTTTAGTGGTGTCCTCTGCTTGTGCTATATTCCAACAAGTAATGGAGAACATCCTGAGGGGATTGCAATGCGTAGCGGTTTATTTAGATGATGTGCTGGTCACGGGAGTGACCGAACAAGAGCATCTGGAAAACTTTGAGGCAGTACTGAAACGTTTCTCTGAGCCTGGTGTCCGCTTGCAGCGGGTGAAATGTGTCCTCCATGCAAGGGAGACCATCTACCTCGGTTATCAGTGACCACGAAGGCTTAAACCCCACTGCAGACAAGGTGCGCGCCCTTCAGCAGGCCGCCACCCCAATGGAAGCCCCAGAACTTTGTTCATTTTTAGGGCTTGTTATCTATTATGGCAAGTTCATCCCGAACCTTGTGACCATTCTGGCCCCCTTATATCTCCTTTTGAAGAAGAATCAAGCGTGGGCGTGGAGGAAGCTGCAGGAAACAGCTTTTCTGCAGGTGAAGAGGCAGTTATCATTTTATGGGTTACTGACCCACTATTATCCTGCCAAACCCTTACTTGTCATGTGTGTCATATTGCCTTATTGTACTGGGACCATCCTGTCACACCGGATGGAGAACTGCGATGAACGGCCAATTGTTTTTGACTCTCGGACGCTGGCTGAGGCGGAACGGAAATATGTACAGATCGAAAAGGAGGGTCTGGTGGTAGTCTACGCGTTGTATAAATTTCACCAGTAGGTTTACAGCCGCCATTTCACCATTGTTATGGACCATCAGCCTTTATTCGGTCTTTTTAAGGAGGACAAGACAATCCTGCCCATTGCCTCTGCGAGGAATCAGCGCTGGGGCCTGCAGTTGGCCGCCTATGAATATTCCTTTGTGCATTGGCCGGGGACCCAGATAGTGAACGCTAATGCACTTTGCCGTTTGCCTTTACCGACTAGCCCCATATCGCCACCCCCCGCATCCCCCCACCACCGGGGCAAAGTGGTCGCCACTCTAACCTTCATGGACTCTTTGCCTGTTATAGCATCTTGAATCTATGAATGGACCCAGACAGACCCGATTCTTGCAAAAGTTCAACATGTCGTGCTATATGGAGGTCAGCATCGATAGCTACTAGGCGAGTTAAGGGCATTTTCATCAAAACTGTCAGAATTTAGTGTGGAGGAAGGTATACTGCTATGGGTACATGCATCACCATTCCAGAAAACGGTCAGGAGTTGATATTGAAGGACCTCCACAATGGACATCCAGGGGTGTCCTAAATGAATGTCCAAATGGTGACCAGGCCTGGATGCGGACATTGAGAAGATGGCCCAGCAGTGCTCTGCCTGTCACGAGCACCAGAAACTCCCACCGACTGTGCCCCTTCAACCTTGGGAATGGCTAGGATGGCCATGGGCAGGATTGAATGCCGATTTTGCCAGTCCATTTCAGGGTTTAATGTTCCTCCTATTAATTGACGTCCATTCAAAATGGCTGGAGGTCCACAGGATGGCGGCGACCACTTCCCGGGTGACCATCGAGAAGTTGTGATTGTCAATTTGCATGCATGGCATCCCTGAAGTGCTCGTTACAGACAACGGGATCCCTTTCACGAGTGAGAAGTTCTTTGAGTTTTTGAAGGCGAATGTAGTGGGGCACATTCTCACTGCCCCACACCACCTGGCTTCTAATGGTTTAGCCGAGTGGGCAGGAAAGACATTCAGAAGAGGCCTCAAGAAGCAGTCTTCTGGTTCGATTGCCACAAGGCTGGGTTGTTTCCTATTTTACTACAGGACCACCCCACATGCAGTGACTGAAATGACCCTGCTGATGGGGCGTAGGCTTCGAACCTGACTTAGTATGATTTCCCTGACATAAGTGCGAAAGTGCACCACAACCAGGAGCTGCAAGGGCGTTGCCCTCTTCGACATCGACCACCCAACCGCTTTGTACCAGGTGACACAGTGTATATTCAAAACTTTGTAGATGGCACCCAGTGGACCTCTGGGATGATCCTCCACCAGGCAGGGCCACTTTCCCATCAATTACAAGTCCAAGGTTGGATCATGTGAAAGCATCTTGATCATTTTCGGTACAGGCGACCAATTCTTCAGAAGGTTCCTTGTGAGCATGGAGTTTGCATCCAGCCGATTCTGACACCGTAGCAGCCCGTAATGGGGATCCTATGGAGAACTGAGGGAGCACTGCACTGTCAAAGGTTCAATCTTTTGGACGAAACATTAAAACGAGGCCCCATCTGCCTGCTTGGAGCACTAGCTTGAAGTAGAGCAGCGGAGTTATCCCTGGCCAGTATTTTTCCACTATTAATATCACAAGAAACAGATGATCTGGTCCTTATCAAATTGCTCTTCGTGTGAGTGTCAATTTGCTGCATTTCCTGGTATTACATCGGTGACTACACTTCAGAAAGCACTTTGTTAGCTGTAAAGCACTTTGAGACATCTGGTGGTGGTGAAAAGTGCTACATGAAAGCAAGCCTGCCTTTTTTACTTCTTCCTTTGGCATTTGTCTGGATTATCGGGTAGACTTCCATCCCATGGGCACAAAATCCTCACTGAAACTCATCAGGCAGCTCAGTAGGAAATAATCCTGACTGTTCCTAATCACAGTGATACCAGTTGGTAGATGGCCATTTCAGGATAAAATTTAAAAGATTCTCAATAGAAAAGCTGGGCGAAGTTTTGGCAGACATTTTATCCTGTGTGCATGAGTCTTGTTGCTTTAAATTTTGCTTGTTTGCATTCTCAATGCTAGGATTGATCTTTTTTACTTCCAGGGCAAGCACGACTCGGCAAGATGCAGAACAACAATTCCTCCGATCCGATATAGCATTGTCACATTTGTGTATTTGCTTCAGCAATATTAGAGGTTACCTCATTAGAGATAGCCTTCCAGAGCCGAAAAGCTTTCCCCTCCTGATGCGACCATCATTTCATTCAAAGACACGAGTAGAAGTAAACCGAGGTTTTAATCAACTCAGAACAGAGCCTGCCTGCGACTAGTAAAATACTGTGGACCGCCTACGGGTGCTCTTTATACTTCCTTTCACGGGGAGGAGCCATGGGCGGAGCCCGTACATTCCCCAACGTATCCCCCTGTGGATGAAGCCACACAATGGCCCATAGGTGGAGCCCACAATGTCAACAACATAACATAGCTGTAACACAATGGCAGAACATGATACTAATACACTGGTTAATTACTAGTACTATACATTCACCACATTCACCCCTTGTTAAAAAATGAAGTCTGGCGGGGGTGACCGGTTCATAAGTTCAGCCAGTCCAGCGCACGGATTGTGCGCTGCGATCGCCGAAGCTCTGGCGTTGTTGTTGGCCCGGGTGTCAGGCTCATCCGTGCTGGCATCGGAAGTGGGACCGGTGCGGGCACAGGCGTGGACTCTGGGGGCGTCTCTTCTGGAGCTTCATTCCTGTGGACTGGTATGGCGGGTGGGAGGGAGCGCGGGAACCATATGGGGCGGGGACGCTGGACATGGTAGGTTGGGTGGGATATAGTGGGGGGGGGGGGGCTGAGGTGGTGGTGGTGGTGGTGGAGCCTGCGGGCACCAGGTCCCAGAGGGAGACGGTATCTTGTCGGCCATCGGGGTGTTCGGGCTCTTCAGGGCCTTGGGACAGTGAGGGAGAGGGAGTTGCAGGAGGGGGCGCATACGGTCAGGGTTGGGCCCTAGGACCCTGTTCTCCACGACGTAGCCGAGGATGGCTAGTCTGGTTGTGCGGAAAACGCATTTCTCCTTGTTGTAGGTGAGATTGCGGGTTTGGGCGGTTTGGAGAAATCGGTGGAGGTTGGCGTCGTGGTCCTGCTGATCATGGCTGCAAATGGTGACATTGTCCAAGTACGGAAACGTGGCCCGCAGTCCGTACTGATCCACCATTCGGTCCATTACTCTTTGGAACACCAAAATCCCATTTGTGACGCCAAAGGGGATTCGGAGGAAATGGAAAAGGCGGCCGTCTGCCTCACAAGCCATGTAGTGGCGGTCCTCAGGGCGGATTGGGAGCTGGTGGTATGCAGACTTCAGATCCACCGTGGAGAACACCCGGTAGTGTGCGATCTGGTTAACCATGTCTGCAATCCGGGGAAGGGGGTACGCATCGAGTTTGGCTGTAATCAACCACCATCCGGAACTTTCCCCCGGTCTTGAAGACCACCACCTGAGCTCTCCAGGGGCGATTACTGGCCTCAATGACTCCCTCCCGCAAGAGACGCTGGACCTCGGACCTAATGAACGTCCTGTCCTGCAGACTATACCGCCTGCTTCTGGTGGCAACTGGCTTGCAGTCGGCGGTGAGGTTAGCGAAGAGGGGAGGGGGGGTCAACTTTTAGGGTCGCAAGGCTGCATATGGTGAGTGGGGGCAGGGGCCCCCCTGAACTTCAGGGTGAGGCTCCTGAGGTTACATTGGAGAGGAACGCAGAGGTCTGGGAGCACATATAATTTAAAGTTAGCGTACTCAGCACCCTGTATTGCTAGGGTTGCAGTAGTGCACCCTTGGATTTGCACTGAGTGCGACCCAGAGGCGAGGGAGATGGTTTGTTGCGCCGGGAAAATTGGGAGCGAGCAGCTTCTTCCCATGTCCGGGTGAATGAAGCTCTCTGTGCACCCGGAGTCGAAGAGGCAAGACGTCTCGTGCCTGTTAACCCGGACGGCCATCATGGAGCTCCAGAGGTGCTTGGGTCGCGACTGGTCCAGGGTTCACCACTGTATTGTATTGTATTATGTTGATGGCCCTGTGGGCTCTGCCTGTGGCTCCGCCCCTCGGGGGAGGTATATAGATCTGCAGCCTGTAGGCGGCACTCAGTACAGAGCAGTCACAGGCAGGCACAGATCTAGCTTATTAAAATCACTGTTCACTTCTACTAATCGTCTTGTGTGAATTGATGGTCGCATCACCCCCACTCTACCCGGTCAAATACTTTCTCAGCGTCCAGTGCCACAACCACCTCTGTTTCCTTTCCCTCCGCCGGTGCCATAATGACGTTCAATACCCTCCTAACGTTCGAAAAGAGCTGCCTCCCTCTCACAAACCCAGTCTGACCTTCACCTATCAACTTCGGGAGGCACTCTCCAGCATACCCGCCAGTACCTTTGCCAATACCTTTGCGTCCACGTTTAAAAGTGATATGGGCCTATACAACCCACACTCCGTCGGATCCTTATCTTTCTTAAGTAACAAGGAAATCAAAGCCTGCCCCAAAGTTTGTGGTAAAATCCTCATCCCTATCGCCTCCTCAAACATCCCCACCATCAGGGGTGCCAGCTTATCCTTGAATTTTTTATAATATTCCACCGGAAACCAATCCGGCCCTGCCAACTTCCCTGACTGCATCCTCCCAATCTCATCTTTTATCTCCTACTCCACTATCGCTCCTTCTAATGTAGCCCTGTCCCCTCCCCTCGGGTACTCCAGCCCATCTAGAAATTCCTGCATCTCCCGGTCTCCCCCAGGTGGCTCTGACCTGTAAAACCACTCCGAATTCCTCAAATACCTTGCTAATCTGATCCAGAGCCACTACCAACTATCAGAATATATTTACATCTGATTATTAGGTCTCTGTGCCCGATAATTGCCATTCCCCCACTCACATCGCCGTGAGGGCACACTGATCTGAATCATAATAATAATAGTAATCTTAATTGTCACAAGTAGGCTTACATTAACACTGCAATGAAGCTATTGTGAAAAGCAGGTCTCCCACGGTGTGCACCTAGCAAACAGAACCTGTCAGGTGAGTTCAGGTGAGTGCATTGCTCAGGGGCGAAGAGGGTCATGCCTGGGCAGTGCTGGAGGTTGGGGGAATGCTGGGTTGGGGTGTTCCGTTGGTGGGTGGGTGGGGGGGGGTTCTTCCCTTGATGGCTGCTGGAATTGCATGGGGGGGGTGTTCCATGATGGGGGGCAGTTTTCCACGACAGGAAGGGTGTTCCGTGGGTGGGGGCCTAGTGTTCGGGGACAGGGGAAGTGTCCTGGGTGGAGGTGTTCACAGTGGCGTGCAGAGGTCTGGTGATGCCCGGGGCAAATCTTGATTGTTTGCCCCAAAGCCTCACGTAAATATTTCATTAAATATCACCAAAAAACCTATAGAAAACGTAGTTGCACCCGTTCTAGAGCTATTCACTGACCTCTTTATCTTTAGAACATAGAACGATACAGCGCAGTACAGGCCCTTCGGCCCTCGATGTTGCACCGACATGGAGAAAAACTAAAGGCCATCTAACCTACACTATGCCCTTATCATCCATATGCTTATCCAATAAACTTTTAAATGCCCTCAATGTTGGCGAGTTCACTACTGTTGCAGGTAGGGCATTCCACGGCCTCACCACTCTTTGCGTAAAAAACCCACCTCTGACCTCTGTCCTATATCTATTACCCCTCAATTTAAGGCTATGTCCCCTCGTGCTAGCCACCTCCATCCGCGGGAGAAGGCTCTCGCTGTCCACCCTATCTAACCCTCTGATCATTTTGTATGCCTCTATTAAGTCACCTCTTAACCTTCTTCTCTCTAACGAAAACAACCTCAAGTCCATCAGCCTTTCCTCATAAGATTTTCCCTCCATACCAGGCAACATCCTGGTAAATCTCCTCTGCACCCGTTCCAAAGCTTCCACGTCCTTCCTATAATGAGGCGACCAGAACTGTACGCAATACTCCAAATGCAGCCGTACTAGAGTTTTGTACAACTGCAACATGACCTCATGGCTCCGGAACTCAATCCCTCTACCAATAAAGGCCAACACACCATAGGCCTTCTTCACAACCCTATCAACCTGGGTGGCAACTTTCAGGGATCTATGTACATGGACACCGAGATCCCTCTGCTCATCCACACTACCAAGAATTTTACCATTAGCCAAATATTCCGCATTCCTGTTATTCTTTCCAAAGTGAATCACCTCACATTTCTCCACATTAAACTCCATTTGCCACCTCTCAGCCCAGCTCTGCAGCTTATCTATGTCCCTCTGTAACCTGCAACATCCTTCCACACTGTCTACAACTCCACCGACTTTAGTGTCGTCTGCAAATTTACTCACCCATCCTTCTGCGCCCTCCTCTAGGTCATTTATAAAAATGACAAACAGCAACGGCCCCAGAACAGATCCTTGTGGTACGCCACTCGTAACTGAACTCCATTCTGAACATTTCCCATCAACTACCACTCTCTGTCTTCTTTCAAATAGCCAATTTCTGATCCACATCTCTAAATCACCCTCAATCCACAGCCTCCGTATTTTCTGCAATAGCCGACCGTGGGGAACCTTATCAAACGCTTTACTGAAATCCATATACACCACATCAACTGCTCTACCCTCGTCTACCTGTTCAGTCACCTTCTCAAAGAACTCGATAAGGTTTGTGAGGCATGACCTACCCTTCACAAAACCATGCTGACTATCCCTAATCATATTATTCCTATCTAGATGATTATAAATTGTATCTTTTATAATCCTCTCCAAGACTTTACCCACCACAGACGTTAGGCTCACCGGCCTATAGTTACCGGGGTTATCTCTACTCCCCTTCTTGAACAAAGGCACCACATTTGCTATCCTCCAGTCCTCTGGCACTATTCCTGTAGCCAATGATGACCGAAAAATCAAAGCCAAAGGCTCAGCAATCTCTTCCCTGGCTTCCCAGAGAATCCTAGGATAAATCCCACCAGGCCCCGGGGACTTATCTATTTTCACCTTGTCCAGAATTGCCAACACTTCTTCCCTACGCACCTCAATGCCATCTATTCTAATAGCCTGGGTCTCAGCATTCTCCTCCACAATATTATCTTTTTCCTGAGTGAATACTGACAAAAAGTATTCATTTAGTATCTCGCTTATCTCCTCAGCCTCCACACACAACTTCCCACCACTGTCCTTGACTGGCCCTACTCTTACCCTAGTCATTCTTTTATTCCTGACATACCTATAGAAAGCTTTTGGGTTTTCCTTGATCCTACCTGCCAAAGACTTCTCATGTCCCCTCCTTGCTCGTCTTAGCTCTCTCTTTAGATTCTTCCTCGCTTCCTTGTAACTATCAAGCGCCCCAACTGAAACTTCACGCCTCATCTTCACATAGGCCTCCTTCTTCCTCTTAACAAGAGATTCCACTTCTTTGGTAAACCACGGTTCCCTCGCTCGACCCCTTCCTCCCTGCCTGACTGGTACGTACTTATCAAGAACATGCAATAGCTGTTCCTTGAACAAGCTCCACATATCCAGTGTGCCCAACCCTTGCAGCCTACTTCTCCAACCTACACATCCTAAGTCATGTCTAATGGCATCATAATTGCCCTTCCCCCAGCTATAACTCTTGCCCTGCGGGGTATACTTATCCCTTTCCATCACTAACGTAAAGGTCACCGAATTGTGGTCACTGTTTCCAAAGTGCTCACCTACCTCCAGATCTAACACCTGGCCTGGTTCATTACCCAAAACCAAATCCAATGTGGCCTCGCCTCTTGTTGGCCTGTCAGCATATTGTGTCAGGAAACCCTCCTGCACACATTGTACAAAGAACGACCCATCTAATGTACTCGAACTATATCTTTTCCAGTCAATATTTGGAAAGTTAAAGTCTCCCATAACAACTACCCTGTTACTTTCGCTCTTTTCCAGAATCATCTTCGCCATCCTTTCCTCTACATCCCTAGAACTATTAGGTGGCCTATAGAAAACTCCCAACAGGGTGACCTCTCCTTTCCTGTTTCTAACCTCAGCCCATATTACCTCGGAAGAAGAGTCCCCATCTAGCATCCTTTCCGCCACTGTAATACTGTCCTTGACAAGCAGCGCCACACCTCCCCCTCTTTTGCCCCCTTCTCTGACCTTACTAAAACAACTAAACCCCGGAACCTGCAACAACCATTCCTGTCCCTGCTCTATCCATGTCTCTGAAATGGCCACAACATCGAAGTCCCAGGTACCAACCCATGCTGCCAGTTCGCCTACCTTATTTCGTATACTCCTAGCATTGAAGTAGACACACTTCAAACCACCTACCTGAACACTGGCACCCTCCTGCGAAGTCAAATCTGTGCTCCTGACCTCTATACTCTCAATCTCCCGTACCCCAAAACTACAATCCAGGTTCCCATGCCCCTGCTGAATTAGTTTAAACCCCCCCAAAGAGCACTAACAAATCTCCCCCCCAGGATATTGGTGCCCCTCAGGTTCAGATGTAGACCATCCTGTCTATAGAGGTCCCACCTTCCCCAGAAAGAGCCCCAGTTATCCAGAAATCTGAATCCCTCCCGCCTGCACCATCCCTGTAGCCACGTGTTTAATTGCTCTCTCTCCCTATTCCTCATCTCACTATCACGTGGCACGGGCAACAACACAGAGATAACAACTCTGTTTGTTCTCGCTCTGAGCTTCCATCCTAGCTCCCTAAAGGCCTGCCTGACATCCTTGTCCCCTTTCCTACCTATGTCGTTAGTGCCAATGTGGACTACGACTTGGGGCTGCTCCCCCTCCCCCTTAAGGACCCGGAAAACACGATCCGAGACATCACGTACCCTTGCACCTGGGAGGCAACATACCAAACGTGAGTCTCTCTCGCTCCCACAAAATCTCCTATCTGTGCCCCTGACTATTGAGTCCCCAATTACTAATGTTCTACTCCTTTCCCCCCTTCCCTTCTGAGCAACAGGGACAGACTCCGTGCCAGAGGCCCGTACCCCATGGCTTACCCCTGGTAAGTCGTCCCCCCCACAAGTATCCAAAACGGTATACTTGTTACTCAGGGGAACGACCGCAGGGGGTACCTGCACTGACTGCTTCTTCCCAGTCCCTCTTACAGTTACCCATCTATCTCCAGTCTTTGGTGTAACTACTTCCCTGAAGCTCCTATCTATGACCCCCTCTGCCTCCCGAATGATCCGAAGTTCATCCAGCTCAAGCTCCAGGTCCCTAACACGGTTTTTGAGGAGCTGGAGTTGGATGCACTTCCCACAGATGAAATCAGCAGGGACACTGACGGCGTCCCTCACCTCAAACATTCTGCAGGAGGAGCATTGTACTGCCTTCCCTGACATCACCTCTAGATTTAAAAAAAAACAAGAAGAAGAAAAAGAAACGAAGAGCTTACCTGATATTCCCTCAAACCCTGCTCCCGGTGAAAGGTAAGCAAATTTAAAGGCACTCACTCACCTCCACGACAGGCCCCAAGCTGCCTCTAGGTCATCTCTAAGGTATAGGACGGCTGCCTGAGGTTAAATTGCACTGTAAGAGTTAGTCAATTTCCCCTTAGCGCTGGGATTCTAGGGATATTGTTCTCTTCTTCAGTCATTTTGCTTTGCAGCAATGGGTGAGATGTTATGTCTCGAAAGTTGTGCCTCCCTCCTCTGCAACCCCCATGGAGAAGGATAAGAGCAGCAACGTCATGGAAATACTGTTATGACCCTTGTGGAAACAAACTACAAACAACCCAACTAAGACCAATATACAAGACTTCACTTTTATATTAGCAATCACACCAAAATCAACGTAAATTAAACATGAATTAACAGGAAAATTGCAATAATATGACCGATAAATTACACATAGCAGATACAAAGACATATCTCACACATTTCTCAGTCAGCCCATTCAGCACGTATCGCATTCATTTCAGCCACAATATCCTTCAAAACGTTGAACTTCTTCAAATCAAATTCCATCTTCATTTCTCTAAAGCTTTAGCACCAAGTCTCATCAAACACCGGCATTACTTCACCCAATTTCCACAAATATAATTTTCACAGTCGACACATTTCCAGATCCCTTCTTCTTCACAAAACCCTGGTCATGTGGGGCCTGTTTGTGCACTATGCCAGTGCATAAAGGGTCCCCAAATCCAGATATAAAGCTCTGTTCAAGATCCGAGCTCCAGCAGCTTGCAGTCAAGTAGAACATAGAACATAGACCAGTACAGCACAGAACAGGCCCTTCAGCCCTCGATGTTGTGCCGAGCAATGATCACCCTACTCAAACCCACGTTTCCACCCTATACCCGTAACCCAACAACCCCCCCCCCCCCCCCCCCCCAACCTTACTTTTTAGGACACTACGGGCAATTTAGCATGGCCAATCCACCTAACCCGCACATCTTTGGACTGTGGGAGGACCCAGCCGGGAACCGAATCTGGGACCCTGGAGCTGTGAAGCATTTATGCTAACCACCATGCTACCGTGCTGCCCCTGTCTCTGAGAATCTCCCATTTATAGGACCCTGGGCTTTAAGTATAAAGGGTAAGAGGGCAAAAGTTAAGAGGCCATGATGAATCTTCATAAAATACTGGTTCTGTCCCAAATGGGTGCCCCTGGCCCAAATGTCAAATTCTGGGCACGATAGTTTAGTAAGTTGACAACTATAGAGAGGGTGCAGAGAAGAGTTTAAAAATGGATCAAAAGATAAAGATAAAGAATAAATAAAACTCGCCCATGGTGGCACTGATTGCCGTCGATTCGGGAGAATTCGCGCCCTATTTGTTCACGCTCCAGCCGCCGAGTGCAAAGCCGCCTCTTCACCAGCGGCGAAGCTGGCAGGCGCGCTCCGGCCGACCGCGGTGCGCAGGCGCGCTCCGGCCGACCGCGGTGCGCAGGCGCGCTCCGGCTGACCGCGGTGTGCAGGCGCGCTCCGGCCGACCGCGGTGCGCAGGCGCGCTCCGGCCGACCGCGGTGCGCAGGAGCGCTCCGGCCGCCCGAGGTGCGCAGGCGCGCTCTGGCCGACCGCGGTGCGCGCTCCGTTCTCTTCACGCTGCTGCCCCCATCCAATTGATGCCCGGGGCCAGCGCACCGTCGGCCCCCCCTCTGCACGCCACTGGGTGTTCAGGGGTGTGGTTCAATTTATTTTGCGTCAAGGGCCCTTTAAAAACAGCACCCTTATTTTTAAAAGGTTAAATTGCAGGTGAGCTCTGCCAGTGTTGCATCATGGGACTCGCACTTTCACCTTTTTCTCGACAATGAGCAGAACGATACGGCGGAGAAAGCCTGGGGCCGGTGGCTTTAACACCGTTTTTCCCGCCCGCTGTGCCACTCTGCCAATAAAAGGGAAAATTCTGTCTTCAAAGGCAACATTGAAAAATCAACTAATTCTCAGAGCACAGTGGGATGCGAACAGGACTCTAATGCACTTCTAAAGATGTTGACGGGATTGATTGTCAGTTTGTTTTTAAATCTGTTGAATAGAACAAGGAGATATGGCAGCAATTATTCACTCAGTGAAAGGATACGCAGTGGAATCTGCCACCTAGTGAGTTAATGTTATAATGACAGATCCTTTAAAATATTATTGTGCTTTGCTTTCTTGTAGCTCTCAAACAGACAATGGGCGAAATTCTCCGCAACGGTTGACGCCGGCGTGAAACCCGGAGTGTTTCACGCCGGCGGCGGAGGCCGCTCCTCACCCCCTATTTCCCCCCCCCCCGGGGCTAGGAGCGGCGTTGCGGGAAACTCGGCCGCTGAGCCTTGACGCTTGCGTCAAGGCGGGGCGCCGAGAATGACGTGGCCGGCGGCACCTTAGTGACGTCAGCCGCGCATGTGCAGGTTGGACAGCGCCAACCCGCGCATGTGCGGTTGCCGTCTTCCCGTCAGCTGTCCCGCAAGACGTGGCGGCTTGATCTTGCGGGGCGGCGGAGGGGAAAGAGTGCGTCTCTTAGAGACGCCGGCCCGGCGATCGGTGCCCAGTCCCCTCCCGAGCATGGCCATGGTGCTCGATCCCCTCTCCGCCACCCACAGGCCCCAAACTTACCTGTCGCGCGCTGTTCATGCCGGCAGCGACCAGGTGTGGTTGCCGATGGCGTGAACCGGTCGGGAACGTCAGGCCACTCAGCCCATCCGGGCTGGAGAATCGCGGGTTGCCGTGAAAAACAGCGACCCGTGATTCTCCGATCGGCGTGTCGCAAAACGCGACACGCCATTTTGGGGGGTGTGGGAGAATCGCGGCGGGTGCCAGAGCGGCCCTCCCACGATTCTCCCACCCGGCCTGGGGAGCGGAGAATCGCGCCCAATGCATCTATTTGATAAGATGATTGAATCAGCATTGGAGTATCAAGGAGTTCAAACTGGAATGATAGAATAATGGAAAAGTGCAGGAAATGTTTAAGTCTGTCAATGGTATTCCAAAATAGAGAAATGAGCTATGAGCAAATGTTGTTTGGAGAAAAGTTTGCCTTAATTTCCTTATATAAAATAGTTAAAGTGAATGACTAGACTAAGTTCATAAAGATATTGTGGAATTAGTAGAGGGTATTTAATAAATAGTCTATACACAGCGTGCAACGCTACATAGAGTGTAGTCATTATCAGGAATGCCAGTCTCTACATGTTAAACCACCTAATCTGCACATCTTTGGGTTGTGGGAGTGAGATCCACACAGACACAGGGAGAATTTGCAAATTTCACACGTACAGTGACCCGGGGTCGCGATCAAACCCACGTCCGCGGCACCATGAGATAGCAGTGCTAACCACTGCGCCACAGTGCTGCCCAACAACGGGGCTGATAATCATAATGTATAACAGGTTGGTCAGTCAGGAACTGACCTACACAGAAAGAGGATTCAGTGAGGCATAACTGGCCTCATGATAATAGTTATTTTTACAAATAAACGTCCTCTTTTGTTTACTCGTCGGACTCCCCTTACCTTTATTAAATTGGCAGTGAGGATTAAACTGGAATTGCCGACATGCAACTCTGCCGACTGGACTGCCTCTCTGTGACTTTGCCTCTCCCTTGGACTAAGGTACTGCGTTCAGTGCTTCACTATGCCTTTGTTTGGATGATTGGATGCTTTTCACTCTGCTGTTGAATCTGGAATCAGTACATGGAACACCTGTGTTACTTTTTCAAGGCAAACAACATTACTGAAAATGAATGGCAGGCAGTGATTCTATTGACGGCCTGGTGAGGGACACATGTTCGGAATAATTAAGGGCCTTACGTTTCCGGTGGCACCGGATATGCCAGCATTTGACCAGCTTTTCCCATTGGTGGGTGACCATTTTACCCCAACTCCCTCCATCACTGTGCAAAGATGCAAAGATACAGGTTCAATACAGCCGAAAGATCCAAAGGGGAGTCGATTGCCGAGTATATTTCCCATTTGTGAACAACCACCGAATATTGCGAATACGGCACAGTGTTGCTGGATATACTCTGCAACCGCCTGGTTTGCGGTATTAACAATTTGGAAATCCAAAAGAAGCTTCTCGGTGAGACTTAGCGAATATTCCAGTGAGCTTTGCAGATGTCTCTTTCACAGGAGAGTGCTACTCAGGGTGAACTGGAACTCCAGGGAATGGAAGTAAATGTTGTCCAGCGCGGCCCCCTCGCTGCCCTTCTGCGACTAGACAGGACCACCACGATGCAGCAGGCCCATGGTTTCGAGGCCCTCGGCCATGCCGCACACCCTCTCCTGATTCAGGAGATGTCGACTCAGCCCCCGATGAGACATGTGGACATTGAGCTCGATGAGGTTGCAGGCAGCAGGAAGGACAATGCCCTGGCCGCCCAGGACAAGGTAGACACTGGCCCTTTGCAAGGACCCTACATTTGGACGACCCTGAAGAAGCTGGTAATGAGATAATAAAGTAGTTGAACTGCATGGCAGCACTCCAGGAGGCCCCTATATGTATCCCTGTGCAGCTCAATGGACACTTAACCCAAATGTAGCTAGATATCAGTGCTGCCGTCTCAGTGGTGTCGCAACATGCATTCAACCGGACCAGGTATGGGGTGAGCCCATTGTTGCTGGCAGATATGGCCGCCCACCTCGTCGCGTACACAGGGGAGTGTTTGGCTATCGTGGGCTCCATGCTCAGTTGTCTTCAGACATCAGTCCCTGCGCCTTCACCTCATGTGGTATAGGAAGACGGCACAAACCTGCTGGGTCGGGATTGGCTGCACCATTTACGGATCAACTGGCAAAGTGAAAGTGTCCTTCAGGTGGAGGCAGAGGGCTTATACATGATACTGAACAGGTTCCTCGATGTGGGCCTGACTTTGGGAAAATTAAGGGGGCCGTGTGATGCGACCATCAATTCACGCGAAACAGAGAGTGGATGTAAACTGTGGCTTTAATCGACTAGAACAGAGCCTGCCTGTGACTGATCTGCTCGAGAGAGCCGCCTACAGGGCTGCTGCTCTTTATACCTCCCCTCAAGGGGTGGAGCCACGGGCGGAGCCCACAAGGGCACAAATATGATGCATCCTATGTAATATCGTACAATGGTCCATAGGTGGAGCCCACATGGGCAACAGTGCCTCTGATATAGAGTAATACATGGTGAATGGTTAATACAATACGTTCACCACATTCACTCCCTGTTATAAAATTGAAGTCCGGCGGGGTGAAGGGCTCACAGGTTCAGCCTGTCCAGCACCCTAATCGTGCGCTGCGATCGCCGAAGCTCTGGTATCACAGCTGGCCCGGGTGTTGAACTCATCCGTGCAGGCATGGGTAGTGAAGTCGCCATTGCGGGCACAGACGCGGACTCCGGGAGCGTGCCTTCTGGAGCTTCGTTCCTGTGGGTCAGTGAAGGGGTGAGGTGGGACAGGAAAGGGTGCGGGTGCCATGTAGGGGCGAGGGTGCTGGTCGCCGTAGTTTGGGTGTGTAGGTTGGGGTGGCGGTGATAGTGGAACCTGCGGTTGCCAGGTAGGGGCAGGGGTGCAGGTCGGTGTAGGTTGGGGGTGGGTAAGTCGGGGTGGTGGGAGTGAAACCTGCGGGTGCCAGGTCCCAGAGGGAAACCGTATCCTGTCGGCCGTCGGGGTGTTCTATGTATGCGTACTGGGGGTTGGTGTGAAGGGGCTGGACCCTCTCGAACAGGGGGACGGACTTATGGCTCCTGACGTGTTTGCGGAGCAGGACGGGCCCCGGTGTCTTTAGCCAGGACGGAAGCGAGACCCCGGAGGTGGATTTCTTGGGGAAAACAAACAGGCGGTCATAAGGGGTCTCGTTCGTGGCCGTGCAAAGGAGCGACCTAATGGAATGGAGTGCGTCGGGGAGGACCTCCTGCCAGTCGGAAACTGGAAGATTCCTGGACCACAGGGCCAGGAGGACGGTCTTCCAGACCGTCGTGTTCTCCCTCTCCACCTGTCCGTTTCCCCGGGGATTGTAACTGGTAGTCCTGCTCGAGGCGATGTCCTTACCGAGGAGGTACTGATGCAGTTTGTCGCTCATAAACGACGAGCCCCGGTCACTGTGGACGCAAGTGGGGAAACCAAATAGGGTGAAGACACTATGCAGGGCCCTAATGACGGTGGCCGCGGTCATGTCGGGGCATGGGATTGCAAAGGGGAACTCGTCAACGACGTTGAGGAAATTCGTATTGCAGTTATCGGAGGGGAGGGGCCCTTTGAAGTCAATACTGGGGCGCTCAAGGGGCCGGAATGCCTTCACCAGGTGGGCCTTATCTGGTCGACAGAAGTACGGCTTGCACTCCACGCAGATTTGTCAGTCTCTGGTCATGGCCCTGACCTCCTCGGTGGAATAGGGCAGGTTGCGGTCCTTGATGTAGTGGAGGAGCCGGGTGACCCCCCGGGTGGCAGAGGTTATCATGGATAGAACATAGAACATTACAGCGCAGTACAGTCCCTTCGGCCCTCGATGTTGCGCCGTCCTGTGAAACCCCTCTAAAGTCCCTCTACACTATTCCCTTATCGTCCATATGCCTATCCAATGACCATTTGAATGCGTTTAGTGTTGGCGAGTCCACTACTGTTGGAGGCAGGGCATTCCACACCCTTACTACTCTCTGACTGAAGAACCTACCTCTGACATCTGTCCTATATCTATCTCCCCTCAATTTAAAGCTATGTCCCCTCGTGCTGGACATCACAATCCGAGGAAGAAGGCTCTCACTGTCCAACCTATCTAATCCTCTGATCATCTTGTATGCAAGATGGCCCGGAGTCGGTCATCTTGTGTGCTGGCGCATGTGCCGCAGGACAGGGCATCTGCGGGCTCATTGAGCTTCCCAGGACGATACACTATATGGTAATTATAGGTGGAGAGTGATGGAACCATCAATTCAGCGAACACGTGTAGTTGGATCTGAACAGAGGCTTTAATACATTTACAATAGAGCCAGTCTATTCGTCGTTGAACTTCAGGTGAACTGGCAGGCTGGCTCTAAGGCACTGATCTTTATACATCGGTCCCAGGGGGAGGAGTCCTGGGCAGAGCCAAGGGAGGAGCTCAGTACAAACTCTTGCGTACTCCCAGAGCGACTCCCCCTGGTGGCCGGACAGTGCAACTGCACTTACAATGGGTAGATAACGAACATATATACATGGAGTGATATTGGCAACTATATATTGTGTGAATCACATTCAGCACATTAACCCCCTGTTAAAAAAAATCAAGTCCGGCGGGGGTGATGGCTCAATGTGTCAGTCTGTCCGGTGGACGAATTGTCCGTTTTGATCTGCGGAGCACCGGGGTTGCAGCCTCTTGCGGTGGCTGGGCAGGAGTCGAGGTCTGGGGTACGGTTGCTGGCTCCAGGGCGAGTCTTGTCCGAGCCTCATACACCTCCTGGTTGAATGGAGACTGGGGGCGCAGGGGGCAGGCTGGTGCTGGCGCTCGGGACTGGTGGGGTGAGCTCGCAGAATCGGGGGCGCAAGGGGGCGGCCGCATAGGGAACGGGGAAAGGAGTTCCTCGGTGGGGGTAGATGGGGGGCTGGATCCAGCGGGTGCAAAGGAACCAGAGGGATACTGTGTCCTGGCGACTGTCCAGGAACTCAACAAATGCGTACTGTGGGTTGGAATGAAGCAGGCGCACCTTTTCAAAAATGGGGTCGGTTTTGTGCGCCCTGACATGCTTCCTTAGGAGAACCGGGCCTGGCGTCCTCAGCCACACCGGAAGTGAGACCCCTGTGGTAGTGCCCCTGGAAAAAATGAAGAGCCGCTCGTGGGGGGTTTGGTTGGCAGCTGTACACAGGAGGGATCTAATTGCGTGGAGCGCGTCAGGGAAGACTTCCTGCAATTGGGAAACTTGGAGCTTCCTGGACCTGAGGGTCAGTAGGACGGTCTTCCAGACCGTCGCATTCTCCCTCTCCACCTGTCCGTTCCCCCTGGGTTTGTAACTGGTAGTCCTGCTCGAGGTGATGCCCTTGTCGAGCAGGTACTGACGCAGCTCGTCGCTCATAAAGGACGCACCCCGGTCGCTGTGCACGTAGCTGGGGAAACCAAACAGGGTGAAGATGCTATGCAGGGCCCTAATGACTATGTGGGAGGTCATATCGGGGCATGGGATGGCGAAGGGGAATCGGGAGAACTCGTCAATAATGTTAAGGAAGTAAATGTTTTTGTTAGTGGAGGGGAGTGGCCCTTTGAAATCGATCGCAAGGCGTTCAAAGGGCCTAGAAGCCTTGACCAGGTGGGCTCTGTTTGGTCTATAGAAGTGTGGTTTGCACTCCGCACAGATCGGGCAGTCCCTGGTGACCTCTTTTACCTCCTCATTGGAGAAAGGCAGGTTTCGGGCTCTGATGGAGTGGGCGAGCCCGGTGACCCCTGGGTGGCAGAGGTCTTCGTGGATTGCTTTTAGGCGGCTAATTTGCGTGCTGGCGCATGTCCCGCGGGCGCATGTTCCGCTTCCCCGGTCGATATTTGATATCGTAATTGTAGGTGGAGAGTTCAATCCTCCACCGAAGTATTTTGTCATTTTTTATTTTGCCCCTTTGCGAGTTGTCGAACATGAAGGCGACCGACCGTTGGTCGGTAATGAGGGTGAACCTCCTACCTGTGAGGTAGTGCCTCCAGTGTCGGACAGCCTCCACGATGGCTTGTGCTTCCTTCTCGACTGAGGAGTGTCGGAGTTCTGAAGCGGATAGGGTACGGGAGAAAAATGCAATGGGCCGCCCTGCTTGGTTTAAAGTGGCTGCTAGCGCTACCTCTGAGGCGTCGCTCTCAACCTGAAAGGTAGTGGATTCATCCACCGCCCGCATGGCTGCTTTGGCGATGTCGTCCCTGATGCAGCTGAAGGCTTGGCGCGCCTCAGCAGACAGGGGAAATAGTGTGGCCTTGAAGAGTGGGCGGGCTTTGTCCGCATATTGGGGGACCCACTGGGCGTATAACGAAAAGAGCCCCAAGCACCGTTTGAGGGCCTTGGGGCCATGGAGGAGGGGGAGTTCTAAGAGGATGCGGTCCGGGTCTGGGCCCAGGACTCCGTTTTCCACGACGTAGGCGAGGATGGCTAGTCTGTTTGTGCAGAACACGCATTTCTCCTTGTTATATGTAAGGTTTAATTTTTGGGCCGTCTGGAGAAAACGGTGGAAGTTGGCGTCGTGGTCCTGCTGGTCATGGCCGCAGATGGTAACATTATCCAGATACAGAAACGTGGCCCACAGCCCGTACTGGTCTACCATTCGGTCCATTGCTCGTTGGAACACCGAAACCCCGTTAGTGACGCCAAAGGGAACCCGGAGGAAATGGAAGAGGCGGCCGAACGCCGTGTAGTGGCAGTCCTCCGGGCAGATTGGGAGCTGGTGGTGTGCAGATTTCAGATCCACCGTGGAAAATACCCGATATTGGGCGATCTGATTAACCATGTCTGCGATTCTGGGGAGGGGATAAGCGTCTAGGAGCGTAAAGCGATTGATGGTCTCGCTATAATCAATGACCATGCGGAATTTCCCCCCGGTCTTGACGACCACCACCTGAGCTCTCCAGGGACTGTTACTGGCCTCTATGATCCCCTCACTGAGCAGCCTTCGGACCTCCGTTCTGATAAATACCGCCTGCTGCGGGTGGCTACCGGTTTGCAATCCAGGGTGAGGTTGGCGAAGAGAGGAGGGGGGGCGATGCGCAGCGTGGCGAGGCTGCAGATAGTGAGTGGGGGCAGGGGCCCGCCGAAGCTGAGGGTGAGACTCTTGAGGTTACATTGGAAATCCAAGCCTAAGAGGAGTGGCGCACAGAGGTCGGGCAAGACATACAGTTTAAATTTGGAATAGCTGGCGCCTCGAATCGTTAGCGTTGCTGTAGTGCGGCCTTGGATTTGGATGGAATGGGAGCCCGAAGCGAGGGCGATAGTTTGGTTGACGGGATAAATAGGGAGGGAACAGCATCTTACCAGCTCTGGGTGTATGAAGCTCTCTGTGCTCCCGGATTCGAAGAGGCACGACGTGTTGTACCCGTTGATCTGGACCTCCGTCATCGAATTTCTCAGATGCTTGGGGCGAGATTGGTCGAGCGTGACCGTGTTGAGTTGCGGGCCGCGTGGTGGGTGCCCGGGGGAGTCAAATTCTTCCGATCGGGCGTCCTGTCGAGTAGATGCCGCTGCGTTCTGGCGAGCTCGATGCAGGAACACTGCGCTGAGTTGCGGGCCATGTGGTGACTGCCCGGGGAGGTCGTATTCCTCCGATGAGCTGTTTGAGTCTGGGGATGCAGCTAGGGCCCGTGGATCGCATGTGGAGGGTGGTGATGAAGATGGGTCCAAGATGGCGGCCCCCATGAATCGCACGTGGCCGGCCGCATGGTGGAGGTTTGCCAAGATGGCGGCCCCCATGGATCGCACGTGGCGAGAGGGGGCGGAGCCTGAGTGTAGGCCGCAGCGTTTTGGGCCCCGCGGGCTTGCTGGTGCTGGGGGCGATGTTTTTGGACTGTTGGGGTGTTGAGGGCTGGGGCCCTTCTGCCGAGGCACACTTTAGCATAGTGGCCTCTCTTCCCGCAGCTGCGGCAGGTCACGGATCGGGCTGAGCAGTGCTGCCGCGGGTGCTGGCTTTGTCCACAGAAGTGGCAGGCTGGAGCAGTTGAATAACTGGTTTGGGGAGCTGAATAGTGGCAGGCTGGAGCAGTTGAATAACTGATTTGGCGAGCTGAGTAGCTGGCTGGGGGAGCTGAGTAATTAGCTGGAGCAGCTGGATAGTTTGAGTAGTTGATTGGGACAGTAGGACCTGCTGTGGCAGTGCGATAGCTGGGGGGGCCTTGCGGCACAGGCTTGGGGGGTCCTCAGGTCGGGGGCCCATGCGGGGTTAGCGGGGTCCGCGGGAAACGAGTTGATGCTGCGGAAGGAAACTTCCATTGTGATAGCAGCCTCTACGGTAGTCTCTAAGCCCTGGGCCCCATTTTCTAATAGTCTCTGTCGTACATAGCTAGATCGAAGGCCCGCTACAAAAACATCCCGCACAGCAAGCTGTTCGGCCGCAGTTACAGCCTGGTAATTGCAGTCATTTGAGAGATTGTTCAACTCGTGTGCAAATTTAGCTAAAGTTTCAGTAGCCCGTTGTCAGCGAGTCGTGAACACATGGCGGGCAAAGACCTCGTTCATGGGCCTAATATACATTTCGTCCAAAATCGCCAGCGCTGCGGTGTAGGAACCGGCTGAATTTAATTGTGTAGAAATTATATGGCTTACCCTCGCGTGCAGTAGGCTGAGCTTTTGTTCCTCTGTAGTTTCAGCGGTGCTGATTTCGGCCAGGTAGCAGAAGGTTTTTAAAACATTTCAGCCAGTGGCAGAAGGTTTCTTTCGCCTCTGCATCCTGCGGATCGAGTTCTAGACGTCCTGGTTTTAGAGCGGATTCCATGCTTTACTTCGGCAGCTTCTTAAGTGTATTAAATTGATGGAACCATCAATTCAGCGAACACGTGTAGTTGGATCTGAACAGAGGCTTTAATACACTTACAATAGAGCCAGCCTATTCGTTGTTGAACTTCAGGTGAACTGGCACGCTGGCTCTAAGGCACTGATCTTTATACATCGGTCCCAGGGGGAGGAGTCCTGGGCAGAGCCAAGGGAGGAGCCCAGTACAAACTCTCGCGTACTCCCAGAGCGACTCCCCCTGGTGGTCGGACAGTGCAACTGCACTTACAATGGGTAGATAACGAACATATATACATGAAGTGATATTGGCAACTATATATAGTGTGAATCACATTCACCACAAAGTGTTTGATCCTCCACCTCAAGATCGTATCGTTCTTGATCTTGCCACACTGTATTATCAAACATGAAGGCTACAGACTGTTGGTCGGTGATGAGGGTAAACCTTCTACCAGCAAGGTAGTGCCTACAATGCTGCACAGCTTCCACGATGGCTTGGGCTTCTTTTTCGACTGAGGTGTGTCGAATTTCGGAGGTGGTGAGGGCACGGGACCAAAATGCCACTGGCCTGCCCGCCTGGTTAAGGGTGGCGAAGAGGGCGACTTCTGATGCGTTGCTCTCCACCTGGAAGGGGACGGACTCGTCCACCACGGCATCGCGGCCGTGGCAATATCTGCCTTGATGCGGCTGGAGGCCTGGTAGGCCTCAGCCGCCAGTGGGAAGATGGTAGCCTGGATTAGTGGGTGGGCTTTGGCCGCATTGTTGGGGACCCACTGGGCGTAATAGGAAAAGAACCCGAGGCACCTTTTCAGGGCCTTGGGGCAGTGGGGAAGGAGGAGTTGCAGGAGGGGGTGCATACGGTCGGGGTCGGGTCCACGACATAGCCGAGGATGGCTAGTCTGGTTGTGCGGAAAACGCATTTCTCCTTGTTATAAGTGAGGTTGAGGGGTTGGGTGGTTTGGAGAAATCTCTGGAGGTTGGCGTCGTGGTCCTGCTGATCATGGCCGCAGAAGGTGACATTGTCCAAGTACGGAAATGTGGCTCGCAGACCGTACTGGTCCACCATTCGGTCCATTGCTCTTTGGAAGACCGAGACCCCGTTGTGACGCCGAAGGAGACCCGGAGGAAGTGGAAGAGGTGGCCATCTGCCTCAAAGGCCGGGTAGTGGCGGTCCTCTGGGCGGCTTAGGAGCTGGTGGTATGCGGACTTCAGATCCACCGTGAAGAACACCCGGTAGTGTGCGATCTGATTAACCATGTCCGCTATCCGGGGAAGGGGGTACGCATCGAGGTGCGTGTACCCGTTTATGGTCTGGCTGTAGTCTACAAGCATCCGGTTCTTTTCCCCGGTCCTGACGACCACCACCTGAGCTCTCCAGGGGCTATTGCTGGCCTCGATGATCCCCTCCCGCAAGGGTCGCTGGACCTCGGACCTGATAAAAGTCCTGTCCTGGATACGGTACCGCCTGCTTCAGGTGGCGACTGGCTTACAGTCGGCGGTGAGATTTGTGAAGAGCGGGGGTGGGTCGACCTTCAGGGTCGCGAGGCTACACACGGTGAGAGGGGGTAGGGGCCCGCTGAACTTCAAGATTAGGCTCCTGAGGTTGCACTGAATGTCCAGTCCCAACAGGAGAGGAGCGCAAAGGTCGGGGAGTACATATAGCTTAAAATCGGCGTACTCGGCGCCCTGTATTGCAAGGTTTGCGGTAGTGCGTACACACCCAGATCAGCACCGAGTGCGACCCGGAAGCGAGGGACATGATTTGAAGTGCAGGGAAGATTGGGAGCGAGCAGCACCTTACCATGTCTGGATGAATGAAGCTCTCCGTGCTCCCGGAGTCGAATAGGCAAGGCGTTTCGTGTCCATTGACCAGGACAGTCATCATGGAGCTCCGGAGGTGTTTTGGTCGAGACTGGTCGAGGATGACCGTGCCGAGTTGTGGGTAACCCGGCGTGGTCGGAGGTACTGGGGTGGGCCCAAGATGGCTGCCTCCGTCGGTCACACGTGTCGGGCGGCGTTGCAGATGGCGGCCAAGATGGCGGCCCCCGTCAGTTGCATGTGACGCGTGGCGAGGAAGATGGCGTCCAAGATGGCGGTCCCCATGAGTCGCACGTGGCGGGCCGCGTGGGCGACGATGGCCAAGATGGTGGCCCCCGTGAGTCGCACATGTGCGGGCTTGAAGATGGCTGCCCCCATGGACAACATGAGGCCGATGACACGTCCGGGGGGTGGGAGGGGGGGGTGTGCGGATCCGGCAGGCACGCAGCCACACTGTGGGGTCTGCGGGCCTGTGAGTCTGAGGGTCGGGCCTTTGATTTCGAGGATTTGGAGCTGACCAGGTAAACTTTAGCTAAATGTCCCTTTTTGTTTCTTTTTTTTTAAATTTAGAGTACAACATTCATTTTTTCCAGTAAATGGACAATTTAGCATGGGCAATCCACCTACCGTGCACATCTTTGGGATGTGAGGGCGAAACCCACGCAGACACGGGGAGAATGTGTAAACTCCACACGGACAGTGACCCAGAGCCGGGATCGAACCTGGGACCGCGGCGCCGTGAGGCAACAGGGCTAACCCACTGCGCCACCATGCTGCCCAAAATGTCCCTTTTTTTCCACAGTCGCTGCAGTTCGCATTCCGAGCCGGGCAGCGCTATCTGGGGTGCTGATTCTAGCCACAGAAATAGCAGGGTACACCCCTCCCCCCCCCCCCCCCCCCCCCCCCCCCCCCCCCCCCCCCGTGTTGGGCGGGCAGCCGCGCGGCATAGGCCTGGGGTACTCTCTGGTCAGAGGTCCACGAGGGGGTTGCGTGATCAGACAGAAACGCATTGAGGCTTTGGAACGCTACTGCTAGGGAGGAGGCTAGCTTTACCGTCTCTTCCAGGTCGAGGGCACCTTCTCGAGTAGGCGCTGTCTCACCTAGTTGGACCTGACTCCAGCCACGTACGCGTCCCGGACGGCGAGGTCCATATGTTGAGAGGCCTGGTAGTTGCAACTTCGCGCGAGGACTTTGAGGTCGCGTAGGTACTCCTCCAGCGATTCCCCGGGGCGTTGGCGGTGAGTGGTGAGGAGATGCCGCGCGTTCACCTCGATAACCGGCCTCACCTAGAGGCGCTTTAGCATCGCAAGGGCGTCCTCGTATGTGGAGGCTTCCTCGAGTTGTACAGAGATTCGATGTCTCACCTGGGCGTGGAGGAGGCTCAGCTTCTGATCGTTGGAGACGGAAGGTGAGGAGGAGGCGGCGAGGTAGGCCTCGAAACAGCGGAGCCAGTGCAAAAAAATCCCTTTGGCCTCCGCGGCCTACGGGTCGAGTTCCAGTCGGTCAGGTTTGAGTGCCGATTCCATTGTGGTGTTGCAGTCGATTAAATTGATGCGACCATCAATTCACGTGAAACAGAGAGTGGATGTAAACTGTGGCTTTAATTGACTAGAACAGAGCCTGCCTGTAACTGATCTGCTAGAGAGAGCCGCCTACAGAGCTGCTGCTCTTAAGACCTTCCCTCAAGAGGCGGAGCCAGGGACGAAGCCCGCAAGGGCACCAATATGATACATACGATACATGCTATGTAATATTGTACAATAGTCCATAGGTGGAGCCCACAGGGGCAAAAGTGTGATACAGAGTAATACATGGTGAGTGGTGAATACAATACGTTCACCACACTGTGGTAAAAATCCAAGTGGATCCACAGGCCCAACCTCATTTTGTTTGTGCTCGACCGGTCCCTTATGCTATTGTCGGTAAGGTTGAGGCCGAATTGCAGCGGTTGGAGAGCCTCGGTTTAATTCAGCTGGTTTGTTTCGCCAACTGGGCGGCGCCGGTGTTCCCGGTGATGAAACCGGATCGGACTGTCCCCCTCTGTGGTAATTACAAGTTAACCATCAACATGGCTTCCTGTTTGGACCAATACCCACTACCCTGAATTGAAGACCTCTACACCATGCTGGCAGTCGGTTCTAAGATTACCAAATTAGATATTAGCAATGCTTAATTACCGCTCACATTGGATAAGGCCTCGAGAAAATATGTTACTACCAATACTCATAAAGTATATTACGAGTACACCCGGCTTCTATTTGGTGTAGGAATATTGCGAGGTCTTGCACATTTCCTTCTACCTCAATGATGTGCCAATCACAAGGGCCACAGAGAGTGAGCACCTGCGAAGCCTTGAAGTGGTACTACAAAATGCATTTTCAATGCTCAGGAGGTGGTGCATCTAGACTACTGGGTCGACTGGGATGGCCTGCAATCTGCAGCCAACAAAGTGCATGCAATGAAGATGGCCCCCGCACCACCTGACGCCACGGGAACTTCACTCTTTCTTAGGACTGATCTATTATTACGACCGTTTTATTCCAAATTTGGTGACGGTCTTGGCCCCTCTTCACCTTCTTCAACAGAAACGCCAACCCTGGGTTTGGGGTGAATAACAGACAGAGGCTTTCCAGTTGGTTGAGCAGAAGTTGGTTTCGTCGAGAGGGCTGACCCATTTTGATGCAACTAGGCCCCTGTATCTGATGTGTGATGCATCGCTGAATGACATCGGCACCGGCCTCATGATACCGTGATGCTTGATGTCTGGTCGTCTGATTCCGATATGGAAACACAGACCTCTGGGGTCCCCGACTCGGACATTGTCATTCAGCAGCCTTCGGATGATTCTCCGCCCAGACGTTCCAGCCTCAAGTGTTGTTCTCCGGCTTGGTATATGGCGGCGGATCTGGTCCATCCGCCTGGCAGCGATGTGCCGAAGCCCAAGTGCCTGTGTCATCATCCATCCGCCGGGACTGTGCCGGTTTCTTCTGTTCCTTCCTTCTCATTTGTTTTTGACTTCTTCTGCTACTCCTTGTCTTCGTCGTCCTCATCGTTCACTTTGAGCATCTTTGGATTTTGGGAAGGAGGGGTGTAATAACCTGCACGGTACACACGGGGCAGAGTTGATTGTTTTCCTTGTGTGTCTCAAGGAATATAAGCTCCCCCACTAACGACGGGGCTGATAATCATGTTGCGGCCAGTCAGGAACTGATTGACACAGAGAGAGGATCCAATCAGGTATTACCGGGCCCCGTGTAAATATTTATTCTTACAAACAAACATCTTCTTTTGTTTACTTGTTGGACTCCACTCACCTTTATTAAAGTTAGTCAGAAAGTTTTATTTTCCTTGCATGAATGAGGAATTGGACTTCATCTAGGCTAATAATAGGAGGCAGGATTCTCTGATCCTGGGGCTAAGTGCTGAGGCCTTCATAAACGCCGGAGCGTTTTACGACAGTATCAACAGGCCCCTAGGATCAGCGATTCTGCGTCGCACGGGGGCCAGCACGGCACTGGAGGGCCTCACGCTGCTCCAGCTGCCGATCCGGGCAGCGCGAGTTCGCGCATACGCACTACAGCCCGCACGGGTTCACGCATGTGCGTGGGTTGCCTTCTCCATGCCGGCCCCGATGCAACATGGCGGAGAACTACAGGGGCCCGGCGTGGAGGAACATAGGCCCCCACCGGGATAAGCCTGCCCGCTGATTGGTAGGCCCCGATCGCGGGCCAGGCCACCGTGGAGGCCCCCGCAGGGTCAGATTGCCCCTCCCCCCCCCACCAGGCCACCCCCCGCAGCATGAACACCGATGTCCTGCCTGGTAGGGCCATACAAGCACCGGCGGGACTCGGTCTAACTCGGCGGGCACTCAGCCCATCGCACGGGAGAATCGCCGGGGGGGGGGGGGGGGGAGGTGCTTTCTACGGCCCACGACCGCGCCGCGCCAACCGCGCCAACGCCAAAGGCACCAATTCTCTGGTAACCGGAGAATCGACGGACTACGTCGGAGCGGCGTTACGTGAACTGGCGCGGAGCCGGAGAATCCTGCCCAGGGCGTTGTTTGGAAATTGACTCTTTCAAATAAGTTGTCGTTTGGAATTGTGTTGCAATGAATGCCTGATGACGTTTTGAGGAATTTACTTGTCAGTCGATCTGGTGCAATCTGGTTTGGTACAATACCTTGTTTTATTTGGAGGATTATATAATTATTATGGGAGTTGCATTGCTTCCCTATGAGCAACTCTATCTTGTAACAAGTTTGTGAAATCCTGGAAATCTGATGGGTGGCTAAATTTGCATATCACATCCAACTCCACCAGAAATCCAGTGTCCTGATTATTTTGCTTTTGGGAGAGTCCTTTTTGCATTAATTGTTCAAAAGTCATTAGTATGAAGAATAGCAAGTTAAACCAGTACTTTCAAACTTGGTAAACTTTTTCCACATTTGGTTTAGTTAAATTGTAAATGTGTTCTTTATAAATATGTTATGATTTCAGTATATCGTGTGCAAAGGAAATCTTCTCCCATAATTGTCACTAGATTGCAATAAAAGCATCACACCTTATTATGTGGTTCACAGTGGTCGTGAATGATTGATTAACGTATAAGTCATTAAGACTTTTCAGGATACAGTGAATTTGACTTTGGCTTTGAAGAATTGAGTGATTTGGAATTGAAAGTTTCTCATAATTCTGAGGGGAATTAGTAAAAGTTAAATTTAAATTTCTAATTTGATATCATAAGAACATTGTTCCTTGAATATATTATTTTACTGGTTTTAGAATTCAGACTAGCTGTTACATGTTTTTACTTTTAAAGTTAAGTGTCAAAGAAAAATCATTGCTATGAACACCGAGGAGAGTGGGAGAAGTAGAAGGAACAGACTAGGCTTGATACCTTTGAGAAAGTTCCCTTCAGTTTTAACTTTAAAATATTCCCTTATTGGTTAGCAAATAGAAACTTCACAGAAAATTGGGGGCTGAAGATAACACATCCCCTAATATATTCCCTTTTCTGATGCAGTTGTTTAAAAAATAGAAGCGACAGGATACCAGCCCTGAACTTCCTTGGAGTGGCTATCACTGGCAGATTGCCACTCTGGATGGATTTACCTTGCTGCAATTCCAAATCCTCTGGCTTGTCCAACCTTCCTCCTTCAGACTGGGTGAGACAGGATCAGCATGGCATGCCCCCGTCTCCACGGGGTGGAGTAACTGAGCGTAGAGACGAAAGACTCACTTTTTTATGGCACTGGCTGCCATAAAGGAAATGTTTAAAGGGAGAATTTAAAAGGGAGAAGGTAAGTTTGAAAGATAAGTGGTGGCTCAGACATCATGGGGAGACTTGTTGGGGAGGGGGGGGGGGGGGGGGGGGGGGGGCGGTGAGTCAGAACGGTGGGGGGTCCCGCTTTAGGGAGGAGGGGGGTGGAGACCCGGTTGGGTGGGGGCAAGACTCAGTACGGGGGTGGGGTCAGACCGGGAAAGGGAGGGGGTCTGTTGGACTGGGAGGGGTCGGGCTGGGAGGGGTGGGTGGTGGGGAGGGGGAGTTGGGTTTCGGACCAGGAAAGTGAGGGGTACAGACTTGGGGGAGGGGGGGGGGGGGTGGAAACGTCGGAAAGGTAAGGGTGAGGGGGTCAGACCGAGAGAGATGTGGGAGTCGGGAGGTCGCAACGGTAGAGGGGTGGGGGAGGTTGGAGGGGTAGGACCAGGGTGAAGTGGGTTTCCGCTGTCAGGTTGGGCTGGGGTGTGTGCTTGGTTGGGATGGTGTGGGGTTCCACTAGGGGTCAGTGGTGTGAAGGGTCCACTGGGTGGGTCGTGGGTGTGTAGGGTATCCTGTGCAGGGCCATTCTGCGTTTTTTAAATAGTAACTCTGGAGTTAGAGGTGCTCTCTTTTCCTTTTAACTTTTTTAGAGTAACTATGAATGTAAAATTGGCAGAAATATCCGAAGTTGCCGATTTAAATCACTTTGTCAGATGTTTCCCAGCCCAGGAAAAGTTAGCACTCTTGGCCAATTGCCAGGCAAACTCTTACCTGGAAACTTCCTCGAGGATCATTGGGGTGCATCCTAAATGGGACGCTGGGGAACCAGGAAGTTATGGCCAACGTCAGTTAATCTGGAGGACAACATACCGCTTACACTCTTCCCATCTATATTCCCGCAGGACAAAATCGAGCAAACTGGCATGAGAGGGCACAGCCACCCGGAGTCAAGTGGGAGCTCCGCAACCTCACCCCACATGAGGAAAGAGCCCTTTGGCTGGCCAGGGAGGAGCAAGACCACACCTGTGCAGACGGTGAAGTGGGGGCACCCAGCGAATGCGAGAACCCTAAGGACCAAAAGTAATTCCTCAAACCTAATCTAAGTAAACATCTCACATTATTTGTGAGGCATTAATGCCATCTCCCTTCCTTCCAGGGCAATCAGTTGAGCAGCCTTGCATCCCCTGGAAACCACAGACTTGAGCAGCTTAAAGGGGGATTGTCGAACATAAGAGGCATCACAGCTGTCACCTGCACCCTCCACCAGCGCAGATATTCACGCCTCGGTGGTATTGAGTGGTACACTCCATGGTGGGAAAGGTCTGCTCCATGGCTCAGCTCATGACCTCCATGGCTGAGGGCTTCACCTGCATGGTGCAAGCACTGGTGTGAATCCACGAGTGTCAGAGTCACAGGATGGCAGGGCTTCTGGAAATCACTCCAGCTGCCCCTCCATCCCATGGAGGAGCACAGGAGCCCCTGGGCATCCTAAGGGAAGAGGATTGGCAGGATCACAGCCCAGGGCCTTCCACCCAGGAAGGCTCGAGTCTACAGCCGGACCCTCAAGGTCCAGGACCCCCAGGGGACGCCCGTCATCACAGGCAACAGGGCGTGGGGGGCAACAGCTCGCCTCAAGCTCAGCTGTGGATCCTGGGGAAGCATCTAAACATAGTGGGAGGATAAGGAAGAGTAAGAAACTGTGGGCACCTAGTGGGCACTGGTGAGCAGAGGCAAGATAAAAGCAAATTACTGCAGATGCTGGAATCTGAAACAATTGATGGGTCGGACACGGGTAAGAGCCCTGCCGACCACAGTGGGTGGGAAAACACGATTAAGGAAGAAGGAAAACATGTCAGCAGCACCTTTTTAGAAAGTGGCATCATCAGAAAAGATGCCATGGAGGGAATGAACTGGTAAAATGGGATGGAGTCCTTACAGGATGTGGGGTGTGAAGAGCTGTAGTCGAGGTAGCTGTGAGGGTCAGTAATCGATACTAGTGAACAGTCTATCCCCAGAAATGCAGATAGAGAGGTCAAAGATGGGAAGAGTCAGAGATGTTAAGATAGGCCACTCCTCTAAAAAAGCACATGTAAATACACACCACTTTGTTTACCAGCAGATTCTCCACCCTGTCATGCATAGTGTGCTGAACACAGCCCATGCATCACATTGCCACCCTCCCATTGATTCTGTCTACACCTCCCACTGCCTCAGGAAGGCAGACAGTATTGTCAGAGACCCCTCCCACCCAGGCTTTTCCTTCTTCCAGACCCTTCCATCATGCAGAAGGTACAGAAGTCTGAAGACCTGCATATCCAGACATAGGAACAGCTTCTTCCCCGCAGCTACTAAACTCCTCAACGACTCTCCCTCGGACTGATCTGTTCCCTGTAAGAACACTATTCACGACGCCCTATGCTGCTCTCCAATCACTATTTGTTGATGTATCATTTGTCAATGTATTCTGTCAATTATTTTTTTATTTGTCTACTATGTACTTACTGTGTACTTGGCCGCAGAAAAACACTTTTCACTGTACTTCGGTACATGTGACAATAAATATCAATCAATCAATTTCATGGCCCCATGCTCTATTAACCATCACACACATACTTGGCCCTTTGTCACTGTGCAATGCTATGTCTTTCGCACCTCCCACACTGATGACTCAGTGAAGACATGCTGCTGCTGGCAGCTTTCTCGTCACCGACATCAACACTTATGCCTCTCATTGCAGCCACTCTACTCCAGTGATGTGGATGCCATGGGCTGACAAAGTGTAGAGAGGTTGAACCACCCTTGAGATTAGATGGAGAAACACAACAGAATGCCTGACCTCAAAGGAGGCTATAGCAGATAAACGCTCATCTTGCATCTCTAGACTCAATGATAAGCCCGTTCATTGGCAGGACACGTTCACCTCTTTGCAGGCATATTGCTGAGGATGAGAGGAGCATCATTGTGTCCTCAATGCAAGTCACCATCATTCTCCTGCAGAGTCTGACCAATGGATTTCGTGCCCTGCCCATGGAATTGGGCACCATCACGGAAATCTACCACTAATGATGAGATCCTCGGTTGGAGATCTCTTCACCCCTAGGAGGGATGACTTGGTGGGAGGCATTAGGGATGTCCACTGCATCGCTACAGATGGAGTCTAGCTCATCCGTCCTGCTCACCACCGAGCAGCAATCCTCCTCCAGGGCAGTCGACATCCACAGTTGGTGGATGGTTCGGACCCATCAACCAGCCCTGACTCTGTCCCGATCCCAAGCCCACAATCGATGAGAGGATCTCTCCTTGGGCTCCTCCCAGGACTCTGGGCCAGGAGGCAGTGGCTCAGACCCCCACTCTGCCCCGGATGCTGGATCACACAGCGAGTCCGGAAAAGGCTCTGGACCCGAGACGAAGGTACCCGGCGCTAAAGGTTTGATTGGAGAGGGGTGGCCCTACTTGCCACCATCATCCAGTGACCCAGAGGCTAAGGTGCTGCCACAGCTCCCCCCGGCATTCTCAAAATTGACATCTCCGGGATGCAAAAAGGCTCTGGGCAGGACGAGGATTTGAGGGTCCCGTCCACACCTGGTCCCGGGAGGCCCTGCTCTGGGCGCTGTGGCATCACATTTTTCTTTTTATGTTCAGCTTTTGTTTTCCCCCCTGGAGGAAGAGCGTGATCTCGAGGGACATGGACATCACTCTCTCTGCGTTGGGAGTGTGGGGGGGGGGGGGGGCTGGTGTTCCCCCCCATCCAAGAAGTGCCGCCTCTTTTTGTGGAGCGCTTGGGCTGGGGAAACTGCCATATCTGATGCCTCCCCCACTCTAACCACCCCCACCCACTCCTCAATGCTCCACCCCCTGTCCTGGGCTTGTGTTTCTAAACCCTTTTCAGCAACACCACTGGCTCAGAGTTGCGTGCCATTGCCATTGCTGGGCCTGGGGCCTGGGGCCGGGGCCCAGCGCAGGGATGCTGACGAGCCCAGCACATGATGCTGAGACGTCAATGGGCCTGGGTTTAATTGACGAAGTCGCGCTGAGTCCGGATGATGTTTCCCCCAGAGCCAGTGGTTGGGGTGTCCAGGTTTCAGAAATTTGGAGTTCGGCAGCCGGTCACCTTTACCTTCTTCTGTGCCTTCCAGCCTCCTTGACGGCAGCCAAGGTATTGGTTGCGGCCGGCGTGGCCTCTCCTTGCGCGGAGGCAGTTGGTGGGGGAGGAGGGACGGTGTCAGTCACAGCCGCTTTGGGTGTTCTCTACCGCCCCTGAGGGGGGAGCTTCTTGTAGACATGTCTCACCCCCTTCCAAGTATGACACTGCCCGCCATCCACCAACTGGAAGATGCAGGAGACATCAAAATCCCCTCCAGACACTCCTCCCGGGCCAGACGGACAAAGAAAGGCATCGGATGGAGTAGATATGGTGGAGGCTCCCTTCCTTCAGACTGAGCGGGATCGAGGCCACCCTGGACTGTACCTCCCCCAGTAAATGTAGGCAGGGAAGAAGGAGCTCATCAGAGATGAAGGGTGGGACATTGGATAACAAGAGTCTTTGGGCGGTGGACTCCAATGGGTCCACCGCCTGGAATGACCCGTGCACCCTAGGGCGAGGTAGCCTGTCTGCTTGGTCTTCAGAAAAAAGACGGCTTTGCCGTACACTTTCGAGGCAGTGGCATTGAGTAAGGGGTCAAAGACCCCAGCCATTGCCTTTGCACATGCTTCTATTGACATTTTGCGTGGGTGCAGCATTTCACAGCTAGTTTTTTTTGTCACAGGTTTGAAGTGTTACGGGGCGCCAGGAGTAGTGGGGACCCGAGAAGCCACCACTCCCACATCGGTGGCTTCGGAGGGCCCGGCCACTGGCCAAGATAGTTACGCCATCCAGGTGTTGCTACACCCACCCCAGGTGATTAATATTGTGTGTACAATGGCAGGGAGCAAGTTTTTAAAGTCACTCTCCCCCAGGTGCTCAGAATTTTGAAAGTAGAGAGAGGAGAGGGAGGGACAGGAGACAGGATCAAGGGTTTGGCACAAAGATGTTCAGGCCATAAGACCAAAAAATATAGGAGCAGAATTAGGCCACTCGGCCCATCGAGTCTGCTCCGCCATTCAATCATGGCTGATATTTTCTCATCCCCATTCTCCTGTCTTTTCCCCTTAACCCCTGATCCCCTTATTAATCAAGAACCTATCTATCTCTGCCTTAAAGATACTCAGTGATTCGGCCTCCACAGCCTTCTGCGGCAAAGAGTTCCACAGATACACTCAGTTGGAGAAGAGGGGGTTGACTTGCAGATCTTTCTCAGTCAGTGGGTGGACAGACAGTGTCTTCAGCCTAGGTGGAGCCTGGCTAAAAGTCCGCAAAGGTTCTTTTCTTCACCTCCCAATCCTGTCTCAGAATAATTTTTTAAAAACTGGATGGAAAACTCCCTTCCTTCAAAAAAGCACCAACCTTCCTCTTGCAGGCTGCAACTTTTCAAGCTTCTGGAGTTGTTGAAATTAAGCCCAGACTCAGTCCCAGTCTCTGCAATCCCCCAAACCTCTCTCTTGTGCAGGCTATGAGGCCTCCAGGCCTCAGGTCCTACAACTCTGTGGAGGTTGCAATTGGAGGCAGCAGGCCCAGACTCAGTTCCAGTCTCTGTAATGTAATCCTCCTGCTCTTCCCTCTCCTGCATGCTGTGGCTGTTAAAGGCAGGCCCAGCTCCAAACCCAATCATCGGATCTAGCCTGCAGTCCTGGCCTCTCTCTCCAATCTGCAGCTCCTTGCAGAGTTCTCCTAGTTAGCATTCCTCCACCAGCAAAGATTGAAGCAGAGGCAGAGCAGCCTCCTCCGACCCCAGAGCAGATCTTTCTCCCAGGCAAAGGCCATGGAGCAACAGCAGCCAAAGCAGCAGAAATAGCAGGTGCTCTCAATCCAAGGCTTCCAACAGGGTTCAAGATTGGGACTCCACTATTTTGCGCGAAACTAAATTTAAAGAACTGAGGGACAAAACGGAAGGGGCAACAGGGATACTGCCTTAAAACCAAATCACTAAATTGGGACATTTGTTTCTTGTTTTTTGTTTCTTGGGGGTTGGTTTGCAGGATTGAAGGAGCTGGGAACGAGATATGGGCTGGAGCAGGGGGAATTGTTTAGATACACGCAGTTTTGAGACTTTCCAAGGAAACAGATACAGAGCTTCCCAGTAGAGCTGGACTCTGCATTGCTGGAGGAGGTGCTGACGACAGGGGGACTGGAGAAGGGGCTAGTGTCGGCGGTTTACGGGGCTATTTTTGGAACCGGAGAAGGCACCGCTGGAAGGGATCAAAGCAAAATGGGAGGAAGAATTGGGAGAGGGTGTGGAGGAGGGGTTCTGGTGTGAGGTGCTCCGGAGAGTAAATGCCTCCACCTCGTGCGCGAGGTTGGGGCTGATACAGCTGAAGGTGGTATATAGAGCACATCTCACAAGGGCGAGGATGAGCCGGCTCTTTGAGGGGGTAGAAGATGTGTGTGAACATTGTGGCAGGGGTGGGGGAGGGGGGGGGGGGGGCGCAAATGTTTTGGTCCTGTCCAAAGCTGGAGGTTTAATGGAAGGAGGTTTTTTGAGTTCTAAAGTGATGTACGTAAAACTGGACCCGGACCCCTGGAGGCCTTTTACGGGGTATCGGACCAGCCAGGGTTGGATACGGGTGCGGAGGCAGACGTTATAGCCTTTGCCTCGTTGATCGCTTGAAGGTGGATCCTATTGGGATGGAGATCAACCTCTCCACCCTGTGCCCTGGTGTGGCGGGGGGACCTGCTGGATTTCTTGACTCTTGAGAAGGTTAAGTTTGAACTGAAGGGTAGGATGGAAGGGTTCTACAATTAATGGACATTATTCATTATGCACTTTCAAGAATTGGATTACATCGAACACTGGTGGGGCGGGGGTGTTGGGAGGGTTTGGGGGGGACAACATGTGTTAATGGTGACTATGGATGTTTGCTGATTCCATCTTGTTTTTTGTTTATGTTAACATGCAGGCCAATGTTTGGGGGCTGGTGGGAGGATGGGATTGTTGTTGATAAGGGGATTGACAATGTACTCGTTACTGCTTATTGTTGGTGGTGGGTGTAAATTTGGGAAAAATGTGAAAAAGGGGGAGAATAAGAATGTTTTAAAAAACAAAAACAAATCACAAATTAAACTTAAAACATTGAACTAAAATGTGATTAAAAAGATGCGCAGGTGTGTGGTGGACTCCCGTCTGAGTGGAGGACCTCCGCGGGAACCTGCTCCTGGGCTTGGCGAAACTTGCCATAATCATGTCCAAGGGATGGCTTGGTGGCGCAGTGGTTAGCACTGGGATTAAGGCGTTGAGGACCCAGGTTAAGGCACCCCAATCCTTGCGCTGTCCAGCGGGCATTGAAGGCCTCGATGGTGACAGTGGATGCTGCATACACCTCACCAAGGTTACTGGGTTGCAAATGTAGACTTAGATAGAACATCGAACATAGAGTGCAGAAGGAGGCCATTCAGCCCATCAAGTCTGCGCCGACCCACTTAAGCCCTCACTTCCACCCTATCCCCATAACCCAATAACCCCATCTAACCTTTTTGGTCACTAAGGACAATTTAGCATGGCCAATCCACCTAACCTGCACGTCTTTGATCTGTGGGAGGAAACTGGAGCACCCGGAGGAAGAACGTGCAGACGCCGCACAGACAGTGACCCAGCAGGGAATCGAACGTGGGACCCTGGCGCTGTGAAGCCACAGTGCTATCCACTTGTGCTACCGTGCTGCCCTAGTAGATAGCCAGGTTGGATGGCTCCCTTGATTGCCCGCTGCTTAGACATGATTATTATTATTTTTTCTTTATTTTAATTTTAATTTAGAGTGCCCAATTATGTTTTTTTCCAATTAAGGGTCAATTTAGCATGGCCAATCCACCTAACCAGCACATCTTTTGGGTTGTGGGGGTGAAACCCACGCAGATGCTAGGAGAATGTGCAAACTCCACCCGTGCTGTGACCCAGGGCTGGGATTCGAACCCGGGTCCTCAACGCCTCAATCCCAGTGCTAACCACTGCACCACCGAGCCACCCCTTGGACATGAGTATGGCAAGTTTCGCCAAGCCCAGGAGCAGGTTCATGCAGAGGTCCTCCACTCAGACGGGAGTCCACCGCGCACCTGCGCACCTTCGAGACCATGAGTGTTGTCGAGTCCGAGCATGACCATTTTGAGGTCATGGATGGCATTGGCCGCAAGCTGGGCATCCACTGCCATGCCATGCGCTAACTTGTGGGGTATCATCCAGCTCACTCCTCTGCCATCTAACATCCCCAATCCTGGTCACCCTGTCAGCCACAGCACGTTTCTCCGCTAGCCGCCTGAAATGGTATTGGTGGAGGTGCGGATTCCTGAGCAGCAGCTTCTTAACGAGCACCCCTACTCCAGGCAGGGGAGAGTTGCGGCGTGAGGCAACCATGTTCCAGACTTTGAGTAGGTCCTGGTAAAAGATGGGCAACATCTGCAAGGAGTTACAAAGACCTAACAATTGACACTCTAACTATTATAATTCACTCAAATAAACTAAATGAAACAAACCGAATGACAATTTAAAAGAGGCAGCCCCTTCAAGGGATACTGCCTTAAGCAAAAAGAGAAAATAAGACTTAAAACATAAAACTGAAATGTGATTAAAAGGGTCAATAAAGCACCCAGGACCCAATGGTGCCCAATGAGCATGGAAGGCCTCGATGGTGCCCGTGGCAACTGTAGGGGTATCCAGCCGCAAATGGAGCCGCGAAAGAGGGGCATTCAGTTGGGTTGTATGAGCCCCCTCAGTTGCCTGCTGCCTGGACCTGCTTAAGGCAGGGTTGGCCAGGCCCAGGACCAGGTTCATGAGGAGGTCCCCCTTCTTCCCCGTCCCTCTCCCAACCAGGTGCCTGTAGATCAGGAGCATGGGGCTGAAGTGTGATCATTGCCCCTTTAAGAACAACACAGCAGAAGAGGATCTCCTAGCTTGGAGGACCAATTGGGACTGAGAGTGGGTTACCACCCCCGGGGGTGGAGACCTCTCTTCGGCAGAAGACATGTAGAAGACATGTAGGGAACAGGGCAACTGATGCAGCCGAGGTAGGGGTGGAGGAGTGCTGCTGGCCTCTGTACAGTTTCTCTTATTAATAAATACCTTTTGTATTTTTAAAGAAGCTCGTGGGCATGCATCATTACATTTGACAATGAGGATAAAATGGATTACGATGATACTGCTTCTGGCCTGAGAGCTGTGAGTATCCTGTTTTGGTTGAAGTCTGAAAGAAAAGAAGGATTCACCTGAATGCCTGTCTTTGGGCGAATAGACCCATTCGAGATGTTGAGATATTGCCAGGCCCTGAGGGGCAGGCGCGGAACGGACCTGATTTTGTCGATGCAGTGAAAAGCTTGGAAATGTACAGGAAAAAAAGAGACAATAACCCTCAGAAGCAAGAGCTGTGACTTTGAGATGGAAACAAAAGGAACTTAAGTTCAAGAAAAAAGATGAATGTGTTGCTGCAAGTTTTTAAAAAGAAAGGGACCCTGGAGAGTAGCGTTTTAAATGATTGAAGAAAAATCCTGAGAATAGACATAGAATAGACATAGTCATAGAATTCCTACACTGGAGAAGGACGTCATTAAGCCCATTGAGTCTGTACCGATTATTCGAAAGACCCTAACACAGGTCCAAATTCCACTCTATCCCTGTAATCCCACCTAACCTTCGGAGACTTCGGGACAATTTTAGCGTGGTCCATCCACCTAACCTGCACATCTTTGGACTGTGGGAGGAAATCGGAGCATCCAGAGGAAACCCACGCAGGCAGGGAGAAAATGTACAAACTCCACACAGACAGTCGGCCAAGGCCAGAATTGAACCCGGGTCCCTGGCGCTGTGAGGCAGCAGTTGGCTCCCGATCCAAGCAGAACCTGCGGAGGTTCTGGATAGTGGTCTTTGTGCTGACGGGCTGCGGGCAGCGATGTACTAAAGTTTTAAGAAGAGAAGTTCTCAGCATGGTTTTA
The DNA here is from genome assembly GCF_902713615.1 of Scyliorhinus canicula. Lineage (NCBI taxonomy): Eukaryota > Metazoa > Chordata > Chondrichthyes > Carcharhiniformes > Scyliorhinidae > Scyliorhinus > Scyliorhinus canicula. The sequence goes on from NC_052150.1 coordinate 95,779,566, forward strand.
ATAAGTTTGAACATTTTAAAAACAGTCCCTTGGACCTCGAGAGCACTGGATCTTCCAATGAAATTGCCAAAACAAAATGGGCACGTCGAAAGTTGGGGGGCTTGCGGGGAAGGACTCTCTATATGGCCAGGAGGAAATCTGCCGAGATTGCTAACGGAGCTTTACATTAGAAAGAAGAATCAAGTTTTTAAAAGTTTAAAAATGGTTCAAAGGAGGATCGGTCAGGTTTACGCCAAGACATTAAATATGTGGGTAAAACACCGAACCAGTTGACAGCTGAGGAAAAGAAAAGATGACAATCTTAAAGAAGTAATGCATTTAAAGTGGTAATGCAGTCAAAGCAGCAACCCAAAATGTTGGTGGCATTGCCCAGGTGCTGGCCGACACAGAGGGAGGTAGCCCAGTCCCTGAGGGAGATGGCACAGTCAGTGGCTGATGTGGCACAGTCGCAGATGTGGCGTAGTCCCAGATGGCAATGGTCCACTCCCTGTGCTCCATGGCTACGAGCGTGCAGACCCTGGTAGAAACCAGAGCATCCTCCAGGACCAGATTCGCTAGGTGGCAGGAGTCCCTCAGGGGATAGCTCCGCTCGCACCCTCGACCCATGGAGTAGTCCAGGGCCATCGGGCACCCCAAGGGAGGAGGAAGTGATGAGGCCCATGCCGGTAACTTCCGCAGGGGAGGTGCCTGAACACCGCGGTACTTTGGACTACCTCCCCCCCCCCCCCCACCACTCCTGCCCCTGCCTCATCTAGTGGGCAGCGGGCAGAATAGGGTGGCACAATGCCACCTGGGACACCTAAGCAGCAGCCAGGCCCATCCAGGACCGGTCGCCCCAGATGACGCCCGCCAACATGCATGTGGCCAGTCCCACTCCCCTAGTCGGTGATCCTGGATGCGATCAGAGTGCCTGGGTGCGTGGCTCTGGTGCACATGTTGTGCAGCCTCCCATGCTGCCCTGGACCACTTGTCCCGTCAATCCTCGTCCCTCCCCACATCCTCCTCATCGTAGGGAGCCTGACATTCATCTCCTCCAGCATGTTACCTGTGCGATGTTGCGGAGGCTGCAGCAGGCCGGCAGAAGCAGGCAACCATCTCAGCGCCAGAGCTTCAGGATGCCGAAGCACTGCTCGATCATGCCCCTGGTCGCTGCGTAGGCGTCGTTGTAGTGGGCCCCCGCGTCGGTCTGTGGCCTTTGGATAGGCGTCAGCCAGAACCGCAGTGGGTATACCCTGTCGCCCGGTAGCCAACCCTGCGCACCCCACTGACCACCCATCTTGGCCTTGGTTCTGCAGAGTGACACCAGTCACATGGGTGCCCCCACCGCACCACCCCAACACCTCACCCTCTGCCATAACCCCCCCCACCCTTGGCCACCACCCACCAGCGGGGCATGAAGTGGCCCACCCAGGAGAACGCCCACTATAGCCCCTACGGGGGCACTGGGCAGGGGCCACAGAGTGTACTGCTGGCATGGGAAGCACCAGCCTATGGTACCCCTGGCAGCTGGGAGGTGCGTCTCGAAGAGGCCAGGAACCGTCGAGTGTGCCAGGATGAAGACGTTGTCACACTGCCCGGGTCCCATATCAGCTGCATGTTTATCAAGTGGAGCACATTTCGTTTTTTGTAGAGCGGCCTGTTATCTGCAGATGCTCGTGGGGGTACATGCATCCAGTCGATCACCCCTTGCACGGGGCATCTCAGTGATGGCGGCGAATCCAGCTGCCCAGGCATCCTGGTGAGCTAGGCCCACATGAAATTGGATGTATTGTACTGATCAGGCATACTTGGCCTCAGTGATGGGATGGATGCACCTGTCCACCGAGCTCTGTGAGGTTCTGAACAGATCCCCACTTGGCACCTGGAAGGACACCATGGCGTAAAAGTTCAGGATGACTGTCACCTTGATGGTCACTGGGAGTGGGTGTCCACCCCCATTCCCCTGCGGGGCCAGGTGTGCCATGACCTGGCAGATATGTCACACTGTCTCCCTGCTCAGCCGGTGTCTTCGACGGCATGCCCAGTCCGGCAGGTTCTCGAATGAAAGGCACTGCCTGTACATGCGAGGTATCATGTGACACCTCCTTTATATCCCCTCCTCCTCAGCCTGTTGGGAGACCGGCTTTCCATCCTCACCAGCTGCCTCCTGTTCCGCTGCTGCATGCTCCGCTGCTGCAGCTTCCTCCTCCTCGAACAGCTCCAGTTCATACAGCCCATGGCTGCAGCAACTAGGAGGAAGGCCAACATTTCTGAATTCCAATATCCATTGTCTGCAGTGAGTGAAAGGCCGATATGTTAGCATGGTCCGTATCCTTGTGCCTGCCCAACCAGCTCCAATGGGTTACATGGTTGCCCCGGCTGGCACTGTGGACTCTGTCCCCGCATGTCCCTCTCACCCCCTCCTCTCCGCACCCCGGGTTCCATCGGTGCCCAGCGTCAGGGGGGCCCCTGGCCCTGCACCCATCCCAGCTGCCAGGGGTACCGTAGGCTGGTGCTTCCCATGCCAGCAGTACGCTCTGTGGCCCCTGTCCGGTGCCCCCATAGGGGCTATAGTGGGCGTTCTCCTGGGTGGGCCACTTCATGCCCCGCTGGTGGGTGGTGGCCAAGGGTGGGGGGGTTATGGCAGAGGGTGAGGTGTTGGGGTGGTGCGGTGGGGGCACCCATGTGACTGGTGTCACTCTGCAGAACCAAGGCCAAGATGGGTGGTCAGTGGGGTGCGCAGAAAGATGGCTGCCTTGCAGGCTGCGGCAATGGTGGTCCATACCTGGATACTGCCCCAGTCCCGTGGGGGGTCACCCCTGCCACACGGCCCATTCCCCTGTTACCAGCCCTCCCTTCCTGCCCTGCCCATCCCAGCCAGCCCGGCTAGTGTCCAGCCTGGCAGTGCACAGTTGCTCCTCTCTGTCTCCTACCTCCTCTCTCTCCTTCATCAGCCACGACACCGGTTTCATGATTTTTAAAAGCACAAGTGAACTCATCATCAGGATTTTGGCCCATTGGAGGCGGAGAATCGTGGAGGCCCCGGAGAATATGTGGTCGGGCCTGCTAATGATATACCAATAGTGTTTACTGTATATGTGTTCTGGAATGCATTGACGCCGCTGTCGAGGTGACAGAGAAATGTGATTTGACGTGAAATTGGTGTCTGATGCGATTTCGGAATCGGAACCTATTCTCCTCTCAATCGCATTTCCCGATTCTGGCATCGGCTGATGGAGAATCCCACCCATTTCATTCATGGTGGAGTTCAGTTGAGTTTCTAGTTGGAGGCAACAACATGAGAGTCCTTGAAATGAATGATGGTTCAGCATGATGGGGTTTCTGTGCTTAGACCGCTTGGCAGGCGATGACCAGAGACTTTTAAAATCAAACAGGTTTCAAAGAGTTTTGAGATGGTGGCTGGCTGCTTTGTCAGCCAGGAGTTGCTGGAGTTCTTTCTGGTTGCTGTTCAATCAGCAGACTGAACTGTGAGGTTACAAATGCCATATTTACAAGATCCGAAAAGCTGGAAGCATGGGCGTTATATGATGTGGCCCTATGAGTGAATTGGATCCTGGCAAACAGTTTTGAGCTTCCGGCCAAAATCCACTGTTTCCCTTTGGAGTGAAATGGTGACTGTTAAAACGTCTTCAGGTGTAACGAGTTTTAATGTTTCTGTTTTAGTTATCGCCCTGCTGGGGGAAGTCAGTTCATTTATTAGTCATGATTACAACGGGGTGTGAGATTCCACAAAGATGAGATGGAATGCATATGTTCTTATAATCTCTGTGTGTAGCTTCCAGAACAGATGGCCAATCTTGCGAATTATGTCACCGAGAATACTCATTTTGTGGTTCCGCAGAAGTCCAATTTAAAAAAGTAATAAACAACTTTGGACGATTTATTTTCATGTCTTACTGACATAACAAAGGAATAAAGGAAAAAGATGGCACATATTATACTGTCTGCGTAATTGGGTTTTTTTCAGCCTCGTTTGAAACTTTTATGTTCTGTCCTTGTCCCACCTGCCCTTTGTTCAACATCTCAAACTTTTTCTATTTCTGAGGTTAACTCTGTTCCTCTGTCCAGACGATGCCTAACCAGCTGAGTTTTTCTCAACATTTTATTTTAAACCCCGGACACAATGTCATGAAACTTACATTCTCTACTGAGAACATTTATAACTCTGAATTCACCAAATGATCAAGATATAGTCTTTTCATGGCAGAGAGATCAACAGTACACCTGCTCTGTCTGGCTTCAGCTCCAACACTGAAAATAAAACGAAAACACACCCTACAGCAAACAGCCTAAAACGAAAGTAAAAAGCTGACATACAGCCCAGCTCCACCCACACTCTGACATCACTGATAAACACCCATTTCTTAAAGATACATTTCTTAAACACCCATTTCTTAAAGGTACTCTCACATGACACCACCCCCCAAGAAAAAAATATAAACCATCAACTTCAAGACGGTTTCATTTTTCACCTTTTCACTATTATTTAACAAATGCACACAGTAAATATACTTATTTGTTTACAAAAACCTACACACGCAAACAGGTATAATAATATAGTCCATTTTTTTTCGTTCTTCTTCCTCCAACTGAAACTTCTTCCGTTCGTCACATTAGTGACAAAGCATCGGCTAACACGTTTTCCCGTCCTGCCACATGTACTATTTTAAAATGAAATGGCTGTAAGAATAAACTCCAGCGACACAGCCTTGCATTGTTATTCTGGAATCGCTCCAAAAACGTCAATGGATTATGATCAGTATATATAATGGTGTCAGACGGATTGCTGGTCACATAAATGTGAAAATGTTGCAAAGCCAGCACCAAACTCAAAGTCTCCTTCTCAAGCGTGGAATACTATTTCTGGTGAGAATTCAATTTCGTTGAAAAATGACCAATCAGCCACTCTAGCCCTTCGTCGTTGTCTTGTAGAAACACCGCACCCACACCCACATCACTCGCATCAACCACCAGTTTGAATGGTTTTGTATAATTTGGGATGGCTAACACAGGAGCAGTGGTTAACACAGCCTTCAGGCCGTCAAATGCCTGTGACGCTCTGCTGTCCACTGGAATTTGTTACGCTTCTTGAGCAAGTCCGTCAGTGGAGCGACCACACTGCTAAAATATGGTCCAAATTTCCAGTAAAATCCACTCATACCAAGAAATCGCATTATTTCCCTTCATGTCGATGGTATTGGAAACTCCCCAATAACTTTTGTTTTCACATCCCATAGGACCATTCGACCCTGTCCAATTGTATGGCCAAGGAAAGTCACTTGGGCTTTTCCAAATTCACTTTTGGCTAGGTTTATCACCAAACCCGCCTCCTGAAGTCGATCGAATAACTCCATCAGATGTTTCAAATGTTCTGTCCATGTCTGGCTGAAAATTACCAGTTCGTCGATGTATACCGCACAATTGGGTAATCCTGAAACGACTTTGTTAGTTAACCGTTGAAATGCGGCTGGTGCGTTTTTCATGCCAAATGGCATAACTTTGAATTGGTATATACCATCTGGAGTTACAAAAGCTGAAATCTCTTTCGCCGTTTCGGATAAAAGCACCTGCCTGGAAATAAAAGCTGATTGTCCCACTTTCTCAATACAATCCTCCAAACGTGGGATAGGATAAGAGTCCATTCTTGTAACTGCATTAACCTTTCTATAGTCCACACACAACCATTGGTTGAATAGGATGGGAATAGAGGGATACGGACCCAGGAAGTGTAGAAGATTTTAGTTTAGACGGGCAGCATGGTCGTCACAGGCTTGGAGGGCCGAAGAGCCTGTTCCTGTGCTGTACTTTACTTTGTTCTTTGTTTGTACCATCTGGTTTTGGTACCATCACTATGGGTGAGCTCCATTGGCTGCAACCCACTTCAATTATGCCATTTTTAAGCATACTCTCAATCTCTTTGTTAACCTGTGTCAATTTTAAAGGGTTAAGTCTATATGGATGTTGTTTGATTGGAACAGCATTTCCCACATCTACATCATGTATAACCATTTTAGTACTTCCCGATTTATCTCTACAAACTTGCCCACGTGATATCAATAACTCTTTCAGGTCAGTTTGTTTTTCCTCTGGAAAATAACTCAACAATTTATCCCAATTTTTAAGAACATCCTCGTTTTCCAATTTAATTTGAGGTAGGTCCAATTCCAAGTCATCTGGATTTGGTTTGTCACTTTGAGTTAGAATCATTAAAACCTCCTCCTTTTTCTGTCCTTCCCTTTCAAAGTACCTTTTAAGCATATTCACATAACACACTCGGTGAGTTTTCCTTCTATCTGGTGTTTTTACCACATAATTCACCTCACTTAATTTCCTTTCAATCTGATAAGGTCCACAAAACCTAGCTTTTAAAGGTTCACCTACCACTGGTAACAACACTAAAATGTTATCTCCTCTGGCAAAACTACGAACTTTGGATTTCTTGTCCGCGACCCGTTTCGTCACATTTTGTGCAACTTTCAAATGTTGTCTAGCCAATTCACCTGCTCTATTTAATCATTCCCTAAAATTTGACACATAATCCAATAATGTAAGTTCTGATTTCCCACTCACCAATTTTTCCTTAATCAATTTAAGTGGTCCTCTTACCTCATGACCAAAAATTAGTTCAAAAGGACTAAATTTGGTAGACTCATTAGGAGCATCCCTAATTGAAAACAGTATGAATGGAATTCCTTTATCCCAAACCTCTGGATAATCTTGACAATAAGCCCTCAACATTGGCTTTAATGTCTGATGCCACCTTTCTAATGCTCCCTGCGATTCTGGATGGCACGCAGTTGATTTAAATTGTTTTATTCCTAAGCTAACGATAACTTCTTTGAATAACCTTGAGCTAAAATTTAATCCTTGATCCGATTGTATTCCTGTGGGTAGTCCATATCTAGGAAAGAATTTAAGTAATTCCTCCACAATCTTTTTAGCTGTAATATTACTGGAATGGCCTCTGGGAACTAGTAGACATATCCATTATAGTCAAAAGATATTGATTCTCACTTTTTGTTTTAGGAAGCGGTCATACGCAATCAATTCGGACCCTTGTAAAAGGTTCCTCAAATGCTGGAATGGGTATTAAGGGTGCTGGTTTTATCACAGCTTGAGGTTTCCCTATCACTTGACATGTGTGACATGGTTGACAAAATTTAACTACATCTTTATGTAGTCCAGGCCAATAAAAACGTTTTTGTATTTTAGCTTGAGATTTCCTTATTTCCAAATGACCCCCACTGGTGCCTCATGTGCAACTCGCAACACCTCCTTTCTATACCCTACTGGCAATACTACTTGATGGACTTGTGCCCACTTTTCATCCGCCTGCATATGTAAAGGTCTCCATTTTCTCATCAAGACATCACTTTTACGGTATAACACTCAGGTTCCTCTTCCGTGTATGCCTTCTGATACATCCATTTTATTTCTACATCTTTCTGTTGTAACTCCACCAATTTTCCTGAACTAAAAATATCCGCCTCATCCTCCACCTGTTCTTGTTCTTTTTCAACCATCTGATCAAAAATTGTTTCTGATAATTGCACTTCAACTTCATCTTCACTCTTTGTTTTCTCCTCTTGTCTTAACCAGTGACTTTGCGACCTTGTTACTACACAATCCGGACAAATCCCAGGATGTTTGTCCTTCAACACTTCAGTTGTCTGATTTTGCAAAGCTTATCAACCACAGTAGGCATCACTCCCACCTGCGATCCAGCTATATCATTACCCATGATAAACTGTATTCCTGGACAAGATAGTTTCTCTATTACTCCTACTACCACTTCACCATTCTTCACTGCTCTTCACTGGACTTTCCAACCTTACCTTATATAATGGAACACTACTCCTCTCATCCTGAATTCCACATATTACCACCTTTTCTGGCAACATTCTTCCCAAACTACATAACTCCTCATCTCTTACCATTAAAGATTGACTAGCTCCCGTATGTCTTAAAATTGTGACTTCTTTACCTGCTCCTCCTGATACACATGAGTAAACTTTATCCTTTTTTAAAGAGATCTGATACCTTCTTATCAATCACCTCTTGATCAGGCTGTACAATCTTTTGCACCTCCTTTGCTTCACTTGGGCTTTCCTTTCCCACTTTAACAAACCCCACTGTCTTATCTTGCTTTACCACATCAGCCTTCCCAGTGCTTTTCTTCAACCACCAACACTGTGACTTTTTATGGCCTAGTTAATTACAGTGAAAACATTTGAAACTTTTTATTTCTTTCCCACCCCGCTGGATTTCTTTTTAAATCTGAGGTACACTCTCCTTATTATCTCCCATCAGATCACCTTTGCCTCTACCACTTGAGTATTTCTCATGTCCCCAGTTTCTATCCCTCACAGGCTGAAACTAATGTTGGAAACCAAGCTTTGATTTCTGAACTAATTCATAATCATCTGCCATTTCTGCTGCTATTCTCGCAGTTTTAACCCTCTGTTCTTCCACATGAGTTTTCACTACATCAGGAATTAAACTCGTCCAAAAGTATAATTTCTCTGAGAGCCTCATAGGTTTGGTCTATTTTCAATGCCCTTATCCACCTATCAAAATTGCTTTGTTTGAGCCTTTCAAACTCCATGTATGTTTGACCAAATTCTTTCTTTAAATTTCTAAACCTTTGTCTGTAAGCTTCAGGCATTAGTTCATATGCCCCTAAGATGCATTTTTTCACCTCCTCATATGTCCCAGATACCTCCTCCGGTAGCGATGCAAACACTTGACTAACTCTACCTACCAGCTTTGTTTAAATCCGTAATACCCACATGTCCTGTGGCCATTTCAATTGTTTAGCCACCTTCTCAAATGAAATGAAAAAGCCTTCTACCTCCTTCTCATCAAACCTTGGCAATGCTTTGACATATTAAAATAGATTCCCACCAAGCCTTCGACTTTGATGCTCTTTCTCACTATCTTCATCACTATCATCCAACTGTACGTTTCCCTTTATGTCTGCCAATTTTAACTAACTATCATGTTTCATGGCCATTTTCTGAAGTTCAAACTCTCTCTCTTTATCTTTTTCCCTGATCTGTACCTCCCTTTCTCTTTCTTTTTGTTCTGCTAGGGCTATACTTTCTTTTCTCCTTTCTTCTCTCTCCTTTTCTTTTTCTTCTCTCTCTTTCTTTTTCCTCTTTCTCATATTCAAGCTGCTTTAATTCTTTCTTATGTTCCATTTGTTTAATTTGTAACGGAATTTTTGCCATTTCCACTGAGTCAAACTGTATCTCAGGCAACTTTAAATGCTTAGCCACCTCCATAATTACCTCATCTTTTCATACTTTGTCAGGTAATGTTAACTGCAATGTTTTTACCAAATCTAACAGTCTGCTTTTAGTCTTTGTCCGTAAGGTACTGCGTGTGACCGTCTCCACCCTCAAAAACTTCAGAACCTCTGAAAGCGCCATTGTCCACAACACACTCCCTACTTAAACTGAAATACCACACCTGAAAAGCATCCACAATATGCTCACACCTCACTGTCTTTAAGTTCACTAAGCCAATCCAATAGATAGACTTTGATCCCGGACGAGCCCCCAATTTGTTATGGGCCAGGGTTTAGAGAACGCCAAAGTGTATCATGGATATTACCTGACCCCCAACTTTTAATAGATTGTGTTATGGGGAGCACACGGTCCACTCTACAGGTGTGATAGAGCAGAAATGGAAAAGTATTTTTTAAAACAAAACAATGTTTATTGTATGAACTCAAGTTAACCTTTTTAAAACACACAGTGAACATCTTAGCAACCATCAATTCAAATACAACCCCCAAAGAATACAGCACTAAGTAATCCTTAATAACTTCCCAAACAACATCCAGAAGACAAAATAAACACATTTTAACTGAAGCACATCAGGTTTACATTCACTACTGAGAACATTTATAATTCTGAATTCACCAAATGATCAAAATATAGTCTTTTCATGGCAGAGAGATCAACAGTACACCTGCTCTGCCTGGCTTCAGCTCCAACATTGAAAACGAAACTAAAACACACCCTGCAGCAAACAGCCTGAAACAAAAGTAAAAAGCCGACAGACAGTCCAGCTTCACCCACACTCTGACATCACTGATAAACACCCATATCTTAAAGGTACATTTCTTAAACATCCATTTCTTAAAGGTACTCTCATATGACAATACTTAACATCAATTTGACACGTAATTGGAATGTCTCTTCATCTATTCCTAACAACCACCCCCCGTCTGGGAGACCAAGGCAGCCTTACTAAATGCTAGCTCATGGGGATGGGGAAGAAGTGCCAGAAGAAGTTGAATGACCTTCTTTGCACATCCAGTGTAAGTCTACCTCCTCCAGTCTCCTGCTGCACCCTGTCACAAACCCCTCTCGCCCAGTCACCTCATGGGTTGCTAACGCCTATCAAGCAGCCTTCTCCCCCAGCCCCAAAGCCCATGGTCCCAGTAGCTACTCTGCTCCTAACATTCCCGTTCCAACTCACTTCTTACGCATGCCACACCTCATCAGCATTTGAACTGGCAGAACACCCGCCCTTCTGACACTCCACAGGACAAAATTTAGCGTAACAGGCTTGAGTGGGCACCATCTGCTGAGTCATTTCTGAGCTCTGGTGCCTAAAAGTCTTTGAGGAAAGAGCACTTGTGCTCACCAGAGAGGAGGAAGGCCAAGCTTGAGCAGAGGGTGAAGTACGGGCATCAGACAAAAGTGAGAACCCTCAAAACACGCAGTCATAATTCAAACCCCACAGAAGTGACCGTTCCCCCATCAGTTCCACCCATGCTGTACTCAGACCATTTCATTCCCTTGCAGGACTATCAGTCAACCATCCTGGACCATCCTCACACCCTCTGGACACCACAGACATGAGCAGCTCTGAGGGAGACAACTTGGAGTCAAACATAGAAGAGGCGTCAAATCTGTCACTTGCACCATCCATCAGGGCAGATACTCACACCTCAGTCAGAATAAGTTGTAGGCAGGCTTCTGGGTCAATCACTGATACCTCATAGCTGATGATATACAGCTGGCAGGGGCAGGGGCAAAGCAGGGATTGGGCACGCGACTGGATTCCGGGTCCCAGGTCTCTGCTGAGGCCACAGCCAATGATGTGCCACTGGGTCCAGTCATTCCAGAGCTGCTGGAACTGAAAAGGCAGTGTTACAAGCATCAGGAAGGGATGTCAGTATACCTCCTCTGACTGTTCGGCCAACTGGATGAGTCCCATTGCCTTCTGTCTGAGGAGATGGCGCCGTCACTCCAATGCAACAAGGCCAACATTGTAAGGCTGGCAGCCGCAGTGGAGACCTTGGAACAAGAGGTACACTCCATGGCAGGGAATGTCTGCTTCATAGTTCAGTTCATGACCTCCATGGCTGAGGGCATGAGCTCCATGGTGCAGGGCTTCAACTGAATGGTGAAGGCACCTGTGGGAATCCACAAGCGTCTGCACCAGAGGATGGCGAGGATCTGGATCTTCTGGATCTCACTCCAGCTGCCCCTCTATCCAACACTACTCTTACCATGGGAGATGGAGACATTGGGAGCACAAATGCTAGTATCAGCTTAATGGTCAATCTGCCATAAATCGCTGCAGTATTGTATGAGGCAACACATCATCATAAGCTTCCAAAACTCATCACTTTAAGCCCAAGTGAGGTGTACTCGGGTACATAGGAAAATTAGTAGGCCATTCAGCCCCTTGAGAATGTTCTCCCATTCAAATGAAGCAGGGCTGAAGTGTTTGTCTAAACCATTTACTTGCTTTTGCTCCATTTCACTTGATGACCTTACCCAAAAAAACTATTGATGTCAGTCTTCAAAATTACGGTAGGAGTAAGTAGGAGGAAAAAGTTTATCAGGGTCCAGTATTGTACCATTATCAAAATTCATACGTTTTTGGTTATTCTTCAAGGGTTTTCATGGTCACAGAATTCAAGAGAACAATAACAATTAGGAATTTGGGACAGAACGTTGTCCAAGATAGTAGCACAAAACAGTTGGTATGACATTAGGCACCCATATCATACTCCCAGCTGGTATTCAGTTTCATTGTGTTCAACAGAACTGAATATCTCACAGACATATAACAAGTCACGACTGCGATAATAATAACAATACTGCTTAATGCCAACGTACAAGATGAATTTCTAGCCCGTTTATTGTAATTTGCCATTTTGTAAAAACACTTTGGTCAATGCTCTTCCAAACTCTAATTTTCATATGTTTACACATGTACCATATGATAATGTACAGAATTCTCCAACCAAATCATTCTAATACATAACGTTAAATAACTGAAATGAATACAAAACAATTGACATTTAGAATTTATAATCTGAAATTTTAAAACAGTGGACCAAGGTAAATAAATATAATAGAGTTAATAAATATTAAATTATTTTTCAAAGTCGGCTTGATGCAATAAATATATTTTCAAAAATTATTATATTAACATTCCATAAAATATACTCATAATATTATTCCCAGAAACATCAATACATTAACAATCTATAAATTATATTGATAATATGAATGGGGAAAGGGAATTTGGAGATGTTTAGAAGCAATTTTAATCACCATGGGTTTACAAAAGTGATTTGCTGACATTTGCAATGAAATTTCAATATGCAAATTCAGTCATTATGTTTCACATTAATTATCAAAGCCTAAAAGCTTTCACAATAACTATACAAATCTGATCATTACCCCTTAAACAAACACCATAATTAAAAATGATTAAAAAATCTAAATATTATGTAGGTAAAAAAATCTAACTTTTACATTTACAGTAATAGTGCAAGTGCACTTTCACGATCTATTGAGTTCTTTAACAGAACAACTTTCATCCACTTTGATTGTGAATTTTTGAATCCTATGCTGAACTATAACGTTCATACGGTGAGGGTTTTGTTGCTTTAATTCACAGACTCTATACCGCTGCCATGAACCGAATGGCTCGGGCTGCTTTCTCAATGAATTTTGTGAAGTCCCGAAGAACGACATGCACCTTCACCTGTCGGTCCCAATCTGTGCTTGAGACCGGCTCTGAGGCAGAAACCTCCATGTCACTCTCACCAAGATCAATGCTGCCAAACTCAGCATTTATCTGAAATAAAAGGAAACAGAACAGTTAGTGACTTGTGTTTTCAGTCTAAGTATGATTCAGAGGCTACTTGAGTATCTGCTTCTGTTCTCACTTACCTGATTCATGACCAATTCAGCCAGACGCTGGGTGGTGGAACGCATCCATGTCACTTGATTATTTGAAGTCATGATGTATGTTTCCACCAATAACAAGAGGGGCTTGTACTTCTGAAGGCCAGAGGCAATCGCTTTGAGACAGGTTTCCTGAGTGGAAGGTTTCAATAAATTGAAAGATTAGTACATTTATTCACCATATTCTGTAAGAACTTATGACCTTTGATTAAGTTATACAAAAATATATATTAGGTAGTATATTAAAGTATATGCATTACATTCTTATGGTCTCTAAAATAGACATCATGAGAAGGCTACATTTTGGTGTGTTAGCATGCTAACAAGTATACTAACCCATGGTTCATAATCATATGCCATTTCTTTATTATTTTATGGGATCTGTCACTGGCTGGGCCAGCATTTATTGTCCATCCCTAATTGTCCTTGAACTGTGTGGCTTGCTCGGCCATTTCAGAAGGCAGTTAATAGTCAACCACATTGATGTGGGTCTGGAGGTTATGGATAGTAGATCTCCTTCCCTAAAGCACATTAGTGAACCAGATTGTTTTTTTATGACACCAGATTATATTTTCATGGTCGCCATCACTGCTTTAAATTATTAATTGAATTGAAATTCCCCCAGCTGCCATGGTGGGATTTCAACCCATGTCCGTAGGGCATTGGGATTACTAGTCCTGTGCCACCATCCATGGCTTTCTAAGGCATAAGATATAATTTTTGTGATATTGTAAATCAATTATAGTGTGAACACTACTTAAAATTTATTACTGTAATATTAGGTAGGCTTTCAACCCTAATTACTATGTGGCTAATCATAGAATCCCTACAGTGCAGTCATGGCCATTCAGCCCATCAAGTCAGCACCGACCCTCTGAAAGAGCACTCTACCTAGCTCTCCACCCCAGCCCCTCCTCACCCTATCCCTGTACCCCATAACCTAACCTGCACAAACATGGACACTAATGGGCAATTTAGCATGGTCAATCCACCTAACCTGCACAATCTTACACATGCAGATTACTTATCTTGGATGGGAAATGATTGGCATTGTGCCCGCGATTTCCCCATCTCCCTGGCTGGTGGGTGAAGCTGCATGCTAGTTGCAGCAGTTTATAGGGCCAGCCCTAATGTATCAGCTGGAGTGATAAGAAACGCTAAGCTGTGAGAACTGACCTGATATTGTAAGGGTCAATGGAAAAGTCGAATGGAAGCAACTCTTACCAATGCTGATAAAGATGAGTAAACTCTCCAACAATCTCACGTTGTTGCAGTGGGTTCAGCCACGCACAGTTCACTCAATAACAAACTGTTGTGGTTACCGGACAGGTCGATAAAATAGCACCGCACATGTACCTTTTTACATCATTTTACATTGAATGAGTTGGGAATCCATGCCACTCTTGACTATCGCCCTGTTCACAATTTCGCTGATTCACTGTTTGTGACAGGCTGGTTAAGCTGCAGGTTTTACGTCGAGTCCCTTCCCTTCCCATCCGGTACAGTCATGTTAGCGCCCAGGCTGTGGCTGCAGGCATGACCGGGAGTAGCATTTCTTCAGCTCCAGGTGGCAGCCTTGCTTCACTCCCAGCTTCTGCTCCAGCAGCGACTGACCCACAACCACGTCTTCAAAATGTTGATACTGAAGTCTAAAAAATCCCCAGGTGGCGGATTGGTTTTGCATCTTTAATATTAGCAAAGATTGCAATGGGGGGTGGGGGGCAACAATTGACTAACATCAAACATGTAAGCTGGAGGGCTATGTGGGTGCAGCAATAACTCGGCGTTGTTCAACGATTGGAGGCGTCCAGACCCCCGCGAGGGGTGAGTGTAGCGACCCCACAGGACATGGTGCAGGAGGGATTTGGATTTACTCCCAACCTCCCGCTCCCACTCGTTCGCACTCACCTTGTGGAAAACATTCCGTAAACATCTGTCCTGAGCGCGGATTTGTGGCAGGGCGAAATCGTGCGCGAGCAGCGAGCTCCAGTCTCCCTCACAGAAGCGGAAATACTCACACAGCTGGAAGGGAAGGAAAGATCACATCGTGAGTGCAAAGCGGCTCCTCCCCAAATGTCTGAGTCTCCCGCTCCCCCAGCCTCACTCAGTGTGTTCGCCTCCAAGCCCCTCCTCACCTGAATGTTCCGCAGAGCAGCCGCTGTGTTCTGGATCTCAATCGCCAGAGAGGAGCAGCTTGCACAGGACTCAGTGGCTGCAGGTAAACGTTCCCCCACAGGTAAAGCAGCAACTCTTGCCAACAGCACCAAGAAAACTTGGCAGAAACCTGCAGGGAAAGAGACAGAATGAAGTGAGAAATGGAGACTCCCCCAAAATCTCTCTGAAAGGAGATAATCAGCGATAACGGTGCAATGCTCACTCACATTGGACAGCTCTCATCTTGAATTGCTCTTCACTGGAGTTCACACACGTTCTGAAATGTGTAGCTCACTTTCCCTCTATTTATTATCCCTACCTTTGGGGAAAATCCTGGATTTGTAAAAAAAATTCTGTTGACGTCAGATTTATAGACTTGTTACTTAATTTCAGTCACGTGGCATTGTCTTGTCTAACACAAATATGTATATTTACATATGGGCGACCTCAGAATTAATTACCATGGGAAGGAAGGGAAGTCATCACACTTCATTCAATTGTTATCTTATTACCTCCAGTGACGCATTCCTGAAAATTGACCAATTCAATTCCCTAAATTTTTTTAAACCGCAATTACAATTACGCAACTTGCAAGGAGAGGGGAAGCCTAGGTGGAGCCTACAAAGTATTTTCCGTCTCTTAAAAAGGAACAAAATGTTATCCCTTATAACATCTCGATTTTGAAAGGTTCCATTCGGGGTACAGAGGCAGGTGAGCAGGGGGATTTGGTGTTGCTGAATAAACAGCCAGCGCAAAATGTTCTCAGTTCCTGACACCAATTGCAAAGAATTTGGTGAAAATGAAAGCTGGCCCGTCAGAGTCACTATTCAATTTATATATATATTTTTAAATTTAGAGTACCCAATTATTTTTTCCAATTAAGGGGTAATGTAACATGGCCAATCTACCTATCCTTCACAACTTTGGGGTACAGGTGTGAAACCCACACAGACATGGGGAGAATGTGCAAACTCCACATGGAAGAGACCCAGGGCCGGGATTCGAACCCGGGTTCTCAGTGCTGTAGGCAGCAATGCTAACCACTGTGCCACCATGCTGCCCCTCAATTCAAATATTCCTTTATTTTATAAAAGAAACACAATAAAGGGTTGCTCTATCATTTTATTTCCTTTAGAAAGAAATAGCTTGCATTTATATTGTGCTTTTCACAACCTCAGATATCCAAAGTGCTTTCAACAATTTCGCACTTTTGCCCACATCATGTATTCATATCCTGCCCGCATGCGCAGAACTTAATTTTCTCTAAATCCCTCATGCGCACCACCCCCCCAAACCCCCCATTACTTTTTATTGAAGAATACTGCGACACTATCTTAAAAATTTTTTTTAGAGTACCTAATTCATTTTTTCCAATTAGGGGGCAATTTAGCATGTTCAATCCACCTACCTTGTACATCTTTGGGTTGTGGGGGTGAAACCCACACAAACACGGGGAAAATAGGCAAACTCCATACTGACAGAGACCCAGAGCCGGGATTGAACCTGGGACATCGGCGCCGTGAGACTAGAGTGCTACCACTGCGCCACCATGCTGCCCTGACACTACCTTCGTGAAAACATTAGGAAGGTTGCAGTCAATCACTAAAGTACAAACTAACATCTGAGTTATATATTCATGAGGCTCTCCGCACCCCCGAAGTGTAGAAGAATTTAGTTTAGGCGGGCAGCATTGTCGGCACAGGTTTGGTGGGCCGAAGGGCCTGTTCCTGTGATGTACTTTTCTTTGTTTGTTGTTTGTTGTTCTCATCAGATTCCTGTGGGATCAGCAAAATTCAGAGCGGGTTGGACCTCACCCACACATTGGTGCTTCAACTATAGGTGCATTTTTTAGTTGCATTAATGCCCTGATTAGTGTAAAAATGGGGGTGGTAGTAAAATGCAAAGCAACCCCAAATACCTGGTAATTTGATGTATGAGATGGTTTTTTGGTTGGGCCTTGCACTTCTTAACTCTAGCATGCTCAGAAATTGAATTATAATTTAATTCCTAAAGCAACCCATCCCCTGATGTTTTAAAAGGCCTATGTTAGAACCTTGCTGTATGGCTGCAAAAGATGGATGATTTGCAGCTATTAAGATAGGAAACTCAACAGCTTCCTTTCTTCACTGCCTGAGGTACACTATGGGTAACTCCTGGCAGAATATAATCATGAATGCAGCAGTCCTCTCAAAGGCAGGTTTGTTAACACACATCAAACAGAAGCGGCTTCATTGTCTCAAGCATGTCCACAGGATAGAAGATGATTGTATCCCAAGGACTTTATGTATGGTGGGTTAGTAACCTCCTGACTTCTGTGGGTTACCATTGACTAGAAACTGGACTGGACTAGCTATATAAATACTGTGACTACAAGAGCAGGTCAGAGGCTAGGAATTCAGTGGTGAGTAACTCACCTCTGACTCCCCAAAGCCTGTCCACCATCTACAAGGCACCAGACAGGAATATGATGGAATAGTCTACACTTGCCTGGATGAGTGGAATTTCAAAACACTCACAAAGCTTGACGCCATCCAGGACAAAGCAGCACACCTGATTGGCACCTTCAACATCACCTTCAACATCCAGTCCTTTCATCACCAACACACAGTGGCAGCAGCAGTGTGTACCATTTACAAGATGCACTGCAGCAACTCACCAACGTTCCTTAGGCAGTACCACATGACTACCATGTGGTATTGTGTGAAGCAAATAATGGCATGATGGGAAAACTAGTCAAGTCTTCTTGGTACAATTGAATTTAACCTAAGACACAGAAACAGAATACACAGAGATAGCATGTCCTGAGAACTGGGTGACACTGAGAGTCTAGATAAGGCTTGAACCTAGAAGTAGTCTTAATACATAACAAGCTGAACAACTATTTCTTCTTGTTCCTAAACAACTTCTTCCCTTTCTTAAAACAAAGACAAGATAATGATATGAAACTCAAGTCCCCTAAAGGTCAGCAAGGTGACGCCATTGTAACGATTATTACTTATGTTTTACTTTGGATCAAATTCCTGACCAAGTTGTATTCATGTTATCTTGATCCTATAATGTATAAGAATCGCCTTCTTTTCTGTACTATCGCAGACTTGGGACGGACTCAGCAGTTTGTAATTGACTGCTTTCCGACTTCAAATCTCAGCCATACTGCTAGCAGTCAGTTCTAATTAGTGAATAAAGTTCAGTTTTGCTTACCTAATGAATGCTGTTTGAATTTCTCTATCACAGTCAAGACGCGGGGAAAATATAAAATACAACAACCATCTAGAAGATTCGAGAAGGACGAGGGCAGCAGATACATGGAACACCACCACCTGCAAGTTCCCCTCCAAGCCTCTCACCATTCTGACTTGGAAATATATCACTATTCCTTCACTGTTGTTGGGTCAACACGCTGGAACTCCCTTTCTAACAGTACTCTGGGTGTACCTACACCACAGGGACTGCAGTGATTCAAGAAGGCAGCTCACCTTCTCAAGGACAATTAGGGATGTTCAATAAATTGTAAGGGTCCTTCCTGGTTATTCCCTTATTTCCTTTTTTATGTTGCTGTTGCATTTTTGATCTATGGATGATTAATGGACATGCCACTTTAAGATAAGCAGCCTGTAAAGAACCTGTATCATTAATTCAAACAGAAGAATCTGGAAAGCTGTTCTGGTTTAAACTGGTGATTGCAGACTAGCCAGTATCAGTGAGGACTTGGTTTGATTTGGTTGGTGGCCAATGAGTGGGCTCAGAGGGCTCTGCTCTGCCTGATAACAGGTGGCGATTGGATAGTATTCCACGAGAAGATTTTTCAGAGTCCTGAGGTTCCAGTTTAGTTTCAGTTTTGATTCTGGCAGCCTGATGAAGGGGTCTAACTACCTCTCTCCAAAAACATCCAACTAATTCCTCTCCAGAAGGCCACTGTGGGGGTTGACTCTCCAGCAAGCCTGGGTGTCGTTCTCTTGAGACTAGAGGCCTGAAGTCAAAATATGAGCTGAAAGCAAGGTTTGATGTGAAATAAAGTGTCTCTATGGAAAGATAGAGGCCTAAATGTTAACCTCAAGCTGAAGGCCCAGTTTGATGAGAAATAAGGGGCGGGTTTCTCTGTCCTGCCGTGCCAGATTTCTGGTTCAATGGCTGGTCAATGGGGTTTCCCATTGTGGGGCAGCCCCACGCCATCGGGAAACCCCCGGGCTGCCGGCAAAATGGAGCATCCCAACAGCGGAGAATTCAGCCCAAGGTGCCTCTCCAGAAATCCTGCCGAGGACTGCATTACCAGGACCTGAATGAATGACTCGACAAAGAAGACCATTATCGACTGAAAAACCAAAGTCTCTACTCTGCAAGCTTGCTGTGAAGAAAGTGTGCTAAAAAAAACCCTTTTGATGCTTATCCTTATTATTTTTGTACCCCTTTCCATCCCTTTGTGTTTGTCTGTCTCTTGTGTGTGGGTAGAGAGTGTGGGAAAATTAAGGTGGTAGTAGGTATTAGCTTGTCATTAACCAGTTTTACTTACTGCATATTTCATGATAGTCCTTGTTATAAATAAGCAGTAATTGTGTTTAAACTTACAAACCTGGTCACTGTAATTATTGTTATACCCAAATACTTTGGGTATTTTTAAAGAATTATTGGTTAATTCACTTGTATTTTGACTCCAGGACGAGTGGGGCTGGAATTGACCGCGCACCTTCTCAGGGTGTTGTAACAAAATTCTGACCTAGCCAGCAATGCCACATCCCGTAAACGAATAAAAAGAAAAGCCGGAGTCAGATAACAAATAGGATGCCCAAAGCTCCACTTCACGGATGTTTTCAAATTTGATATAAATGCCTATAGAAACAATGAGCCACTATCTGATGACAGGAAAAAAACGGCAACACCTTCTGTGGCAAAAAGAGAAAATACTGAACAAACTTAGCAGGTCTGATAGCATCTGTGGAGAGAGAAGGGAGCTAATGTTTCGAGTCATCCAGACTCAAAACGTTAGTTCTCTTCTCTCTCCACAGATGCTGACAGATGTACTGAGATTATCAAGTATTTTCTATTTTTGTTTCAGATAATAATAGCTTATTGTCACAAGTAGGCTTCAATGAAGTTACTGTGAAAAGCCCCTAGTCATCACATTCCAGCCCCCGTTCGGGGAGGCTGGTACAGGAAGTGAACCCGCACTGCTGGCCTTGTTCTACATTACAAGATTCCAGCATCCGTAGTAATTTTCTTACACCTTCTGTGGACTGGCTTGTAATACCATGGTGACTACTAGCTACAGTAGCTTGGCAACAGATACCAATGTTGATAATTATAACCAACAAGGACATCTGATAGTTTCATGTGTGGCACTTGTGGCAGATCCTGCCTTTGAAGGATTGGCATCTTCAACCAATATGAAGATACCCCATCTGAAATCAATTTGTTTGCTGCATAACCATCATTTTTGTAGATGGAAGGAAGCCAGAAGATGTATGACCACATGACATCACACACATGAGAAAACAATTGTTGTGACATGAAAATGGATTAACAACTGCATTCTTACAGATGATATTCATCAAGAACAGATATTACTTAATATGACTAATCTTGCTACAGGTTTTACATTAATTCTTTTGTAACTGCAATTTTCCTAAATTTCACAGAACAATGAATCAACACGCTTCCCTGACCTGAACAAACAAAAAAGAATCAGGAGGAATTCTGAAATTAATGAAAACTGTGTTGTCAATGTTGCATAAAATGTACACAGCATAAGAAATTAAAACAAAGTTCAACTTAAATAATATCATGTAGCTATGATAGGGACCTGGCTATCAGCTGGCCAGTAATTGGACATTCCAGGATATAGGATTTTCTGAAAGGACAAGGAAATGGAGGTTTAGTAAAATTGCTAAGAGGCAACATCACAAAAAATATCAATACAGATTAACACACAGTGGAAACATCATAGATTGAGGTATTCTAGATGTGCCTCAGTAACTCGTGCTTTTACCTTGGAGTCAGAAAGTTATAGGTTCAAACCTAACTCCAGAGTCATATGTATATTCCATACTGGGACTATAGTGCAGTTGTGACAGCATGCTACCCTGCTGGGTGCAGCGAGAGACTAATATAAATGTTGGTATTCAGTGGGACTTGGGTGTCCTTGTACATAAATCACAAAAGGCTAGCAGGTACAGGAAGCATTTATGAAGGCAAGTGGTATTTTAGCATTTATTGCAAGAGTAAGGGAGTCCTGCTGCAATTATATAAGGTCTTGGTGATACACATCTGTACAGTTTTGGGACTGAATCTTTGGTGCTTTGTTTATTAGAATTCTCTGAGGATGTAACAAGCGAGATGGATAAAGTGGAAATAATATATGGAGTGTATTTGGATTTCCAAAGACCATTTGATAAAGTACCAATGAAAGATTAATTTGCAAAGTGCTCATGGTGTTGGGGATGATATATTAGCCTGGACTAACTAACAAAAAAACAAAGAATTGGGATAAATGGGTCATTTTCAGTTTGACAAACTGTAACGAATGGTGTGCCTCAACTATTTACAGTCTATAGTAATGACCTGATGAAGTGACTGAGTGCCTTGTAGCCAAATTTGCTGACAATACACTAAGTGGAAAAGCAAGTTGTGAGATGGATGCAAAGAGACACAAAGGAAAACAGATAGGTTAAGTGAATGAACAAAACTTTGGCAGTTGGTGTATAATGTGGGAACATCTGAGACTGTCCATTTTTGGCAGGAAGAAAAACAGAATATTATTTTAAATGGGGACAGAATGTTGCAGAATAGAGGGATCTAATTTTCCTTGTACATAAATCACAAAAGGCATGCAGGTGCAGCAAGTAATTAAGACGTCAAATGGAATGTTATCCTTAATAGTAATAATATTTTTATTGTCATAAGTAGGCTTACATTAACATTGCAATGAAGTTACTGTGAAAAGCCCCTAGTCGCCACATTCCGGCACCTGTTCGGGTACATGGAGGGAGAATTCAGAATTCTCAGCTGGTACGGGAATTGAACCGGCTGTCTAGCCCACTGAGCTAAACCAGCTTACAAGTGGGGAGGAAGGAATATTGAAGTAGGGAAGGCTTGCTGCAACTTTACAGGGTAATGATGATACCACATCTAGAATATTGTGTACAGTTTTGGTCTCTTCTCTGGTGGTGATTGTCTCAGTGGAGACTGAAAAGGCATTTGATGGAGTGGAGTGGGGTATCCCTTAGATTCTGGGGAGGTTTGGTTTTGGGCCAAAGTTTATATCTCAGATACATCTTCTGTACAGGGCCCCCACCACAAGTGTTCGCACAAATGCCTTGCGCTTGGGTTACTTTTGGTTGAATGGGGATACGGGACAGGGTTGTCCATTGTCTCTGCTTTTGTTTGCTTTGACTATCGAACCACTGGCCATAGCATTCCGATTGTCCACTAGGTTCACATGATGACACAGTGGTTAGCACTGTTGCCTCACAGCACTGAAGACCTGGGTTCGATCCCGGCCTCGGGACACTGTCCATGTGGTAGCTTGCACATTCTCCCCGTGTCTGCGTCGGTCTCACCCCCACAACCCAAAGATGTGCCAGGGCAGTTTGACAGGTTGACGAGGGGTCGTGGGGCAACTGCAAAGGGATTGGGGGATGCAGAATGTGTATGGGGAGAAGGCGAGTCGTATGTTGGACCACCAATTGGGGTGGCAGGCGGCATCTAGGGAGGTTTTAAAGGTGAGGGGGGAAAAGGGGGAGGTGGTGTTGGAGCCGGGAAAGATAAACGACGTAGTCAGGGGTACTACAAGAAGTTATATAAGGCCGGGTCGAGTGGCGAGATGGGGGGATATGGGATGGTTTCTGGATGGGTGGAGTTCCCAAAGCTGGAGATGGGGAAGAGGCAGGCATTGGAGGATCTGCTGAGGCTGGTGGAGGTGATGGATAGTATCAGGGGAATCCAGTCGGGGAAGGCTCCGGGGCCTGATGGCTTTCCGCTGTAGGTTTGTGACAGAGTTGGCCCCCCACCTGCTGGAATTGTTCAGTAAGGTGGTAGGGGTGGGGGGGAGAGTTGCCATCAATGCTGCCACAAGCATCGATTTTGTTGATCCCGAAGAAGGGGAAGGATCCACTGGAGTGTGGGTCATACAGGCCCATCTAATTGTTAAACATGGATGCGAAAGTTTTGGTGAAGTTGTTGGCTTGTAGGATGGAGGGGTGCATAGGGCAGCACAGTGGCGCAGTCGGTTAGCCTGTTGCCTCATGGCACTGAGGTCCCAGGTTCGATCCCGGCTCTGGGTCACTGTCCGTGTGGAGTTTGTACATTCTCCCCGTGTTTGCGTAGGTTGCGCCCCCACAACCCAAAGATGTGCAGGTTAGGTGGATTGGCCACGCTAAATTGCCCCATAATTGGTAAAAATGGATTGGGTACTCCAAATTTATTTTAAAAAAGGATGGAGGGGTGCATGCGAGAGGTGGTCTCCAAGGATCACACAGGCTTTCTGAAGGGTAAGCAGCTCTCCAGCAACATCAGGAGATTGTTGCATGTAGTTATGACTCCGTCAGAGGGGCGGGCACCAGAGATTATTGTATCAGTGGATGCCTTGAAGGCCTTTGATCGGGTAGAATGGAGGTACCTGTTCGAAATTCTGGGGAGGTTTGTGGCGTGGGTGCATCTTTTGTATGCATACCCGATGGCAAGCATGCGCACGAATGAGACGAGTACAGCATATTTCGGGTTGCATAGGGGAATGACGCAGGAGTGCCTGCTGTCACCACTGTTACTTGCGCTGGCGATTGAGCCCTTGGCGATAGCCCTTTGGGTGCCGGTCCAGTGATGAGGGATTGTGAGAGGGTCAGGTAGAACCGGGTTTCGTACGCAGACGACCTGCTATTGTTCATGTCAGACCTGCTGGAGAGTATGGGCAGAGTCATGAGCTGCTGGAAAGGTTTGGGGCTTTCTGCGAGTAAGCTGAATGTGGAGAAGAGCGAAGTATTTCCAGTGAAGTGATGAGGTGGGGGGATCGGTTTGGGGGCTCTACCGTTTAAGTTGGCTGGAGAGAGGTTTAGGTATTTGCGGATTCAGGTAATACATATGTGGGCCACGATGCATAGGTGAAACTTGACAGCGTTAGTGGAAGAGGTAAAGGTGGATCTCAGGAGGTGGGTCACTTTGCACTTGATGTTGGCAGGGTGAGTGCAGGGTAGTAAAGGTGAATGTGCTGCCAAGATTCCTGTTTGTCTTTCAGACCCTCCCGACCATTCTCCCTAAATCCTTCTTCCAGAGGATTGAGGCACTCATCTTGGAGTTTATTTGGGCAGGGAAGGTACTGAGGGTGAAGAGGGTTTTGCTGTAGAGGCAGAGACAGAAAGGGGAGTTGGCACTCTCAAATCTGATGTATTATTACTGGGCTGCAAATGTGGAAAAGGTGAGGTGATGCTGGGGCTGGAGTGGATCAAGCTGGAAGAGGAGTCCTGTAGGGGGGCTACTCTGATGGCCCCATTACAGTTAGCTCCGGGGGAGGTATACGGGGAGTGTGTGGAACAGTCAACGATCAGGATATGGAACTAGTTGAGGAGGCATTTCAAGCTGGAAAAAATGTTGGTGTTGACATCACTGTGTGGAAACTGCAGGCTTAAGCTGGGAGGGTGGGTGGGGGGAATGGACGGAATATATGGGAAGTGGAGGGAGGCGGGAGTGGAGCAGGTTAGGGTTATGTTCTCGGAGGAGAAGTTTATGGGACTGGACGAGTTGCGGATAAGTTTCAGCTGCTGATGGGGCAGTGAGTTTAGGTATATGCAGGCGTGGGACTTTGCGCGATAGGAGTGGTGGATGTTCCCCAATCTACCGGAGTACACGTTGTTGGAGCAACTGCTGCTTCCTGGAGACTTGGGGGAGGGTAGGATTTGTGATATCCATGGGTGGTTGGGGAGCAGGGTGGGACACGTGGTGAGGATAAAGCGTAAAGGGCAGGAGGAATCGGGGGGGGGGGGGGAATAGGCTGGGGACGATGGAGTGAGGCGATGCGGCGGGTGAACGTAACCCCCTCCAGCGTGAGGATGGGGCTTGATTCTGTTCAAGGTGGTGCGTGGTGTGCACATGACTCGGGCAAGAATGAATGGGTTCTTCCAGAGGATGGACGATGGGCATGAGATGTGCGGGTGGGGGCCGGCGAATCATGCTCACATGTTCTGGGGTTGCGAGAAGCTGGAGAGCTTTTGGGAGGTGGTGTTTGGGATGCTATCCAGGATAGTGGCGATGGAGGTTAGGTCGGACCCTATGGTGGCGATCTTTGGGGTCTTGCAGGAGCTGGAGCTGCTGGAGAGGAAGAGGCCAATGTTGTGGTGTTTGCCTCTCTGATTGCCTGGTGAAGAATCCTGTTGGCTTTCCACCATGGTGGCGGCCTAGGGGGTCCTGTATGACTTTCTTCAGCTGGAGAAGATCAAGTTCCAGTTCAGGGGGTCAGAAAAGGTTTTTGAGGTGCTGTGGAGGACATTCATGATGTTATTTGTGGAATGGTTCATCACAGGAGGGAGAGAGGGAATAAAAGGAAAAATTGCAAACTTTTGAATATGCTTTAATGGACTGTGTATTTTGTTGATGTGTATGTTTGGAATAAAATATCTTTTAACAAAAAAAGAGGACAATGGCTAACATTTGGCCATGAAGCATGATGATAAAGATGCCAACAGACTTGTGTGTGTAAGAAAACTGCAGCTCTCTGCAAAATGAATTTTGTGGAAATAGACAGAACTGGACAGTTCACTGTTAACACCTTTGTTATGGAACATCAGGTACAAGGCTCGTCTCTCTTCATTGACGAATATGGCCTATGTGCGTTACCGGAATGTTTATTTGAATGAAATATAAACTTCGAACTGAAACCTTATAAAACATAGCACCACCGAGATTCATCAGCAATAACCCCGGGAACCACATTACAAGAAGAGTTTGAAGGCTCACCAGCATGCACCCTTCATAGATACATAGAAAATAGGAAAGGGAGGAGGAGGCCTTTAGGTCCTTCGAGCCTGCTCTGTCATTCATCACGATCATGGCCGATCATCCAACTCGATAGCCTCATCTCGCTTTCTCCCCATAGCCTTTGATCCCATTCTCCCCAAGTGTTATATCCAGCCGTCTCTTGAATATATTCAATGTTTTAGCATCAACTACTTCCTGTGGTAATAAATTCCACAGGCTCACCACTCTTTGTGTAAAGAAATGTCTTCTTATATCTGTCCGAAATGGTTTACCCTGAATCCTCAGACTGTGACCCCTGGTTCTGGATACACCCATCATTGGTAATATCTACCCTTTCTAGTCCCATTAAAATTTTATAAGTCTCTATGAGATCTCCTCTCATTCTTCTGAACTCCAGCGAGAATATTCCCAACCTAGTCAATGTCTCCTCTTATGACAGTCCTGCCATCCCTGAAATCAGTCTGGTAAACCACCGCTGCACTCCCTCGAGAGCAAGAACACCTTTCCTCAGAGAAGGAGACCAAAACTGCACACAATACTCCAGGTGTGGCCTCACAGAGGCCCTGTATAATTGCAGCAACACATCCCTGCTTCTCTACTCGAAACCTCTCACAATGAAGGCCAACATACCATTAGCCTTCTTTACTGCCTGCTGCACCTGCAAACTTATCTTCAGCAACTGATGCACAAGGACGCCCAGGTCCCGTTGCACACTCCCCTCTCCCAATTTACAACCATTCAGGTAGTAATCTGCCTTCCTGTTTTTGCTTCCAAAGTGAATAACCTCACACTTATCCAAATTATACTGCATCTGCCATTGATTTGCCCACTTGCCCAACCTGTCCAGATCATGCTGTAGGATCCCTGCATCTTCGTCACAGTTCACCCTCTCAACTAACTTGTTATTGTCTGCAAACTTTGAGATGTTACATTTTGTTCCCTCATCCAAATCATTGATTTATATTGTGAATAGCTGGGGTCCCAGCACCAATCCCTGTGGTACCCCACTAGTTACTGCCTGCCAATTTGAACAGGACCCATTAATCCATACTTTTTGTTTCCTCTCTGCCAACCAGTTTTCTATCCACCTCAATACGTTTCCCCCAATCTTTCATTTTGCACAATAATCTCTTATGCGGGACTTTGTCAAACACCTTCTGAAAGTCCAAATATACCACACCGACTGGCTCCCCCTTGTCAACTGTACTGGTTACATCTTCAAAGAATTCCAACAGGTTTGTCAAGCATGATTTTCCCTTCATAAATCCATGCTGACTCTGACTGATCCTGCTACTGATTTCTAAATGTTCCGCTATAAAGTCCTTGAAAATTGAGTCAAGCATTTACCCACTATCGATGTTAGCCTCACTGGTCTGTAATTCCCTGCTTTATCTCTACCTCCCCTTTTGAATATTGGAATGATGTGAGCTGCCCTCCAATCTGCAGGGACAGTTCCAGAGTCTATAGAATCCCGGAAGATGACCACCAATGCATCCTCTATTTCCAGAGCCACCTCCTTAAGCACTCTGGGATGCAGTTCTCAGGCCCTGGGGATTTATCCTCCTTCAATCCCATCAATTTTCCCAGCACCATTTCTCTACTAATGTTGACCTCCCTCAGTTCTTCCCTCTCTCAAAAGAAAAAGAAAAAACTTACAGAGTGGCGCAGATTAGTGGGAAGCCATAGGATTGGGAAGCCTTTAAAAGCGAGCAGATGACAACTATGAAAGCAATAAGGCAGGAGAAGATGGGCAGCAGGGTAGCATGGTGGTTAGCATAAATGCTTCACAGCTCCAGGGTCCTAGGTTCGATTCCCGGCTGGGTCACTGTCTGTGTGGAGTCTGCACGTCCTCCCTGTGTGTGCGTGGGTTTCCTCCGGGTGCTCCGGTTTCCTCCCACAGTCCAAAGATGTGCGGGTTAGGTGGATTGGCCATGCTAAATTGCCCGTAGTGTAAGGTTAATGGGGGGATTGTTGGGTTACGGGTATATGGGTTACGTGGGTTTAAGTAGGGTGATCATTGCTCGGCACAACATCAAGGGCCTGTTCTGTGCTGTACTGTTCTATAAGGAACTAGTACAAAGTTACTTTTTGTGGTGAGAAATTGATCGCCAAAAAGAAGAAAAAGCAGAACAGTGCCGGTCATGTATGCGGGTTAGGAATGTCCCACTTTTGTCCCCATTGCATCCATAGGAGTGGCTTAAAATACCATGGCAATGTCTACACGTTGACTTTGCTGGTCCAGTCGAAGGACACATAATCATGGTCATTGTAGACGACGCACACTCAAAGTGGCCTAAGGCGGTCGTAATGAAGTTAACCACTGAAGAATAAACCATTGAGAATCTCGATGAGGTCTTTGCTAGATTTGGAAATCCAGAGCAGATTGTGAGCGACATGGGCCACAGTTTACAGTCCAAGAGTTCAAAGACTACTTAAAGGTGTGTGGAGTTCATCATATTGTCATGAGAATGTAAATTGAAAATTTACCTTTGGTAGTAATGTTGCACTTTCACCGACAGTTGTTTATAATGCTGTACTCTTTCCTGCTGTTGCATATAATGTGCTTTTTCTTACCCCTTACGTACTGAGCCTGTTCCGCTTGCACATACTAACTTGTGTGTCAGAAGAGTGATTTAAAAAAAGTAACATTTATACTCTGGGGTGGGAGATTACCATAGTTACCCAACTTCAATACTTGTTGATTAATGCTGGTGTGCTCCAGGGGACTCCTGAGCAAGAAAATAATTAACTTGGAAGACTGTGTCTTGGACTGATGACTTCTTCGTTATTGAGCAGAAAAGGTCTATATTGCGCCTGATATGTCAGGACAATATAGTTGTTTTCAAAGAGTACAATATCAATCGTCATTGTACAAATCATGATGGCAGATTTGACAGCTTCAATAAAGCATTCATATCAGGCCCTGCCCCACAACCATGTTGGCATGGGCCACGCCTCCAGATCTTTTGTGCACAGAGTGACGGATTATCTGGAGGGAATACCCGGCTGTTCAGAGTTGTTGAGGAAATGCTTGACCTCTGTCCAATGAAAGGCACAACAACAGGGAAAGACATTTTCAATGGAGGGCGACGTCTCTTGGTGAAATTCAGCCTTCAAGAGTACAAACCTGGTGGCCTGATAACTGATGGAGATCCTTTGATGAATGGATTTGTCGCTCTGATGCTCAAATCAGTGTCAGCATACATCACTACATCAGCACCAAGAGCAGATGTAATGGAAAAGACCCTTTTGATCAGTCAATTTCATAAGGACCAAGGGACTTAAACACAGTCAGTAGGCTCACTGCATGAATGCCATATTTACTTCAGCCAGGTTCGTGGGCTCAATAAGGCCCACTAGCTGCACTAGCTAAATTCTGGGCAGTACGTGAGGAGAGAAAAATCTGAATAGCTCGCAAAGGAAAAGAAGTGAGTTTCATGGATGACAATGATGACTGTATTACTTGGTATTTCCGGTTGACATACTAGGCTTCTTGCAAACTTGAATGTCAAACCGTACGAAAAGGGTCAGTTCATCAACAGACTGTATCATGCCTTCATTCAGAAGTTGTAATTGAAAAACATTTGTCAATTTTGCAACACTCTCAGCAAGGCATGTTGAGGCAGTGGATCATGAGAAGTATATTGTTCTAATTAGTGGCTTGAGAGATGAATTCAAGCACAGATCTGCAGATTTCAGAGGGTACTTAATGAAGCTGTTTGCAGATCCATTTGGCATTGATGCCTCGATGCGTTCTAGATGGAGCTAACTGAGATGCAGAATGATAATGCCCTTAAAAACGCTTTTGCAGACCATGACCTTCTGACATTTTATAGGTGCCATGTTTGCTCTGATTCATACCCAAACCTGCCAGGAGACGCCCATTGATTCATTGTGTTGTTTGGCAGCACATATTGCTCTGAGGAAAGAGTTTTTGCACGTTTGATGAGTTTAAAAGAGTATTCAACAATTGTGACCTCGGATCACGCTCTGCATTGGATGGAAGTGACACTGGAGAAGGGGGCGGCCCAGAAGCCGGGGTGGAGGATAGATGTGGGGTTATAGGCGGATCGGCGCTTTTGTGACAAGATAGGGAAGGTGATTGAGGAGTATGTGGGGTTTAATTGCACAAGGAAAGTCTCACTGTTGGTGGTTTGGGAGACTCTGAAGGTGGTAGTGAGGGGGGAGGTGATCTTGTTTAAGGTCAGTGTGAATAGAGAGGAGAGGGAGGAATGGCAAAGGTTGGTAGAAGAGATTTTGGAGGTGGATGGGAGGTACTTGGGAGACCTGGATCCGGGGCTCCTGGCAAAAAGAAAGGACTGTAGGCGAGTTTGACTGACTGTTCATGGGGAAAGCAATGCATCAGTTGAGAAGGGCAAGGGGGGCTGTCTGTGAATAGGGTAAATGCCCGTATGTTAGCAGGTCAGCTCTGTAAGCAGGCCGCGGTGAGAGAGATGGTTTGAGACAAGACTGGAGAATTGGTGGTGGCTCCGGAACAGATTAACAAGGTGTTGTAGGAGTCTTATAGGGACTTGTATTAGTTGGAGCCACCAGAGGATGAGAGCTAGATCAGGGAATTCTTGGGTGACTTAGAGTGCCCGCGGTTGGGTGAGGTGGAGAGGGCAGGGCTGGAGGAGCTGATGGAGGTGAAGGTGGCAATCGGGAGGATGCAGGCAGGGAAGGCGGTGGGGCTGGATGGGTTCCCGGTCGAGTTTTATAACAGATTTAAGGATAAGCTGGTGCCGTTGATGGTGGGAATGTTCGAGAGCGCGATGAACAGGGGCTGTCTTGCCGCAAACGATGGGGTAGGTCTCAATCTCGTTGTTGCTTAAGAAGGACCAGGTTCGGTGCAGTGTGGGTCTGAAGGGCTCATATCTTTGCTGAATGTGGACGCCAAGATATTGGCAATGGTGCTGGTATTAAGGTTGGAGGCGTGCTTGCTGAGGATGACTGGGGAGATCAGACGGCGTTGGTAGAGGGTACACAGTTATCATCGAATGTGAGGAGGCTGCTGAACATGATGCTTTCTCCGGCAGAGGGAAGGGAGACAGAGGTGGTGGTGGCGTTCGATGCGGAGAAGGCATTTGATCGAGTGGAGTGGAGTTATTTGATGGCGGTGTTGGAGAAATTTGGGATTAGGCCAATGTTTGTGGCGTGGGTGCAGTAGTTGTATAAGGAACAGATGGCGAGCGTGGGCATGAATAGTATGAATTCAGGGCATTTTACATTACATCGAGGAACAAGGCAGGGGTGCCCTATGTGTTTGCATTGGCTATAGAGCCCTTGGCAATTGCGCTGAGGAGCTCGGGGTTGTGGAAGGGGATAGTGAGGGTGGGGTTGGAGCTGTAACATAGGGTGTCCTTGTATATTTTGGAGCCGAGCTCCTCGGTGGGGGATACAATGGATTTGTTTCAGAGATTTAGGAAGTTTTCAGGGTACAAATTGAAGTTGGGGAAAAGTGAGTACTCCGGGCCGGGCTGCCATTTTGTTTGGCAGCGACTCACTTTAGGTATCTGGGGATGAAGCTGGTCCGGAACTGGGCAGGTCTCCAGAAGTTCAATTTTACTAGCTTGGTGGGGAGACAGACTTGTTGAGGTGGGATATTCATCTTCTGTCATTGGCAGGCTGGGTACAGGCAGTAAAGATGGATATTTTACCCAATTCTTGTATTTCTTTCAGTGCTTGTTGGTCTTTTTGCTCGAGGCATTTTTCAGGGGTGTGGACAGGCTGATCTCCTCGCTTGGGTGGGGAATGTGGCAGGGATAAAGAAGGTGATATTGCACAGGGTCTGGCAGGTGGGGGGCTAAGCCTCCCAAATTTGTTGTATTACTATTGGGCGGCGACTGTAGAGCAGGTTCAGGGATGGAAAAAGGAGATGGGGGTTTTGAGGGTGAGGATGGAGGCGGGTTCTTGCAGAGGCCGGGGTTGTGGGTGCAGCAACTGCACCGCTACCGATGGCCCCAGGGAAGCATTTGGTGGCCCCAGTGGTGGTCGCCACGCTGAAGGTCTGGAGGCAGTTTAGGCAGCATTTTAGGTTGGTGCGGAGTTGGGGGATGCCGATTAGAGGGAATCATGGGTTTGAGCCGGGGAGGATAGGTGTGAGGTGCGAGGATAGGAAGAGAAGGAGATGAAGGAGCTGTTTCTGAGACGGCCTTTTGCATGCTTGGAGGAGCTGAATAAGAAGTTTGGGTTGGTGCAGGGCAGAAGTTTCAGGTATATTCAGGTGTGGGACTTTGGAAGGAACGTCTTCCCGATCTTCACGATGGCGCCTGCCTCCTCGCTGTTGGTGGCAGTGCTGTCAGCAGGGGTGTTGAAGAGGAGCGTTCGTCTCGGAGATTTAGGGGAGGATTCTGGAGGAGGAAGGGGTGTCCATGAGGGGGTTAAGTGGGAGGAAGAGCTGGGGCAGTGCTGGAGCAGGGATTGAGGTGTGAGATGGCACGGAGGGTAAACGCCTTGACTTTGTGTGCGAGGCTGGGGCTGATACAGCTGAAGATAGTGTCTACAAAGTCAAGGATGAGCCGGCTGTTCGAAGGGGTGGAGGACCTCTGTGAGTAATGTGGGAGGGGCCCTGAAAATAGTGTACATATGTTTGAGCCTAACCGAAGCTGGATAGCTTTTTGAGGATGGTTTTCAGCAACATTTTGGGGGTTCTGCAATGCGGATATAGAGACCGATCCCCTATCTTGTTTCCTCCCATAAGTCTTGAAAGACGTGCTTATTAGATGGATTGTGTCATGTTCTGTAGACTGGACGGTGTGAATGATGCACAACAGAACATCTAGGGTGGGACTATCTCCCCATGCCGGCGTCAAAACTGCGGAGTTTCACACCAGAAAACCTGGCATGAAAGGGCCATAAATTCCTAACTCTGCAGAGGGCTAGTAGGGACCCGGCGTAGATCTAGTAGCTTTTGCTGCAGATACAGGCCCCCACACTTCCAGGTCGGAGGCCGTCTATACGCAAGGCGGCGGCCTCCAGTAGCCACGCCGTGTTCCATGGCGGACTCGGATCGCGGAGCTGGACCCGAATACTAAGCCCCCGATCGGCCACATGCCCGACCCTCAACACCCACACAAACATTTCCCGGCCGCCTATAAGGCCCCCTCTGCCCTCCGATCAGCCTGGCCCCAACCTGGGTGGCCGGAGACTGAGTCCGCAGCCGCCACGTGAGTATCCCAACCGGCAGGACCACATTAGATCCACGCCATAGGGTCTTTGGCCAGTCGGGGGCAAAGAATGGCGGAGCAGGCCTCTGTCAATGGTCCTAGGTAGATCCTAGGTGGTGCGGAGTACTCCCAGAGTCCTAATCAGGGCCCACACAATCGGCAAACCAGCGCCGGTCCCGATTCCTTGCGGGAAAATGGATTCTCCACCCTTGTGCCGGCTGCAATTTTGGTGTCAGGGTGCAGAGAATCCAGCCCCTCATTCTTAAACCTTTTACGAGGGTCTGAAATGATTGTGTACGACCGCTTCCTAAAACAAAAAGTGGGAATCAATATCTTTTGACTATAATGGATGTGTCTTCTAGGTTTCCAGAGGCCATTCCAGTACGTAATATTACAGCTAAAAGGATTGTGGAGGAGTTACTTAAATTTTTTACTAAATATGGACTACCCACAGAAATTCAATCGGATCAAGGATCAAATTTTACTTCAAGTTATTCAAAGAAGTTATGGATAGCTTAGGAATAAAACAATTTAATCAACTGCATATCTCCAGAATCGCAGGGAGCGTTAGAAAGGTGGCATCAGACATTAAAGACAATGTTGAGGGCGTATTGTCAAGATTATCCAGAGGATTGGGATAAAGGAATTCCATTCGTATTGTTTGCAATTAGGGATGCTCCTAATGAGTCTACCAAATTTAGTCCTTTTGAACTAATTTTTGGTCATGAGGTAAGAGGACCACTTAAATTGATTAAAGAAAAATTGGTGGGTGAGAAATCGGAAATTACACTATTGGATTACATGTCAAATTTTAGGGAACGATTAAATAGAGCAGGTGAATTGGCTAGACAACATTTGAAAGTTGCACAAAATGTGATGAAACGGGTCGTGGACAAGGAATCCAAAGTTCGTAGTTTTGTCAGTGTGGATAAAGTTTTAGTGTTGTTACTAGTGGTAGGTGAGCCTTTAAAAGCTAGGTTTTGTGGACCATATCAGATTGAAAGGAAATAAAGTGAGGCAGATTATGTGGTAAAAACACCAGATAGAAGGAAGACTCACTGAGTGTGTCATGTGAATATGCTTAAAAGGTACTTTGAAAGGGAAGAAGAGAAAAAGGAAGTTTTACTGATTCTAACTCAAAGTGATGAACCAAATCCAGATGACTGTGAATTTGACATACTTCAAATTAAATTGGAAAATGAGGATGTTCTAGAAAATTGGGATGAATTGTTAAGTTACCTTCCAGAGGAAAAACTATCTGACCTGAAAGAGTTATTGATATCACATGGGCAAGTTTGTGGAGATAAATTGGGAAGTACTAAAATGGCTATACATGATGTAGATGTGTGAAATGCTGTTCTTATCAAACAACATCCATATAGACTTAATCCTTTAAAATTGTCACAGGTTAACAAAGAGATTGAGAGTATGCTGAAAAATGGCATAATTGAAGTGGGTTCGGGCAGCACGGTGGCACAGTGGTTAGCATTGCTGCCTACGACGCTGAGGACCTGGGTTCGAATCCCGGCCCTGGGTCACTGTCCGTGTGGAGTTTGCACATTCTCCCCGTGTCTGCGTGGGTTTCACCCCCACAACCCAAAGATGTGCAGGATAGGTAGATTGGCCACTCTAAATTGCCCCTTAATTGGAAAAAATAATTGGGTACTCTAAATTTAAAAAAAAAAAAATAATTGAAGTGGGTTGCAGCCAATGGAGCTCACCCATACTGATGGTACCAAAACCATATGGTACAAACAAAGAACAAAGTAAAGTACAGCACAGGAACAGGCTCTTTGGCCCTCCAAGCCTGTGCCGACCATGCTGCCCATCTAAACTAGGCGTAGGGGAATGGATGGATCATGCATTGACTTTCTTGTTCAAAGAAACTGTCAATCGAGAAGGATTTTGGTTGGAGGAAGAAGAATGGGAATGATGGACTTTATTATTATGCCTGTTTGCGTGTGGATTTTTTTGTGAAACAAAAAGTATATTTACTGTGTACATTTCTTAGTGGATGGTGCAAAAGTGAAAAATGAAACCATCTTGAAGTTGATGGGTTTTTTTTTCTTGGGGGGAGGTGTTATGTGAGAGTACCTTTAAGAAATGGATGTTTAAGCAATGTACCTTTAAGAAATGGAGCAGCTTATATTACTGAAGTTGTGTCAGAGGGTGGGGGAAGCTGAGATGAGCTCACTTCTGTTTTTTTGATTTCAGTTTTGAGAAAAAGAGCTTGGGTGTGTCTGTGTTTGCAGTGAGCTGGATCTGCTGTGATCTCTGCCGGGAAATAATATCTCTGAATCATTTGGGTGATTTAAACTCATAATAGTAATGTCTTTAACCTGATGTGGTTCTGTTTAAAGGTGTTAAGTCTTTTGGAGGTTTTTAGAACATTACAGCACAGAACAGGCCCTTCGGCCTTCGATGTTGTGCCGAGCAATGATCACCCCACTCAAACTCACGTATCCACCCTATACCCGTAACCCAACAACTCCCCCTTAACCTTACTTTTTAGGACACTACGGGTAATTTAGCATGGCCAATCCACCTAACCCACACATCTTTGGACTGTGGGAGGAAACCGGAGCACCCGGAGGAAACCCACGCACACACACACGGGGAGGACGTGCAGACTCCGCACAGACAGTGACCCAGCCGGGAACCGAACCTGGGACCCTGGAGCTGTGAAGCATTGATGCTAACCACTATGCTACCGTGCTGCCCTAAATGTTTGAAGAAACATTTTGAGGGATTATTTAGTGTTGTATTATTTTCGGGGTTATCTTTGAAGTAAGGGGTGTTAAGGGATCCAATGTTTATTTAAAAAGGTTAAGTTGAATTCATGGAATAAACATTGTTTTGTGTTTAAAAACCCACGTGTCCATAATTGTAATACCACACCTGGAGACCAAGCCGTGTGCTTCAAAAGCAACAATTCATTAAAGGGAGAGATTGGTTGAACTCCATGATACATTTTGGGGTTCTGAAAACGCCGCACCCATAACACAAGATTGTGGTTTTGTCTTTTATTTGACACAGCCGATAGTCTTTACCCAGTCTGTTGATTCTTCTCTGCACTTAATTATGCTTAAAGCTGTCATCCTTTCTAGCCAGCCTTCAATTTGTTTCTCAGTGGAGCTGGTACATACCAGTGCATGAATCACTGGTTTTGCATTCTTCTTTAATTGTATGTGTACACTAAAGTGCCAAGAATTTCCTGATGCATGTTGTTTGATTGCAGTGCTGTGTGCAGTGTAAACCCGCTTAACTAGCTGAAGTTTCTCACATGCTTCTACTCCTAGCAGAGATTCTCGACGAATTCTGTTATTTACATTGGCATTGAGCTTGCATGTTCCTAACGTCGTAATTTAATATCCGTTGTAGTCTCTCAACAATACTGTTTTGTTTACTACTTGCAGTTTAATTCCCAGCTCCTTTAAATCTGGCAAATTGATGAAGTTGGTCCTCGCACCTGTGTCGAGTTTGAATGTTATTAACGTGACTTTAGTCATTAATGGAACTGTCCATTTGTCTTTTTGAGTATTTGCATTTAATTCAGTATTGCTGCAAATTGTTCAGAAAGCTTTGTCGTTTGGCCTGACTTGACTATCCTTGTCATTTCTGGAAATCATGTCGACAAAAAATGTGTCCACGAGGCACACTTACAGTTGCTAACTTTTGTTTGTTCTGCTTTTTTCCCTCGAAAAGCATTGTGTCGCATAATGATTTCTGCCATTACAGTTGGAGCATATCCTCCCAAACACTGGACAGTGTCATGGCAAATGTTGTTTGCCGTGTCGCGTCATGAAATGGAGGATCGGGTCGGCCGGCCATTCAAAATGGCCACCTGCATGAGAACATGTTTTTTATTTGAGTGCATGACCACACTAATGGTGTCGGCCACCTCTTCTACCTTTGCGCCAAAATGCCGGCGATTCAGTGTGTTTGTCTGCTTTGCTGAAGCTCGCTAGCGTGACATATTTTGTTAGCATTATCAAGTTGAAGCTCTATTTCTCTTGGAAGCCTCTCACGCACCTTATTGTTGGAGATCCTGAACACGATTTGATTGTGGATCACTGGCGACTGGAGTGTACTAAAATTATATGACTGTGCCTTTAACCGCAAGTCGGTTCGAATACCATCAAATTACGCGCCTGCGTTCTGGATGCGCATGTGAAATATAAAGCGCTCAAAGTATTCATTTCTTTTAGGAGAGCAATGCCGATCAAATTGCTTGAGAACACATTGAAGTTCTTGCTATCTGCCTCGCTTTTGAAGACAAACATGTGAAAATTTCAATTGCTTGGGGAATTGCAACAATGAGTAGCGATACACCTCTCATCAAGCTGTGCCTGTAGACCAAGGGCTGCAACATAGAAATTGAACTGCTGCTTGAACACCTGAAAATTCTCGTCTATGTTACCGGTAAGCCGAAGCTGCCTTGATACCTTTCATCCTGGGCTTCGAAGTCTTACCGCAATGAGCACTAGTTGCCAGTAGCTTACGAGGTTAGTAGAAAAAATGCATTTTCTTCCTTCTTCGGAGATATCTTTAATTGTTCGGATCTTTGCAGAGTGTGAGTGATGCACTACAGAACATCTAGCTCTTGACTAGTTAAAATAATTTATTATGATACAACTCTGTGGTAAAGATAACTGGAATAAATATATAACAAACTACTAACACTAACTAACTATTCTAGAACTACTGCAAAATACGTCTATCTACCAACACAACTTACTCCCAACTCCCCTAGGCACAGAGTCACATGGCAGGTTTACACTGCCACCTGGTGGTTGGAGTTCATGTACAATATTATATACAAGATTGCTTATGCATATCATCACAAATTGGGCATTCTGAATTCTCCCTCGGTGCACCCGAATAGGCACCGTAGTGTGACAACTAGGGGATTGTCACATAACTTCATTGCAGTGTAATGTAAGCCTACATTGTGACACTAATATAGATTATTATTATAAGTCATATTCGGCGTGTTGGACCAACCGGTGCTGCATGCGGGTGCGGGGCAGATATCTTAACCTTCGGGGGAGGGGGCAGATAGCTTGACCTTCGCCTCGCTGATTGCTCGCAGGCGGGTCTTGTTGGGGTGGAGGTCAGCTTCTCCACCCTGTGCCTCAGCTTGGTGGGGGGACCTGTTGGAGCTTTTGGCCCTGGAAAAAAGTGAAATTTGCTCTAAGAGGGCGAGTGATGTGTTCTAAAATAGTTGAGGTCTGTCCATTTTCTATTTTGGAGAGTTAGTTACTGTTGACTGCTGAGGAAAGGGCAGAGGGGTGTAGGGGGCTTAATGTGTTGGGGGAGGTTGTGTTTGTTGTAAATTGTAAACTTGTTGAAAATTTGGAATAAAAATACTTTTCTTAAAAAT
Organism: Scyliorhinus canicula; assembly: GCF_902713615.1. Lineage (NCBI taxonomy): Eukaryota > Metazoa > Chordata > Chondrichthyes > Carcharhiniformes > Scyliorhinidae > Scyliorhinus > Scyliorhinus canicula. The sequence goes on from NC_052150.1 coordinate 95,818,451, forward strand.
TGCTGTGAACAGCAATTTATTCATGAATGAAGAGCATCAAGTCAAAATCAAGATAATTGCCAACAGACAGACATCTATCTGGAATATTCCGTATCAACACTTCAAGTGTGTGGCCATACATTGGCCCGTAACTTCCTGGAAGGTTCACGACTCTTAAGTCGCTGGTGCGACGCACATTCTCGGTGTGATGACCTTAAAGCAATGGCATTCAAACGTCTGGCTGTTTTTTTCTAACCGCTTGGAGCTCCACACTACTGAAGGCAAAGTCCAGCTGCAGCACTAACTTGGGCCACTTACCTGGATATTTGTTAAGTTTTTACACCTTTTTATTTACACACAGATTTCTCAGTCTCGCAGAGGCAGGAGACATCGGGAGACTTTGTTTTGGTAGGTTAAAGTTTTATATTATTAATGCTTGGCATTTATAAATATGTTTCAAATGCAAATAAAATGAAAGGAAGATATATATTTTTTAAACTTTAGTTTGTCATAGAATTTACAGTGCAGAAGGAGGCCATTCGGCCCATCGAGTCTGCACTGGCTCCTGGAAAGAGCACCCTACCCAAGGTTAACACCTCCACCCTATCCCCAGAACCCAGTAACCCCACCCACCACTAAGGCCAATTTTGGACACTAAGGGCAATTTATCATGTCCAATCCACATAACTTGCACATCTTTGGACTGTGGGAGGAAACCGGAGCACCCGGAGGAAACCCACGCACACACGGGGAGGATGTGCAGACTCCGCACAGACAGTGACCCAAGGCGGAATCGAACCTGGGACCCTGGAGCTGTGAAGCGATTGTGCTATCCACAATGCTACCGTGCTGTCATATCTGCTGTCATGAGGTTGTTAATTCCATTAAAAGGGTACTTTACTCGATAAAGTAAATTTGAAGACACAGAAGATGAAAAATTATTTTTTTAAACCTCGGTTTATCACGAGGATGTTAATTCCATTCAAGAAACTATAATGGATAGAATGCGGTGATCACTCGCTAACTGGTATGATGGTCCACCTAAGATACTTTGTGTTTTGTGTGTCCTTGCGTGGCGGATGAGCCCGATCCTAGAGCCTAATCTTCAATCACTCACTTGGCAGGAGGTTCCAAAAGGTAGCATCAGTCCTTGGACGCTAAGTTGTGGGTGTTCCTTTCTCAGGCTCCTTTTCTGGACCTCCTCTTGCCGTCGGATAGTCTCGAAGAACTGTGACCTTTCAAGCAGGAGGTTCCTCTTCTGAGCAAAGATCTCCCAGGCAATGACGTGCATGTTCCATTTCTTGAGGTAAGCATACAAGGCATCTTTGAAAAACTTCCTTTGTCCTTCTTTTGTTTGGGATCCTTCCTTAAGTTGGGTGAAGAAGATTTGCTTTGGCAATTGGGGCTCTGACATCCTAAGCATATGCGCAGCCCAGTGGAGTTGATTTTGGATGATCACTACTGGTGCTATTGATTCCTTCAAGGACACTAATGTTAGCACACTTGTCCTCCCAGCTGATTCAGAACTAAAGTGCATTTGGATCTTGCAATGTATTTTAAGCTGTGTTGTTTATGAGCCTGCCTGATGTATAGAAGTCTTAGTGATTACTTCAAATGCTTAAGAAAATTTTAATACCTTAGTAGATATATGTAAGCTTCCTGTGTGCTAATTTGAACTATCTGTCTGACAGGTATTGCAGAAAATTAATCATCCACCCTGAAGAGTTCACTGCCAAAGGACATCCCAATATTATGTCAGAGGAGATGTGTGCTGGGGCACGGTGCTTCAGCAGCTGCTGCGTCTGGACGTTGAGCTTACCAATTATCAATTGTCAAAACCACCCTCCCCCTCCTTTCCTCCTTCCCCATTACTAATAGACGGGACCAGTGTGTAAGTGAGAAAATATATTTTATTGCAAGAAATTTGTAAAAGTTGAGGCAGTTTTCTGTCATTGTTAAATGTTAAGTTAAATGTTAATGGTTTCAAAGTTTTGTATTTATAAAATTATTTTTGTTAATAAATGTTTTACATTTAACTTTACAAGCTTCTACAAATGTCTTACTGAAACATCAGAACACAACATTTAATTGAGATAATTATAAATGAATAAGATTGAAGTAAACAAGGCAGAAACATATTTAACACAGTGGTACACCAGTTAGCACTGGCGCAGACGTCACAACGTCAGGGACCCATGCTCAATTAAGACCTTGGGTAACTATGTGGTGTTTGTATATTCTCCCCGTGTCTGTGGTTTCATAGAATCGTGGAATTCCTAAAGCGCAGAAGTAGGTCATTCAGCCCATCAAGTCTGCACCGACCCTCTGAAAGAGTACCCTACCTGGGTACACTCTCAGCCCTATCCCCGAAACCTAACCTGTACACCCCTGGCAAGTTAGCATGGCCAATCCACCTAACCTGCACATCCTTGGACTATGAGAGGAAACCAGAGCACCCAGAGGAAACCCATGCAGACATGGAGTGAAAGTGCAAACTCCATACAGTCACAGAAGGCTGGAATTGAACCCAGGTTTCTGGGTGGTGTGAGACAACAGTGCTAACCACTGTGCTGCCACTGTTTCCTCCGGGTGCTTCGTTTTCCTCCCACAATGTGCAGTTTAGGTAGATTAGCCTTGCTAAATTGCCCCTTTGTGTCTAAAGGTTAGGTAGAGTTATGGGGATAGGGCGGGACGTGGGACTGAGAAGGGTGCTCTTATGGAATGTCAGTGCAGACTCGATGGGCTGAATGGTTTTCTTCTGCACTGCAGTGATTCTATAAATGCTAATCAAAAAAAAATCAGATGTTACAAGGACAGTGACAGCAAAAAGCCCTGGGATGCTTTTAAATCTTATGACCATAATCTAAATTAAAACATGTGACACTGTAAGCACGTCACACGTGAAATTATATAATAATATAGTGCAGATTTAAATAGTTTCACAGATTTAAATAACCAAACCTGTGTTCGCTTGTAAATAATCATCTTTAATCATAAAAAAATTAAAAATTACTTTAAAATAATCAACACCAGTAGTAATACCTGTTTAAAGGGCAGCACGGTGGTGCAGTGGTTAGCACTGGGACGGCGGCGCTGAGGACCTGGGTTTGAATCCCGGCCCTGGGTCACTGTCTGTGTGGAGTTTCCACATTCTCCCCGTGTCTGCCTGGGTTTCGCCCCACAACCCAAAGATGTACAGGTTAGGTGGATTGGCCACGCTAAATTGCCCCTTAATTAGAAAAAAATTATAATTGGGTACACTGTTGAAAAGAAAGAGCAAAAAATGTTTTTTTAAGTCTATATACCTTTAAAACACATGTTAAAATAGTTGTCCTTGTGTTTTCTATCTAAATCTGTTGTTTAAATGCCTGCCCTCAATGGGCGTTCCCAAGCTGTCCTAAGGGGCACGGGGCTGCACTCCTCCTGCGTCGCGCTGGAGCCTGCACAGACTGGGAGGCCTGAGGCTGCTGAAAAGAAAGGAAGGTTGGATGCATCATCGGAACCAAGGTAAGCATGTAGATTTCTCTTTCAAAATCGGCGGCTCATGGCTTCCTGCCACACACAGGAGGTTACGGGCCAATGACGTCCATGCTCACTGTGCTGTGGAGAAGGTAGGGGAATAAATTGGTATTCTCATGTAGATCTTACTCATAAAGATGCATATTTATGTTGCCCGAAATAAATTTCAAATCATCTGGTTGTTTCCCTTTGCTCTTGGAACCTTTGCACAGGACCTCCTGTGAATGAGGAAAGAATGGAAATGTAGCTCCTTACATGAAGAACATGAACAAGAATACAGAATCTGGATCACTCCTGGCAGATGGGCATCAGGTCTGGAAGATGCCACAATGCTATATTAAGCACATGGACAGGCATCGACTTCTTGTAGCAGGAAAAAAACAAGGACAGATGATTCACTGAATCAGTGCTCAATGGGCAAAGGAGGTAAGGTGAAAAATTAGTCTTCTCATCTGCAGCTTATTCAGAGTGATGCAGATTTGTGCTGTATGGAGCAACAGCGCATTAAATTTCCCTTCCTCTGAGACTGTTTCCTTTCCTTCTCAAAAATTGCACAAAGAAGGCTATGCTTCAGATGTAGAAGGCATTGGTGAGACCACATCTGGAGTACTGTGTACAGTATCGGTCACCTTATTTAAAGAAGGATCTAAAAAATAATACATTGGAAGCAATTCAGAGAATGTTTACCAAACAAATACATGGGTTATCTGAAGGGAAAAGGTTGGACAGGGCAGGCCTGTATCCGCTGATGTTTAGAAGAGCAAGAGGCAACTTAATTGAAAAATAAGATCCTGAGGTGTCTGGCAGGATGGATGTGGAAAGGATATTTCCTCTTTTGGACGAATCAAGAACTAGGGATCACTTTTTAACAATAAGGGATGCGATTCAAGTAAAACATTTCAGAGTCCGATTTTAGGCGCGTTTAGTGGGCATTCAACACCACGCATTCAAAGACACTGTGCCATTTGAGTGGCTTCGGCGAGGAACGCCCTGTCGAGGCTGCACTTCAAATTACTTCCCGAGCTGACGGGCTCAGCTCGCCAGTGCAGGAAGACTACTCGTGGACCGGGGAGCCATTTATGAAAGCAGCTCCAATCTTTCAAACCCGCTCAGCAACCCCACCGTGGCCTCCAGACCACTGCTAGGATGCCTGATGGCAGTGCCAAGGTGCCAGCCTGGCAGTGACAAGTGGGAGTGCCAGGGTACCACCCTGCCCTGTCCCCTACCACCTGGGAGTCTCTAAAGGCCTGTTATGAATGCTCCACGTTTGTAGAAACCAGTGCCAAATATCGTCCCGATGAGAACTCCCAGGCATGACCATTAGATCCCAGGTGCTGGGAGAATCCAGCGGATGCATTTTTAATTGAGCCGAATGGCCCATTGAAGGTAAGATCGGTGTCTCGCGAAGTTCCGTTGAATCTCACAAGGCATCTCGAGTGTTGCGAGTGTCGCAGAGCTAAATAGATTCTTCATTAACCAAGGGCATGTAAGGTTCTCGGGGTTGTTGGGAACGTGGATTTGAGGAATCAATCAGATCAGTCATGATCTTATTAAATGGTGAAGCAGGTTTGAAGGGCTGAGTGGCCTACTCGTGCTCCTGAATCTTGGACGGGATCCTTCTCTAGCCGGCGGGGCGGGCCGTACCGGGGCCGAGGACTGGCGTGATCCACTCCTCCGTCAGGCTGGCCGGAAGGTGCGGAAGCCTCCGCACATTCAGGGGCTAGGCCAGCGCCGGCAGGGTTGGTGCCACGCCAACCGGCGCCAAAGGGCCTCCACTGGCCGGCGTGAGTTGGTGCATGTGCGGGTGCGCCAGCGTGTGCTGGCGTCATCCCAGCATATGCGCAGGGCGGTTGTTCTCTGCGCCGGCCATGGCGGATGTTGACAGCAGCCGGCGAGGAGGGAAAGAGTGCCCCCACGGCACAGGCAAATCGGTGAGCCCCGATCATAGGCCAGGCCACCGTGGGGGCACCCCCAGGGGCCAGATCCCCCTGTGCCCCCCTCAAGGACTCTGCAGGCCGCCCGCAGAGCCAGGTCCCGCCAGTACGGACCTGTTTTGATTTACGCCGGCGGGACCGGCTGAAAACGGGCGGCCGCTCGGCCCATCGCGGGGCAGAGAATCGCAGGGGGGGGCTGCTGCCAGCGGCCGCCAACCTGCGCGGTGCGATTCCCGCCACCACTAAAACCTCATGTAGCCACCTGGGGTGGCCACGTCCCGATTCCAAAATGGACACTCGCAAAGAGTACTGGGAAAAATGGACAGCACTACAAAAAAACAAGCAGGTGCAAGGTTTCCTGTGGATTGGAGTTTGCAGAGCCCAGACAGAACTGAAACCAATAGCCATTAGCATAGTAATGAGCTATCTCCGGGGACAAAAGAGAAACATTTAAACAATCGGTACCAGGCCAGACTCCCCGGCGCCAGTGGAAACTAAAACAAAGGCAGGCCAACGGTTACCTAGGGCCCGCCCAGCGATCGGGGAACAACCCCATCATTGGAGAGAATCGATACAAACGATTGGGACATGGTCCAATTAATTGGGACCAAGTCCAGGGTCCACCCAGAAGGGCGCGAAACCCTTTGGACTATAAAAAGAGTCCCCAAGGTCAGTTCGTTCTCTTACTCTTCTTCTCCACCTTCACCTTGGCCTTTGGCTCTCAGCGACGAGAGGCCGCCAAGCACCAGCCAAGTAAGTCTAAGGTCAACGCACGCTACGAGATTGGCGCTCCTAGCTACTATTCTATACCAGTTCGAAGCCAGCAGTATCAGAACGGCCATTGTTCCTCTGACTGAGTGGGCCCCTGAAGCTAAGTATAGGCTTTTAGTCGTAGTTGTAGTTTAGTGAGTAGAGTATGTGCATGAGTAATAATTGACTGTGTGTGTAAATAAATGGGCATTGATTTCAAACTTACTAACTGGCGTATTGAGTCATTGATCAGTATTCAGTTTTGAACCTTGTGGTGGTATAAGAAAGATACCTGGCGACTCTTAAGTAAAGGCAATTAAAACAGAGCAAATTAAGGGAAAGCATAACGAGTAACACCCAGCGCCGGAGAATTCAGAAGCCGGCGTCGGAGCGGGATTCACGCTGCCCCCCGGCGATTCTCCGACCCGACGGGGGATTGGAGAATCCCGTCCCTTATGTTTGTATGAACACTTTTGAGGTTAAATGAAGGGCTCATATGGTTACATGCATAAATTCATTAACACACTGGGAAATGGGGAATCTTACAATATGTTTTGTTGAATCAGCTGGTTCTGGTCTTATTTATTTATAAAATTACCCAGAGGTTATAGAAACACAGAGATCTTTTTTATGCAGAAATTCATAGAGAATTCTGACGGGTGACTGATATCACGTGTGGGTGCCTGCAAGGTTTAGTCAACATAAAAAATAAATGTTACTGTGACCCTAATTGCCACATGAAATGCAGTCACAGTGTTAACTTAATATTCAACACCATCATCTGGCGGTTCCACTGCAAACCACACACGCCCCTGACTTGGAAATATATCACTGTTCCTTCACTGTCACTGGGTCAAAATCCTAGACCTATCTACCTAAAGGCACTGTGGGTTTACCTACACTCCAGGGACTGCAGCGGTTCAAGAAGGTGCTCGCAACCACCTTCTGAAGGGCAACTAGGGATGGTCATTAAATGCTGGCCTAGCAGCGACGCCCACCCACATCCCGTAAATGAATTTTTAAAAATTGGGAGCCCATGTAGATATTTATGAGGATTTTTACATATCATAGATATCCTGCTATAATTCCATTACGATCCTGGTAAAATTTCGATCATCCCTCTCTCCTGTTTTGATCCCTCCATTCTGATATGGTTGTTCTGTCTCCTCTGCCATGTGTCCTGTGTGTTCTGCCTAAAGCAGATCCTTGGTTTGATCCATCCAGAAGACCTTAAGATATATAGAAGCAGAAATACGCCATTTGGCCTATCATGTTTGCTCTCATTCAGTGAGATCATGACTGATCTGAGTGCTTCATCATGGCTGTTTTGTCAGTAGTGGTTTGCCATTCCTTCCACTCATGTGAGCAGGGCAAGAAGGCCAAGTCTACCTCGTGTCACGATGGGAATCGAACCCATGTTGTTGGTGTTCTTCTGAACCACACACTAACCATCCAAACTAACCGTCCACCTGATATAGTTCTGATATGATCCCTCGATCCAAATATCTTTGTTATGACTCCTCTATCCTGCTATAATTCTGTCCTGATATCCTGATATGAATCAATTAGATCCTACTATCCTCATATAATTGTTATGATACCTGATATAATTCCATCATGAGCCTTCTACTCTGATTAAATCCCAAAGGATGAGTACATTGGCAAGGCATATTGTCTATCAGTGGTTTATATCTCAAAATCAATCAACAGTCTTTGTTGTTTGTTCGCATTCTTTATAATTAACAATATATATTTGAAAGGGATTGTTGTTGTTGATGAATAAATCTCCAGATGCGCTGTTCATCAGCTTATACTGCACATATTTTGCAATATAAATGGCACTTGTCATTAAAAGTTCCAATGCAGCTTAATCCGGATGCAGCTTAATCCGGGATAGTCAACAGGGATTCGTGAAGGGTAAGTCTTGCCTCACAAATTTGATTGAATTCTTTGAGGTGGTAACTAAGTGTGTAGATGAAGGTAGAGCAGTTGATGTCGTATACATGGATTTTAGTAAGGTGTTTGATAAGGTTCCCCACGGTCGGCTCATAAAGAAAGTAAGGAGGTGTGGGATAGAGGGAAATTTTGCCAATTGGATAAATAACTGGCTATCACATAGAAGACAGAGGGTGGTGGTGGATGGAAAATTTTCAGACAGGAGACCAGTTACCAGCGGTGTACCACAGGGATCAGTGCTGGATCTTCTGCTCTTTGTGATTTTTATCAATGACTTGGCTCCTCCTGAATCGTGGGTCAGTAAATTTGCTGATGACATCAAGATTGATGGAGTAGTGGATGAGGTGGAGGGCTATTGTAGGCTGCAAAGAGACATTGATAGGATGCAAAGCTGGGCCGGAAAATGGCAGATGGAGTTTAACCCTGATAAGTGCGAGGTGATTCATTTTGGCAGAAAAAATTTGAATGCGGATTACAGGGTCAACGGCAGGGTTCTGAGGAATGTGGAGGAACAGAGAGATCTTGGGGTTCATGTCCACAGATCTCTGAAGGTTGCCACTCAAGTGGATAGAGCTGTGAAGAAGGCTTATAGTGTGTTACCGTTTATTAACAGGGGGCGCGATTCTCCCATATGGGGAGAAATTGTAAGTCTGGCGTCAAATCCGGGCGGGTTTGACGCCAGCCCCCCCTTCCCGACCGGGAACCGATTCTGGTCCCCGGTCGGGGCTAGCATCCCGACGCCGTAAACTCCGGCATCGCGGGCTTAACGAATTTCGTTAAGCCCGCTTGCCAGAGTTAGCGCCGGCTGACGCGTCATATGACGTCAGCCGCGCATGCGCGGATTGGAAGACTCCAACCCGCGCATGCGCGGATGACGTCATCGCGCATTTGCGCGAAACCCGCGCATGCGCGGGCCAGGATGCCCCTCAGCCGCCCCGCGAATGGATACTGCGGGGCGGCGGAAGGACAAAGAGTGCGCGGGCATCGGGCCCGCTGCCCGCGATCGGTGCCGTTTTTACGAACGGCCAGACCAGGTGTGTTTGCCGTTCGTAAAAACAGCCGTAAAGGGCTGGGAACTCGGCCCATCCATCAGCTGAGAATCGCTGCCGGCCGTAAAAAAACGGCGGCAGCGATTCGTATCAGGAGTCGGGCGTGGGGGGGGGGGGGGGGTAGAATAGCGGGAGGGCGTCGGAACAGCGTGGCCGTAAAATTTTACGAGCCACGCTATTCCCCGCACCGTCGGGAGTGCGGAGAATCGCGCCCAGGGGACTTGAGTTTAAGAGTGGTGGGGTTATGCTGCAACTATACAAGACCCTGGTGACCAGGACCACATTTGGAGTATTGTGTGTAGTTCTGGTCACCTCATTATAGGAAGGATGTGGAAGCATTGGAAAGGGTGCAAAGGAGATTTACCAGGATGCTGCCTGGTTTGCAGGATAGGTCTTATGAGGAAAGGTTGAGGGAGCTAGGGCTTTTCCCTTTGAAGCGGAAGAGGATGAGAGGCGGTTTAATAGAGATTTATAAGATGATGAGGGGAATAGATAGAGTGGACGTTCAGAGACTATTTCCTCGGGTGGATGTGGCTGTTACAAGGGGGCATAACTATAAGATTCAAGGTGGGAGATATAGGAAGGATGTCCGAGGTAGGTTCTTTACTCAGAGAGTGGTTAGGGTGTGGAATGGACTGCCTGCTGTGATCGTGGAGTCGGACACTTTAGGAACTTTCAAGCGGTTATTGGATAGGCACATGGAGCACACCAGAATGACAGGGAGTGGGATAGCTTGATCTTGGCTTCGGACAATGCTCGGCACAACATCGAGGGCCGAAGGGCCTGTTCTGTGCTGTACTGTTCTATGTTCTATAAACAATTATTGAAAATAAAGGTGACAATTTCATATGAAAGTTGACGTGCTTTGTTTAAACCTTTATATGGATTGTATTTTTAGGGTAGTTGCTTCTCTATTTTAATGCTTTTTTTTTTGTTTCAATTTGAGTACTAAATTGAGGAAATTGTGGTGGAGGGACTTACTAGATCATTTTAACTTTAGTCGACATTATCGAATTGGCCACTCAATTTCTCCTCTGCTTGACTTTTCCTTTCATTGACTTCAATCGAAGAAAAACGGTGCGTGGTGTATAATGAGAGAATAATGCAACTGTTGTCCATTTTGAACCATCACCTGAAATTAACATGAACCCCTCACAGTTCAAACCCTACTTGTTTTGAAGAACTTTGCAGTTTTTCTTCTCCACTCTTTGCCTCCCTGTGGAAGGTGCTGAAAGCCTACAGCAAGGATTAATGTTTAGTGGGGATGGTAAGGTGACCCTTTGAGTCATTGATCAAAGCAGGATCCCTTGGTCATACATAGTGCATGAGAGGGGTAAGAGAGTAAAATCGGCAAATTCCTGCAGAATGTTTCCTGCAACCTTCCCAGAGGCTCTTGCTTCTTTCCGAAGAAAAGCAGGGACAATTTAATAGAGGTGTTCAAAATCATTCAGGGTATTAATAGAGCAAATAAAGGTAAACTTTTTCAAAAGACGGAAGGGTTGGTAACCAGAGGACAAGGATTTTCGGTACTTGCAAAAGAAGCAAAGGAGAGATAAGGAGAATTATTTTTAGCAGTCAGTTGTAAATATGCTACTTCCTGAAACGGTGGTGCAAGCAGATGGAATAATAGTTTTCACAAAGGAATTGGATAAATACTTGAAGAGGAATATATTGCACGGCCAAGGGGGAAGGCAGGTAAATGTGACTAATTAGATGTCTCCTTCAAAGAGCTAGCACATACACAATAGGCTGAATGGCCTCCTTCTATTCTGTACTGTTCTATGGGCTCTGTGATTCTCCTGTCTATGATGGGTTCTTCCAGAGGGAAAAAGGCACCAATGGATGATGGACCTCTTAATGTCTATTGTTGTGTGCAAGCTTGTCCAGCAAGAAAGCAAGGAATGTGTGAGTATTTGCCTACTGTTAACCTGGGGAGATGTTTTGAGGCATGTGAGGCTTGGATAAGATTTCTGGTATGTTGAAAATTACACTAGTGTGAGGAGTGTAGCCATCTGGGATGGCCACTTCCAGAATACAAAATGGATGATCGCAATGACTGTAGGGAAATATGGACAATGTTAGGAAAGCAAGCAGACATAGAGCCTGTATGCGTATTGAGAAGGCAACTCCCAGACGAGAGTGAAACTGTAGGTCAATTGACATATTGATGGCCCATCTCCGGGAGCAAAGGAATGACTCTCAAGCAACCGATCCAGCTCCAGACACCCAGGCGCCAGTTCCCCAAACTGAAAGCGTAAACAAAGCAAGGCCAACGGCCACCTAGGACACACCCAGCCATCAGGGCACCCACCCCTTTATTGGTCAAGATCAATACGAGTGATCAAGATATGGCCCAATTAATTGGGGCCAAGTTCAAGGCCCGCCCAAAAGCGCGCGAAGCCCCTTCGGGTATAAGAATAAGGCCCCGAGAGAGAATCGCTCTCTTGGACTCGGTTCTCAAAGCGGAGAGACCCGTCCACCAGCTGCACCAGAAGCAAGTAAGTCCAAGGTCAACACTCGGCATCAGACGGACGACCTTAGCTGTTCTCCTGTCACCTCTTCAAACCCAACAGCCTCAGATCCGAACAACGGCCATTGTTCCTCTGACTGAGTGGGCACCCGAAGTTAAGTATAGGCATTAGCGTTAGAGATAGTTTAGTTTGTGGTATTTCGTGCATGAGTAGATATTACTGTGTATGTAAATAAGTAGTATTAACTTTGAACTAACTAGCTGGTGCATTGGTTCTTTGATCAGTATTCGGGTTTGAACCTTGTTGCGGTATCGAAAGATATCTGGCGACTCTAGAGAAAACATAATTAGGATCAAGGAAGGCGGCCATATTGACTGTCATATTTATAACCGGATAAATATAGCAACAGGAGGTCAGGGAAGTCTGAACTGTAACAGTTGTAAAGTATGAGAGTGGTAGCAGAAGGAGGTCGGGTTAAGTGTGCTGCAGTGATTTGAGAAGTGTGGTGGGAAGCAGAAAAGAGACCTGTCTACACCAAACACACCGCATCTGATCTGTCCAGAGGAATCCAGAGGTGGCTCAGCTGTAGAAAATCCCCCAAGCACCAACAATGAGCTTCCAATTCTGTAGATACTCATGCTAATCTCACATCGGACTCTTCAGTCATGAGAGAATCCACAGAACATGATGAAGTTACTTGCTGCTTGAATATCGAGGGGTCTACCATCACCAGGAACAAAAACCAGTCATGCCTGAATTCTTCTCATTTCCTAGCCCCCACATCCCTTCATGAGTTGCCAATGAAGAGCGACAATAGCATTTATTTCATGCTAAACATCCATTGGAACTAATTTAGTGCTCCCCTGAATCCAAATGAATAAGTGTCTGATTAGGGAATGACAAGTGGTTCATCCCCGCTTTTGGATGATAGACAATTTAGACTTTGTGAATTTAAAAATGTTTCTGATTGTCATAGATATTGTTGTCATCCTTCCAGAATAATACAGTGCTATTCAGTGTTAGAGCAACTTCCTGTTGCGCATTGATTTTAGCTAAAGTTTACCTCAGCTTTCATTTTTGTTAATTGCTTTGTCAGAGACACAAAGCCAAATCTCAGAGTGGACAGGGGCAAAGCTCCAATCCAGGTCCTTGCCGGCTCCAAAAACCAATTCAAACTGAATCCAACTCAGGATCCCCACGAGACACACCAGATCCAGGCATTACACCTGACCTCACGCTCTATCTGAGCCAAAAAGCCAAGAAGCGATGCACCTCAGCTTTCTTGATGTCATACATGGTCTAGTTCTTGGAGTTGATTTAGCTATATGTAGTTTCTATACTTCCGCTTGGACCTTCACTGGTTGAATCGGTGGTGGTTCACACATTATGGTGCAATTATCACCCTTATGCTGTTGCTCCTCCTCATTTTCCCCTGGAGTTCTCGTCCTGCTCTTTTTTCCTCCAGTTTACATTTTGATATTCTTCCCTGTATTTGTAGTTTTTTTGGTGCTGTCACTCTTATCTTCAATGTTTCTTTGTTTCAGTTCTGCTATTTATTTTTAGCCTCTATCGGCATTTGTGGTTTTCCTTAAGTGTTGATGCAGCTATATCTCTACTTCCCAATATGTATGCTTTTATTAGCATCTCTCTGAATGCTGCTCTTTTAACTACATCTCTGCTGTATGTGTTGTGCCTTAATCTGTTTATTTGAGGCTTGCTTCTGCTCCTGCAATTCTTGCATATAAGCAGAACCTTTTATGTCCTCAGAACATCTCAATGTGCATCCCAGTCAATGAAGAAATGTGGAAGTATTGTCACTCGCATAAAGCAGCTGAGCAGTCAATTTGTATACAACCAGGGCCTATAAACAGCAGTGAGAAAAATAACCACATTGCCTGTTTTGCTGATGTTTGTTGAGCGATAATTGTTGCCCAGAGTACTGGAAGAATTCTCCTGCTGTCTTTTGAAAAGTACCACTGGAGTTCCAATCTCCACCTAGACAGGGAGACAGAATCTCAGTTTCACATTTCACCTGAAAGGTGGCACCATTCCTCTACCCCCGTCGCCATTTCTTCAGTCATCTGGATGAATTGGGATTTGTATGAACACTGAGTACTTGATTTCATGCATAAGTGTTTCCTCAGAGTTGTATGTTTGTGTAGCAAAGAGTAAACTATTTTCTTTCTGTTCGATAATTTTTTGATTACTTGTGGGTCACATACAGGATTAATATTGCTTTCTGTGGATATTTCTGCAAGTTAATGAATATGCGTTATGGTCTGAGATACAAAATGAGTCACTTCAAACACTTTCTTGACCATCAGTGGCACAGAGGGATCGGGATCTGTGTGAACTTGTACATAAATCTCAACAAGTTAGCATGCAGGTACAGCAATTAATTAGGAAGGGAAATTAAATATTGACCCATATTGCAAGGGGGTGGAATATAAAAATAAGCAAGTTTGGTAGAGCTACAAGGCATTGGTGAGATTGCACCTGGAGTGTTGCTGACAGTTTTGGTCTCCTTATTTAAGGAGAGCTATGCTGCATTAGAGGCAGTTCAGAGAAAGTTTAGAGCTTGATTCCTGGAATAGAAAGGTGTTTTATGAAGAAAGGAGTTTAAAAGAATGAGAGGCGATCTTAATGAAACATGTAAAGTGTGAGGGGATTGGACAGAGTAGATGCTGAGAGGATATTTCCTCTCCTGGAGGAATCCAGAACTAAGGGCACAGTTTCAAATAAAGACTCTCCCATTTAAGAAGGAGACGATGAAGAATTTCTTCTGTGAGGGTTGTTGAATTCACTGTCTGAGAGACAAGTGGAGGTTGGGCCTTTAGATATATATGGGCGACACGGTAGCACAGTGGTTAACACTGTTGCTTCACAGCACCAGGATCCCGGGTTAGATTCTTGCTTGGATCACTGTCTGCAGAGTCTGCATGTTCTCCCCTTGTCTGCGTGGGTTTCCTCCAGATGCTCCGGTTTCCCCTGTCCCTCTTGCTCTTTGCATTGGCAATTGAGCCCCTGGCCATGGCGTTGAGGGAGTCGAGCAGTTGGAGGGGTCTGGTGCGGGGTGGGGAGGAGCACTGAGTGTCACTATACGCAGATGCCTTGTTGCTATATGTGGCGGACCCAGTGGGGGGATTGCCGGAGGTGATGAAGATTCTTAGGGAATTTGGGGGCTCTTCAAGGTACAAGCTCAACCTGGGTAAGAGTGAGCTGTTCGTCGTGCACCCGGGGGATCAAGAGGAGGGGATTGGTAGGCTCCCACTGAAAAGGGCAGGGAGGAGCTTTCGGTATCTGGGAGTCCAGGTGGTTAGGAGCTGGGGGGCCCTGCACAAACGTAACCTCACTAGGCTGGTGGAGCAAATGGAGGAGGAGTTTAAAAGATGGGACATGTTGCCACTGTCGCTGGCGGGCAGGGTGCAGTCTGTCAAGATGACGGTGCACCCGAGGTTTTTGTTTCTGTTCCAGTGACTCCCCATCCTTATCCCGAAGGCCTTTTTTAGGAGGGTCAATAGGAGTATTATGGGATTTGTATGGGCGCATGGGACTCCGAGGGTGAGAAGGGTGTTTTTGGAGCGGGGCTGGGATGGGGGGGGGGGGGGGGGGGGGGGGGCTGGCGCTGCCCAACCTCTGTGGATACTATTGGGCTGCCAACGCAGCAATGCTGCGTAAGTGGGTAATGGACGGAGAAGGGCAGCATGGAAGAGGGTGGAGATGGCGTCCTGTGTGGACACGAGCCTGGAGGCGCTGGTAACGGCGCCGTTGCTGCTCCCTCCAATGAGGTATACCACGAGCCCGGTGGTGGCGGCTACCCTCAAAATCTGGGGGCAATGGAGACGGCATAGGGGGGAGGTGGGGGCTCGATGGTGTCCCCGATACGGGGGTACCATCGGTTTGTACCAGGGAACATCGATGGCGGGTTTCTTGGCTGGCACAGGGTAGGTATTAGGTGGTTGAGGGACCTGTTTGTGGATGGGAGGTTTGCGAGCCTGGGTGAGTTAGAGGGGAAGTTTGGGCTCCCCCCGGGGAACATGTTTAGGTACATGCAGTTTAGGGCGTTTGCCATGCGGCAGGTGGAGGCGTTCCCTCTGCTGCCCCCACGTGGGGTACGGGACAGGGTGCTCTCGGGGGTGTGGGTTGGAGGGGGGAGGATTTCAGACGTGTACCACGTCATGCAGGAGGTGGATGAGGCCTCGGTGGAGGAGCTGAAGGGCAAATGGGAAGTGGAGCTGGGTGACGAGATTGAGGAGGAGACGTGGGCGGATGCCCTGGAAAGAGTGAATTCCTCCTCTTCCTGTGCGAGGCTTAGCCTCATACAGTTCAAGGTGCTACATAGGGCCCACATGACCGGGACGAGGATGAGTAGGTTTTTCGGGGGCGAAGACAGGTGTGCTAGATACTCAGGGAGCCCAGCGAACCATGCCCATATGTTCTGGGCATGCCCAGCGCTGGGGGAATTTTGGAAGGGGGTAGCAAGGACGGTGTCGAGGGTGGTAGGATCCAGGGTCAAGCCAGGCTGGGGACTCGCAATTTTTGGGGTTGCAGTGGAGCCGGGAGTGCAGGAGGCGAAAGAGGCCGGTGTTCTGGCCTTTGCGTCCCTAGTAGCCCGGCAGAGGATTTTGCTTCAATGGAAGGATGCGAGGCCCCCAAGCGTGGAGGCCTGGATCAATGATATGGCGGGGTTCATCAAATTGGAGAGGGTGAAATTTGCCCCGAGGGGATCAGTACAGGGGTTCTTTAGGCGGTGGCAGCCTTTCCTTGACTTCCTGGCAGAACGGTAGGAAAAGAGGCCGGCGGCAGCAGTAACCCGGGTTGGGGGGGGGGGGGGTTGGTTTCGGGGGAGGGGAGAAATGTGTACATGTGTTTATTGAATATGCCAGGTTCTTACCTATTTCTTCTTTTTGTAGTTGTTGGGGGGGTGGGGGTTTGGTTTTGGGGGTTATTGTGTTTTTTCTCTTTTTTTGTTGTTAATACTGTTTTCTTGTTGTTATTTTCTATTTTTGATATTTTTTGAAAATCTCAATAAAAAATTATTTCAAAAACAAAACAGATGTTTGACTTGGCTTAACAGCTGGATGACTTGACACTGAAAGAAGTCTAGCATCTGTTTTCCAAGATGGCCACCTGCTCAGCCGACTGACTGGTTTCAATCTCTATAGGCTTTGTTGACACAGTTATAAGATAGAATCTCATTATGGAATGAGCTGAATTCCAAGATGCATCTATGGATTCACTCCTGTAGGATCTTTTATTAAATTTGGATGTCAAGAGGACTCTTAGCTTTATTTAATTGGATGTTTTTTGAATTTGTAATAGGTTTATCTTTCTTTCACATGGTTTTTGAATGGCTGTTTGTTTATTTTGACAAGTTTGTGATATTAGAGGATTAAAGGTTTTCTCAGTAAGTATATGCAAAATTGTTTTAGTGACAGATTTATGAGCTTTTAAGACGAGCAATTCTTTCCATTGGAAGTTTGAATGGCTATTTGTTTTGACTGTTCCACTTGCGTTTCAGCAATTGTTTTGTCTTTATTCGGAGAAACATACGTAGAAAATAGAAGCAGGAGGGAGGCCATTCAGCCCTTCGAGCCTGGTCCACCATTCATTATGATCATGGCTGATCATCAAGTTCAATACCCTGATCCCGCCTTCCACCCCTATCCCATGATCTCTTTAGCGCCAAGAGATATATCTAATTCTTTCTTGAAATTACACAACATTTTGGTCCCAACTCCGTTCTGTAGTAGCGAAGGCCATAGAGTCACCACTCTCGAGGTGAAGAAATTTCTCCTCACTTCAGTCCTAAAAGGTTTACCCCTTATCCTCAAATTATGAGTCCCAGTTCTGCACTCCCCTAACATCGGGAACATTCTGAATCTACTCCGTCTAATCCTGTTAGAATTTTATAAGTTTCTATGAAGTCCTTCTCACTCTTCTAAACTCCAATAAATATAATCCTAACCGACTTAGTCTCTCCTCATATGACAGTTCCTCCATCCCAGGAATCAGCCTGGTAAACCTTCGCCACACTCCCTCCACAGCAACAATATCCTTCCTCAGATAAGGACACCAAAACTGCACACAACACTCCAGGTGTGGCCTCACTAATGCCCTGTACAATTGCAGTAAAACATCCCTATTCCTATACTCAAATCCTCTCACTATGAAGGCCAACATACCATTTGCCTTCTTTAGTGCCTGCTGTACCTGGATGCTTAATTTCAGCGACTCTTGCATGAGGACACCAAGGTATCGCTGAATATCCAGCTCTCTCAGTTTACACCCATGAAATAATAATCTGCCTTCCTATTTTTGCTACCGAAGCGGATAACCTCATCTATCGACATTATACTGCATCTGCCGTGCAAATGCTCACTCACTCAGCCTGTCAAAATCCTGCTGAAGCATCTCTGCATCCTTCTCACAGCTTACCCTCCCACCCAACTTTGCATCATCTGCAAATTTGGAGACAACACATTTAGTTCCCTCGTCTAAGTCATTAATATATATTGTGAACAGTTGGGGTCCTAGCACAGATCCCCGTGGACCCCACAAGTCACTGCTTGCCAATCGGAGAAAGACCCATTTATTCCAATGTTTTTCTTCCTGTCTGCTAACCAGCTTTCTATCCATCTCAAGACACTACCCTCAATCCCATGTGCTTTAACTTTACATAGTACATTCATGGAATGGAAGTTTGGAGGCATATATAGGCCAAGCCAGATAGGAAGGCAATTTTTCTTCCCTAAAAAACATTGTGAACCAGGTGGGTTTTTAAAACATGAATGATAGTTGTCATGATCACCATTACTGAAACTAGCTTTATATCCCGGTTTATTAAGTGAATTTAAATTCCACCAGCTGCCATGGTATGATTTGAACCCATGCCCTTCGGGCTTTATCGAATGTCTAGTGGTTCAGAGTCTAGTGAAATTGCCACTACATCGCATTCTTCCTGAGGGTGCCAGTGTCATTATATGGCTCATTGGTTTTGTACCTGTTTGATCTAGAAGGGGCATGGAGGATGCATTGATGGTATTGAAGGAGCATGGGGAGTATGAAAGGGGCATAGAGCTGGGGAGAGGGTAGAGGACATGGTGTATCGAAGGGGCACGGGGGTATGGAGGAGACATGGGGTGTATCGAAGGGTCATGAGGGATATGGAAGGGGCATGGGGGTTTGGGGTTTTGAGAGAGAGGTCAGGGTTTGGGAGCCTAACAACCAAGAACTAGTCCGGTTGGGAGCCTAACAACCTCGAACTGGATCAGTGTCCTAATAACTGAAAATGCGCCATCTAACCTCCACACCTCAGCATCCACCTGCTTCTGTTGTCATCTTGGGCCTGCTTTGGGAAACTGTTATCCAAAGTCCAGCCCATCCCTGCCTCCTCAGGATGAACTTCCCATGTGAATGGGCTGACTTTCAAAAGTTGGGAGTGTAATGTTGTGAAATGCACCCACTCGTGGCTCCTGAAGTTGAATCCTGGCAGCCCACAGTTAATAAGAATCATAAGAATCTTTATTATTGTCACAAGTAGGCTTACATTACACACTGCAATGATGTTACCGTGAAAATACCCATCTCGCCACACTCTGGCGCCTATTCGGGTACACAGAGGGACGATTCAGAATGTCCAATTCACCTAACAAGCACGTCTTTCGGGACTTGTGGGAGAAATGCAGACCACCCGGAGGAAACCCACAGAGGCACGGGGAAAACGTGCAAACTCCGCACAAACAGTGACCCAAGCCGAGAATCGAACCTGGGACCCTGGCGCTGTGAAGCAATAGTGCTAACCACTGTGCTACTGTGCCACCCTACTTGTGAAATATTAATTCCAGGATTGGTGGGTAAATCGGACATGCCAAACAGTGGCAGGTGAAGCTATTAAACAGGGATATGTGGACAATATAGACCATCATAGACCCTAGAAGACTCCAAAATAATAATGACATTCACGATCAATTTTGTCAATATCTCATTTACACCTGTTAATGGGTTGGTAGTGAGGGAGTGGCAAAGTGGTTATCAATGCTGCCTCACAGCCAGGAACCAGGTTTGATTCCAGCCTTGGGTCACTGTGCGGAGTCTGCATGTTCTACGGTGTCTATGTGGGTTTCCTTCCACAGTCCAAAGATGTGCAGGTTAGGTGGATTGGCTATGCTAAGTTGCCCCTTAGTCTCCAAAAAAAGGTTAGTGCGGGTTATGGCTATAGGTGGGGGGGGGGGGGGGGGGTTTAGGGTGCTCTTTCAGAGGGTCAGTGCAAACTCGATGGGCCAAATGGCCTCCTTCTGCACTGTAGTGATTCTTTGAAAACTGGAGAGCAAAATTCCTAACTCACTGCAGGAGGTCTGCTCATGCAGAACAGTTGGGGGTGGGGGGGGGGGGGGGGGGGGGGGTGAGGGGTCAATAAAATATTCAAAATATCAGCATAACTAAAGCTCTGACTGCCCAAACTCCCTTGCACTCGTGCTAGATCTGATGCCTGATGTTCTGAATCTGCATCCGCTTTAACGGATCCGATTACCACCTTTGGGGGACAGCTGAAAAGACAAGCAGTAGTTTGGGATTGGTGATGAAAGAGGAAATGCCAGAATTTACTCTGGAGAGGAGGAGGAATATATGAATTAACAGGAGAACACATTTTTTAAATGAATCAATCTAGTTAGGATGAGCAGCAGCTTTTTTTTTAAGATTAGAAATTAGTTATGCAATGGGAAGCTTGGTGTTGAGAAACTCTTCTATTTTGAGTATTTTTTCTGTGACGACAGGTAGTTAGGGTCTGGAGTTGTTTTGCAAACCAGCTAACTGGGTGTCACAATCATTATATATTTAAATCAGTTATCACACGGAGATCATCCTGTTATTTTCACAGACTTTTAAATATCTTTTGACAAACAGCACATGAAGAATAGCAACATAACAGAAGCAAAGTTGAAATATCATAATTTATTAAAGTTTCAAACTACTTTCAGTTCAATTACACTTTCAATCATTGCAGCAGCAGTACAAACTTATGTGATTTGGTAAATTTGGGCCAGATGCCATTACAAAACTAGATTCTGATATACCAACACTAAATTAATAGTTATAAATAAATATTAAATAAAAATATTATAAATAGCCAAATGTGGATTACTATATTCAGTCTCATAGAACTGAACCAAATTTATACTGCTGGTTCTGAATATAGAACAATATTTTTAACTACTACTGTATAAAGCAGATCTCATCCAGGAGATAGGAGCTGGACTGTTCATACAGTATTGTTATTGCTTATCGTAATGAAGCAGTTGTAGGAATTCAATTCATGAATCGAATGGCTCGAATAGTACTTTCCATAAAGAAAGCAAAGTTTCTAAGAATCAGATGAATTGCCACTTGCTTATTCCAGGCATTTTCAGAAGACTGGTCTACATTGAAAGCCTGTTCATTGCTTTTATCTTGCTCAGCAATACGTTCACGAATCTTGCTCTATTAAAGAGAGAGGAGGAAAAAAAAACATGATTTAGAGTGCATTTTATTTTTATTCTGAAACAATGTTATATTATAAAGTTAGAATTTCCTTGGAGTTCTGTTGATCTTCTGCTGTAATTTTAAGAGGGTTGTTGGAAACCCTAGAACAATGGAAAAAATGGCAGTCTGCTGATACTGTTTTTCTGGGATTTCTACTGATGGCCCTGAAGTTACGATGGGAACTTGAGAGAAAGTTACAAAAATTCCACCCTCATCCCTCTGAAGATTTAAAGAGCTCTGATAGTTTGGCTAAGCTTGTATATGAGCAAATTCAAACTGAAGAACATAAACTAATAGTAGATAATAACAATTAAAATGTGTAACCTGTGGGGTACATACAGAATACAAATGATTGATATTCGTTTGAACCATACACAGCCAAGCATTTACAAAAACTGTTCAAGCAATCAAGAAGAGTGTACTTTCAGCACCCAAAATATTGTGTAATTACACCTGGGCAGATGTGTGCAAGGAGTTTAAAATTCATCTGATAATGTTGATCAAATAAATAACCTCAGAAAATGTTGGCTGAAGAAATGGGTTAATCCATCGCTTCACTGGTCATCTTACTGCTGTTATGACTAGTTCATACATTGCATCGAAACATAGTAAGCTGCAGGGTTAGAAATGCCAGTGGCTGGTCCCAAAGTCAAAAAATATGTCTTAAATGGTTTAACTAAAAACTATCCAACTCTCTCTTGCATTTGCTAATGCTTTCTGTCTCCAATGGTTTCTTAGACATTCTGAGTTACACTGTAACATTGTTAAAGCGATTCTTTTAAGTGGAATCCAGATAAACATATGAAGGAAAACATAATAGAAAATTATACGGATAGGGTTAGATGGAGAGAGATGGAATGAGGCTTGTGTGAAATATAAACAGTAGATAGACCAGTTGGGCTGAATGACCTGGTTTCAGTGCTGAGTATTCTGTGCAAATCTAAATTTCCTGTTCATGTTTCCTTTCCTGCGTTTGAGCCAAGCCCTGTGTTAGTCTGTGTTCTAGACAATTGTTACCTCCAGTGGGAGCAGGTCAACCAAAATCTTTGTGCTGCTCAGCATTGCATCCACTTGCAGTTTATCGCCCTCAATCCATTGTCTCACAAATGACAGGAACTTTTTGTACTCCTGAAATCCCTTGACAATCCTGGACAAACATTTTTTCTGCAAGGAACATAAATTTGCAACATAATTCAATGTTCGTTTTAAAACTGTGAAATTATATCCTGAAGAGAAAATCTTGCATTTATAAAGCACTTTTCATAACTTCAGCAAGCACAAATCCCAGAACTAGCAATCTACTAACTCTGAGGCAAGGTGTTACCTTTGAGCCAAGGATGTTGCCTTAAGTCTTTTAACTGATCTGTTACTTTCAAATGCAGACAGAAAATGTAATTGTATATTTGAGATGAAGAGTAACCGTTCTATTAACTTTAATCCCCAAGTTGTATTAATCTTGCGAGGTCCAACGCATTTCAACCGGTTGTGGAACTGAACATTACTATTCATTCAATAGCTCCACGGGTATTAGTTATCCAATTTTAAACTGTAGTTTCTTTTGACCTGTTACAGATTGGCATGGAGATTCCGCTGGAAGTTCTATCAGCAAAATGCGTCCATAATTTGCTGGGCACTGCATCGGTTTTGACGAGTTGATATGGTTTCTGCGCTAATTCGTTGGCATAACCCTGAATGTATCTCCCAAATCAGCGCAGTCCAGCAGCATATTAGAATATCATTAATCGGTGACTGCAACAGAAGCACGGGGCCTTCAGAGTGCTGGGTGGGGTCATATAAAATACATGGGGAAAATCCCCTTTTCCTCTTCAGAAGCTACAACTGGGTTGGCGGGAGACTGTCACCTTTAAATGCAGAGCAGGATCCAACTGACTGCTTCTCAAAGGGATTTTATAGGGCAGATAAAGTGATTACACTTAAATCAATTTAGTGCCACTTAAGCAATTATGGTAGAAGAAACAGACCTTGGACAGATTTCAATTGACTGCTGGGTACTGTAAGAGCAATGCGATCATGGATCAATGACTGCTTCAGGCAATGGACTTTTGAACCAGAATAAAGGGAAAATTATGTATACTTCAACATAGGGTGCAATTCACACTCAGTCCTGTACCTTTTGAACACTATTTTATTCCATATCACCCGAGTTAACTTTGAAGAAATCATGCGGAACCCCGGCCAGCGTTTTTAGCAGCCCAATTAACAATGGTAACGATTGGCGTGAATAATGGAGTTAATGTGAGGTTAACTCAAATTATTTGACTAAATTATCATGATAAAGTTCTGATGGCCGAAAGAAGGGTTGAAGACGGTGTTAGTTGATTATTTCTTGCTCCCTCTACAATTTTGCATAAATTGTTCATAATATACTTTAAAACAATACTAAAAAGCTCACATTGAACTGCAACAAGGTTGTCCTAAATTTCTGCTACAACTTCATTGGAATTTCAAAACAAATGGGAGTAACTGGCTTGTTTCTTTGGACTTTTTGAGGATCTCTGTTTAAAGTTACGGCAGAAGATAAGGTTCCAGAACTCCGGGTTCCTGCCTTTCTTCACTTTTTACAAATTTACTTTCATACGTTTTAAAATATGAACAATCGCCAGATAAGTGACGAGAACCAAATTAATGGTCTGTTATCATGTTTACTACTGTTGCACTACTGGTTGTGCAAGTATACCTTTCAACTGAAAGGGAGGACCTGATGTACCATTTCAGCGGCTTACATGCTCTGCTACAGGGAGCAAACGATAACTTTTAGTTCAATATCCCACCTTCTGGAAATTCGTCTCAAAACATTTATCCTTCTTTCGAATCTGTGGCAGTTCCATGTTGTACATAGTCAGTGAATTCGTAGCCCCATCACATATGGAAAAAAAGCTGCACAACTGAAAAAGAAAAGCATTTTATTATTCGAATTTGGGCAAAAAAGAGCTCCCCTATGGATGTCCATTTCACTGAAGTTGCCATTGATGTAACTAACATGCTGCCTCAAGCAGCAGGACTTTGAACAAATCCATCAAGCTCCTAATCTGACTGATTAACTAACCAGGGTGCCAGAATTCAACATTAAGGCCGTACATCAAATTTTCCCCATTCACCCAAAAAATCTTGCTCCCTTGAGCTAAGGATTTCCGCTTTTCTGAGACCCAACGCCCACCTTCGTCGCTGCCAAGATTCTTGGTTGTCCTAACACGTGGGTCATTGAGGTGAGCTCTGCCCATTCCAGGTCCCCGGAAACATAACAAACATGACAGCTTCAACAAGAGCATTGCGCTCATAACAAACCTAAAGATGCTAAACGAGGAGAGGCAATTCAGCAAAATCCAGCCCAAAAGTTTGGCATGCAACATGTTATTTATTGATGGGTATTAATTGGACAGAGTCATTCTTGTTTTGAGGGAATAAAACAAATATGACAACAATAAATGACAAAGTAGAATTAAATAAGAAACCTGTCATGTTTGTTCTGCAACTCTCTTATTACTGAAGTTCATTTCCTTTGTAAATTTTGTTCTGCCTCACCTGTCGTTTGCGCTGTTCCGTGGCGATATTCTGGATAAAAAGAGCCAATGGTTCAAGGTTCTTGGCAACGGTGGGTGTTTCGCTGGTTACATAAAAGTCCTCAGAGTCTCCGGAAGATTCCGGGAGCGGGGAGACGGCAAGTGGAGACATCAAGGCGGCTGTCACCCACAGCGACAACAGCAGGACAGGCTGGCACAGATCTGCAAGAAAAAAACAATCGGGCCGTCAGTCGCGGTTCTCCCCGGAGACAAGAGCCACCGGTAGGGCTGAGAGTTTGTACTAACATTGAGGCGAGGGCATCCTGAGGGTCGCAGTCTCTGCCGAGCGGGTGTGTCTGTGTGGAGCTGTCTTGGGGTCGAGTGCTGAGACCTTTGTTGGCATTTGGGCATCACTGCCGCCTATTTATTGACCACTTTCAATCACTGGCTTTCCCGGTGGAATCCCCTACAGTGTCCCCCCTCATGCGCAAGGCTATGCTTAAAAACAGTAACAATGTATAACTTTGTAGAGGGCAAATGATCATTCTCCCATGGTCAGTTTTTTTTAGCCATCCTCTTGAGGTAATATAGGGAATTACCAAAGAAAGAGATATTCCCCATATCATAGTGAAAGTGCTGCCTGGTAAAAGTCTCGTTTAAAGTAAAAAGAACATGATTGCATGTAGAACATAGAACATAGAACATAGAACAGTACAGCACAGAACAGGCCCTTCGGCCCTCAATGTTGTGCCGAGCCATGATCACCCTACTCAAACCCACCCTATACCCGTAACCCAACAACACCCCCCTTAACCTTACTTTAATTAGGACACTACGGGCAATTTAGCATGGCCAATCCACCTAACCCGCACATCTTTGGACTGTCTTAGAGCAATTTAAAAGCTGGAGTGAATGATCAAATTCTGTATCACAAGAAGTGAATATATATTTGTACCTATAACAATTTAATTTGTACACATCTTATCCAAACTTTTGGCATTCTGAGATTGGATTTACCTAATCCCTTCACTGCCTGCCTCACATCCTCCATCAACTCAATCCTGTCTATAGTTTAAAAAATAATAATCAGTGATCTTACCCCTTCCCACAATCTCTCTTTGCCTGTCAGATTTTGAAAAATCTGACACATGAAGAACTGTTTTACCCAATGTTCCAAAATGTAGCTGCTGAAATTCCACATTCTCAATTCCATTGCTTGTGCACCCATTGAGACTGTCCAGCCATAATTGTCTGGGTCACTTCATGTTAATGTGCTTTGGTGGCTCTCCATCATCCTGGAAAACAGGTGTTTAGAAATGGAAAAAGTCAAGGTTATATCAGTCTGGGCTAGCAGCAGCTAGATCATTGACTGGATAACTGTTGTGGCCCTTAGGCAAGATATTGACAAATAACAGTTGAGGGTACTGTATGGGACAGGAAAGAAGGATTCATAGGTATTTGTTTAAGATTCTTTACATTGGCTGTGAAGACTGCAGGCAAGGGCAGCATTTGCTGCCCATCCCGGATTACCTCGAGAAGGTGGTGGTGAAGAGGCTGGTCTACAAATTCTGCTGGATGAGATTCAGCAAAGATGAGGAAGTGGAGAGGGTCAAGGGTTAGGATATAGATATGATGCCAGCATTCGCAGATCACCAGCAACGCTCTCCTCCACCAGGTTGTTAGGCGGTGAGAGAGCGCATGACTGGAAGAGTTAAGTGGAAAGAAGAGAGATACGAAGAAGTTGACAAACCCTTCTGCTACAGGCATCCATTTCTGATGCTAACTTTTGTAGGTCTTCCCATAATTTCTATGGCAGCCTGTTCCAGGGGTAAGTGTTTTGTCGAGTGATAGGACGTCCTCCTGTGATCTTGTCTCCTTTCTCCTGCAAGAAGAGTGGAAAGTGGTATGTACCTTGTGTAAGGGTTTTATTTCCCTTGTATGATCCAGCTTAACATGACAACAGGAAGAATCTACAAGTGTGGACAAGAGGAAGAAGCAGTTATGTGGCAGCACGGTAGCATTGTGGATAGCACAATCACTTCAGTTCCAGGGTCCCAGGTTCGATTCCGGCTTGGGTCATTGTCTGTGCGGAGTCTGCACATCCTCCCCGTGTGTGCGTGGGTTTCCTCCGGGTGCTCCGGTTTCCTCCCACAGTCCAAAGATGTGCAGGTTAGGTGGATTGGCCATGATAAATTGCCCTTAGTGTCCAAAATTGCCCTTAGTGTTGGGTGGGGTTACTGGGTTCTGGGGATAGGGTGGAGTTGTTGACCTTGGGTAGGGTGCTCTTTCCAAGAGCCGGTGCAGACTCGATGGGCTGAATAGTCTCCTTCTGCACTGTAAATTCTATGACCTTATTCTATAAGCTGCTTTTGAGTGTGTGACTGCAAGCAGAAAGGAAGGCTACCCTGCTGTCACCAGGTGCGGAGAAGAAAGAGGCCAGATTCTTTAGAGCTGTGCAGAAAGAATGAGAGACATGAAGGCGGTGCTTACCTTGGTACTCTTCATGAGATCCTTTCTACACTGCAGCCAGGTACTGGAGAGATGTTGTGCCATCTCTTGCCATGCCAGCTCACTAAATTGCCTTGGCATTCACTGACCAAGCAGAAGAGGATCTCCTTCTCTGATGAAATTGCTCCATCAATATCTTTGTTGATGTGATGAACACCCTGCAATCCTCCTGAAACTCTTTGGTTCCCCAAACATTTCGCTGCACATCCACAATCTTGTTTCCTGATTTGGTTATGAAAAAAAATCATCCCCTTTAAGTAGCTTCAGGTGTAACAAACCGCAGCACTCACTTTTCTAATTGATGAGCTGCCTATCTGCGATATAAATGGGGGGCAGACCCGAGAGGGAAAAGTTCCCCTGCTAACTGCTCCGGATGCTAATGGCTCTAACCCTTCCCATTTCCTATTTCTGTCCAGCGGATTGAGGCTATCCCCTGGAAATTTGCAGCTAAAGATGAGCTGCTGCCTTTTTGCTTCAACCTCAGGTTTCTGCACACAACGGGAATTGTAATCACCAGGAATAAGATCAGCATGCAGAAGAATAAACTGCCCGAGATGTCAGGTTGTATGCAAGATTCACTGTTAGTTCCCACTGTTACATTACATAGCCTCATATATCACATTGGATAATAATATTCCACAGTGTAGAGCTATAGGCTGTAGTGGAGTTTGTGTAGTTGTGACGTACCCCACTTTAAACATGGACTTCCTCCATATGGCAAGCATGGGGTTACTCCATTAGGGCTGGAATTTCCGGGTGTTGCGATTCACCTTTTACACCAGCAGTGCATCCCCGCTCGTGGGTTTCCTCGCAGCATAGGGTGGCTTCAATGGAAAATCCCATTGACAAGTGGCGGGAGTATAGAGTCCGGCCTCCAGTGAATAGCATGCTGCCGAGAAACACATGCTGGGAAATCGGAAAATACAGCCCTATATCTTTTATGAAAAGAAACATAAAAGAAAGACTTTGATTTATATAGGCCTTCATGGCCACTGCATCTCTCAATGTGTTTTAAGCCAATGGGAATACATTTGAAGTCTCGTCTCTCTTGTAATGTAAGAAAAACTTTGGTCGGGATTGTCATGGACAGGATCAAAAATTTAATAAACCAGCCAAAGGTCCTTTGATCTCAGGCATGAATTTCTGGTATCACAGTGGGCGGGACCAGAAAATCCCAACCTTTGTCATTAGATGACGAGGTTAGAATTGTTTACAGCCAGCTATATATTTAAATAAACCATCAAATAGAAAAGGGCCTACTTTAGTTTACTGTGGTAGTTATTTTGTCCGCCCGGTACAGCAGTGAGAGGCTTATGCTTTTTGCTGGCCAGGTCTTATTAACATGCGGTGAGCAAGTCAGAAGTGCTGAATAGGGAGGTTGGGAAATTTTCCAGATCCTATGCAGAGCTGGCTGACAGCATGGACTGGGGGGGGGGGTGGTGAAGAGATCCTGGGCATGAAATACACACGGAATGACAATAGGCCGGAATATGTTCCTGAAGCATAGGGAAGCGCTTCCTGTCCCCACAAAAGGAAAATATAATTTTGTTTGACTTTCATTGAAATGTGCAACAGTCTCTTTGAGGGCTGTTGGCTCATGTGATCCATATCAGGGACCAGTGAGCCCATCACACAACACACAGCCCACCATCAGTCGGTGGAAATCATTCCAAGGCTGTTGCAATGAGCCCAGAATCTTGCAGAGAAGGTAAGAGCCAGAGGATATGAGAGTCGGAGGTTGTGGTGGGACAGTAGGGGGAGGAAATGAGGGCAGATTGGGATTATATAGATCAGCGAGACTATTGCATGGAGGATTTAAACACAAGAATGAGTATTTTGAATTTGAGGAGATATTGGGGTGGGGGGTGGTGGGTCCAAGAGCCATGATGGGTCAGCAATGAAAAAGATGAGTGGTGAGTGGTACTTGATTTTGGGCAGCAGTCTGGAATCATCGAGACAGTATTCTTAGTGACAGCGAGGAGGAGATTTTGCTTTCCATCAGCCTAAACAAGAATTAAAGCCACAAGCAACTCACTTCCACATCTTTAGATCTTTCACTGAATGCATGATATAAGACATGGGGAGTGCACATTACTGCTAAAATGGGTTCCATAAGTTTGAACAAACGAGGCACCATTCTCACTAAAGCAGAAATAGTTATCAGAAAATGACAGCCGAAGCATAAGTTCCAGCAAGTAATTTCAATGTTGAAGAATCAATTGAGATTGTTTTTATCAGTAAGTGATTATATCTTTACCCCTGTGATAACTTTTACATGAAACGGTGACAAAATTTTATGAATGACTTGATGAGACTAAAAGAGCGTCCCTTGCTTAAATCACCCCACTGTGTCAGCATTCAGCAGTTCATTTTATGTAATCAGCTCCATCTGGCACTAAAAGGGCTTGTGGTTAGCTTTAAAGAAACAGAATTAAGGAACTGTATTAACTTCATATAGATACACTAAATCTAAAAATAGTTAAATTAGCTGGGATGAGTTGCAAAATATTTTATTCAAGTTTCAACCTCAAGTTTCATTAGATTACTTATTCAACATATAGAACATAGAACATAGAACAGTACAGCACAGAACAGGCCCTTCGGCCCTCGATGTTGTGCCGAACAATGATCACCCTACTTTAAACCCACGTAACCCGTATACCCGTAACCCAACAATCCCCCCATTAACCTTGCACTACGGGCAATTTAGCATGGCCAATCCACCTAACCCGCACATCTTTGGACTGTGGGAGGAAACCGGAGCACCCGGAGGAAACCCACGCACACACAGGGAGGATGTGCAGACTCCACACAGACAGTGACCCAGCCGGGAATCGAACCTGGGACGCTGGAGCTGTGAAGCATTGATGCTAACCACCATGCTACCGTGAGGCCCCTAATATATATATTATATATATTATATATATATATTAGCAATAGAACTACCAATAACTTCTGATTGAGAAATATTTGAAATGCTCTCAATGTGCAATAGTCACTGGGTATATTTACTCATTCAAGTGTAGAAACTTATTACTGGGTTGCAATATATTCCTTTCATTCATTAATCTGTGTCAACAGCAAACATACATGAGTTACTCACTGCGATGCTTTCTCTACACTATCTAATAATATAACCCACTTCAGAAGAGCACTTTTATAACAGTTTCAATTCCTTTGTCAAGAATCCTTAAATTAGAAAAATAACTTAATCATTTATATAGTGACTTTTACAACCTAAGGATATCCCAAGTGCTTTGAAACTAATGAACTACCTTTGAAGTGTAGTTATTTTTCTAGGGAATGTGACAACCAACTTGAGCACTGCAAGGTCCCACAAGTAGCATTAAGGACCAGATCATCTATTTTAGTGATATGGTGTACTGTTTTTCGGAAAAGCTTGTAGTGCCCATAGGGGAAAGGCAATTCTGGATTTGGTGATGTGTAATGAGGCAGACTTGATTAGGGAACTTAAGGTGAAGGAGTTAAGGAGTAGTTATTGCAGTAAGGAGGGATTAAATCTTGGAGGGGGCATCAAATGAAGCTTTGTGAGTAGAGCTTAGGAACAAAAATGGACAGCCACATTGCTAGGTGTTTATTATAGATCCCCAGATAATCAGCGTGAAATTGAGGAGCAAACACGTGTACAATTTGCAGAGGTGTAAAAATACTAATAGAGTAATTATATGAGGTGATTTCGACTTTCCCAACATTAATTGGGATAGTCACAGTGTTAAGGGCTTAGATGGAGTGGAGTTCCTAAAATGTATCCAGGGTATTTTAGCTCAAAACGTAAAGGGTCCAACAAAGGACGGTGGTGTGCTGGACCTAATTCTGGGGAATGAAGCTGGGTAGGTGGTCGATGTTTTGGTAGGGGAGCATTTTGGTGATAGCGACCACGTCATGGTACAATTTAAGTTGGTTATAGATAAAGAAATAGACAAGTTGCGAAAAAAAAGGTTTTGGGTTGGGGTGAGTGGACTTTAGTAAAATAAGGCAGGATCTGGCCAAGGCAGACTGGAAAGAGTTACTTGTGGGGAAATCTACAGAAGAGCGTTCAAAAAGGATGGGGAGGGTACAGGCCCAACATGTTCCCTCTAGGGTAATAGGAAGGAGTAACAAGCCCAGAGACATTCAGGATACGATGAGAAGGAAAAGAGAGACTTTTAGCAAGTACAAGGGGAGCAAATCAACAAAGGCATTAGTGGAGTACAGAAAGTGCAGGATGGAGCTTAAGAAAGCAATTAGGAGAGAAAAGAGGGACCATGAGACAGCTCTGGCCTGTAAAAGTAGAGAAAATCCCAAGATATTCTATAAGTATATCAATGGGAAGAGGATAACCAGGGAAAGAGTTGGGCCCATTAGAGACCAATGGGGAAATCTGTGGGTGGAGCCAGAGGACATTGGTATGGTGTTAAACGAATACTTCAAAGCTGTCTTAACCCAAGAGAATGAAGAGGTAGATATAGAACTCAGGGAGAGAGACTGTGAGGTTCTTGAGCAAATTGTCACAGGGGGTGGCAAGGCTTTGGAGTTGCTGGCAGCCTTAAAAGTGGAAGGGCTCCAGGTCCAGTTGAATTGTGTACCAGAATACAGTGGGAAGTGCGGGAGAAGATTGCAGGGGCTCTGACCCAAATTTTTTATTCTTCTTCGGCCTCGGGGGAGGTGCCAGAGGTTTGAAGAACAACTAATGTGGTCCCACTATTTGAGAAAGGTTATAGAGATAAGACAGGGAACTACAGACTAGTGAGTTTCACGTCAGTGGTAGGAAAACTATTGGAGAAAATTCTGAAGGAGTGAATCTATCTCCACTTGGAATAGTCAGCATAGTTTTGACAGAGGGAGGCTGTGCCGAACAAATTTGATTGAATTTTTAAAAAAAAATTCCAATTAAGGGGCAATTTAGCGTGGTCAATCCACCTACCCTGAAGAGGTAACAAGGAAGTTAGACAAGCGAGAGCCTATGGATGTGATCTGTTTGGATTTCCAGAAAGCCTTTGACCAGGTGTCTCCCACGCCCGTGAGAAAACTGGAGCGAATCACTCTTGACTTTCCTGGAGCAAGTTCAGAGTGGTTCTCTGTTTTGAAGGGTGCCAGCAGGGCCCCAGAGTGCTCTATGCAGCTCTGGCTGCCGATACGGGGCCCTGCACTTCCGGGCGCGGGTCAGCGCATGTGTGCGGTAGCCCCGCGCAGCATGGTGGACCCACACAGCGGGCCGGCCCCAACAATATAGGCCCCCACCCAGATCGCACGCACCCGCTGCGGGAGCTCGGACAGTTGGCAGCGGAGGATCGCCATGGGGGCCTCTTTCAATGACCCCCGACCGGCGCCGCGTCGACCGTCCATGCGGGATTTGCGGTGGACGCAATCGCGGGTCTGACGCCCCATTCTCCGCCCCCGCGCAAGCACGATTGCGGTGCGGAGGCTCAGAGAATCCCGGCTCACATGTTTCAATAAGATCACCTCTCAATCTTCTGAACTCCAATGAGTATAATCCCAACCGGCTCAACCTTTCATTATAAGAAAAACACCTTTACCCCAGGAATCAAGCTGGTGAACCCTTTCTAAAATGGTCCCAGTGCTAGTATGTCCCTCCGTAAGTAGACCAAACCTGTACCCAGTACTTCAGGTGCAATCTTGCCAATGCTTTGTACAGTTGTAGCAAGGCTAATCTACTTTATACTCTATCTCCCTTGCAATAAAGGCAAATATTGCTCATTACTTGCTATACCTGAATTCTAACTCTTTTGTGATTCATGTAAATGGACACCCAGTTCCCACTGTACTCCAGCATTCTGCAATCTCTCCATTTAAATTCTATACTTTTTTCTATTCTTCCTATCAAAGTGGGCAACCTCACATTTTCTCACATATATTCCATCTGCCAAACTTTTGCCCAATTGATTAGCCTATTTATAGCTCTTTGCAATGTTTTGTATTCTCCTCTATTTACTTTCCTGCATATCTTTGTATCATTGGCAAAGTATTACAATATAGTAAGTCCCTTCATCCCAGGTCATGAATCTCAATTGTAAGTAGTAGAGTCCCCCCCAACACTGAACCCTATGGCCTATTACAATTAGTTATTACTAGTTACAATTTGCCAACTAGAAAATGACCCATTTAACCCAACTCTCTGTTTCCTGTTAGTCAGCCAATGCTCTATCCATGCTAAGATATCACTCCAACATCATCAACCTTCAACTTGTGCTGTACTCTTTTATGTGGCACTTTGACAGATGGTAAACTAACTGGCTCATAGTAGGGCGATTCTCCCAAATGGAGCCCAAGTGTTTGCGTCGTCGTGAACGCCGTCACATTTCACGACGGCGCGAATCGGGCCTGGTTACGACCGATTCTGTCCCCTACAGGGGACCAGCATGGCACTGGAGCGGTTCACGCCACTCCAGCCTCCCTTCCCGGCACCAAATGGGTGGCGCGCCAACCCGCGCATGCGCAGTTGGGCTGCGGGGGACTTCTTCTGCACGCCGGCCCCGACTCAACATGACGTTGGTGTTCAGGGGCCAGCCGCGCCAGAAAGTAGGCCGGGGGGGGTGGTGCGGGGGAGAGGCCGGTCCACTGACTGGTGGGCCCCGATCGCAGGCCAGACCCCATCGGAGCCACCACCCCCCCCCCCCCCCCCCCCCCCCCGGTGAAGGATCGCCTTTCCCCGCCCCACAGGCTGCCCCCCGGCCCTTCACGCAGAGTTCCCGTCGGCAGTGACCAAGGGTGAACGGCGCCGGCGGGTCTCTGTCGTATCCGCGTGGCGGCTCGGCCCATCCGGGCAATCGGTAAATGCCGCCGATTCTCCGCACCTCGGAGAATCACGCCCCGGCGTCGGGGCGTCGTGGTGCATTTACGGCGATTCTCCGGCCCGGCACGGGCCTCGGAGAATCGCCCCCATAGTTTCTTACTTTCTGTCTGCCTCCTTTCTTGAAGAGTAGTATAGCATTTCAAATTTTCCAGCCTACTGGGACCTTTCCAGAACCTTGGGAATCTTGGAAGATTACAACCAGTACATGTCTGCGGCCTCTTCCTTTAAGATTCTATAATGCCAGCCATCAGGTCTGGGGCACTTGTCAGCCTTGATCCCATTAGCTTTTCCACTAATTTTCCCTTGTGATTGTTTTAAGTTCCTCCATCTCGTTTGCTTCTTGATTTTTTACTATTCTTGGGATGCTTCCTGTGTCTTCACGGTGAAAACAGGTACAAACTACTGTTCAAATTATCTGTCATTTCTTTGTTTCCCACTATTAATTGCCCAATTTCATCCTTTAAGAATATGTTTATGTTAGTTACTATTTTCCTTTTTATGTACATGTAGAAGCTTTTACTTTCAGTTTTAATATTTCTTGTTGGTTTTCCCTCGTACTACAATTTCTTCCTCTTTTTCTTTTTGTAATGCTTTGCTGGTTTATAATTAGTCCTAATCTTTTTGTGCTAGTGCTAATCTTTGCAGCATTGTATACCTTTTCTTTCAATTTGATACCACCTTAACTTCCTTAATTATCCACAGGTCTCAATGGAATATATCCTTGTTGAGTGTTATGAAATATCTCCTTAAATTTCTGCTACTGCTTCCCTACTGTCCTTCCATTTAACTTAATTTCTGATTTTATCTTCACTAACTCTGTCTTCATACCCTTGCAATTGTCTTTATTTAAGTTGAAGGCACGACCTTCAGATTCAGGGGTGGGATTTTCCGACCCCCCCCGGGTCGGAGAATCGCCCGGGGCCGGTGTCAATCCCGCCCCCGCCGTGTCCCAAATTCTTCGCCACCTGAGATTCGGCGGGGGCGGGAATCGCGCCGCACCGGTCGACGGGCCCCCCGTGGCGATTCTCCAGCCCGCGATGGGCCGAAGTCCTGCCGCTGACAAGCCTCTCCCGACGGTGTGGATTATACCACCTCTCTTACCGGCGGGATTGGCGGCACGGGCAGGCACCGGGGTCCTGGGGGGGGCGCGAGGCGATCTGATCCCGGGGGTGCCCCCACGATGGCCTGGCCCGTGATCGGGGCCCACCGATCGGCGGCAGGCCTGTGCCATGGGGGCACTCTTTTTCTTCTGCCTTCGCCATGGTCTTCACCATGGTGGAGGCGGAAGAGACCCCCTCCCCAGCGCATGCGCCAGTATGACGTCAGCAGCTGGCGCATGCGCGGACTTACGCCGGCCGGCGAAGTACTTTCGGCCCCGGCTGGCGTGGCGCCAAAGGCCGTTCACGCCAGCCGGCAGAGTGGGAACCACTCCGGCGTGGGCCTAGCCCCTCAATGTGAGGGCTTGGCCCCTAAAGGTGCGGAGACTTCCGCAACTTTGGGGCGGCCCGACGCCGGAGTGGTTCACGCAACTCCAACCAAGGCAGGCCAGCAGCACGGTTCAATTCCCGTACCAGCCTCCCTGAACAGGCGCCGGAATGTGGTGACTAGGGGCTTTTCACAGTAACTTCATTTGAAGCCTACTCGTGACAATAAGTGATTTTCATTTCATTTCATTTCATTTCAACACGCCGGGACCCCTTGCCCCACCAGGTAGGGGAGAATCCCGGCCCATGTCTCTGTATTGGTTATCATATCATACTACTGGTACATTCTGTCCCTTACTGTCACACTCTGGTTATCATCTCTATACGATTGCCTTTGTCCTTTCTCTTTAACTTTCCAAATCTTCCCTTAAGTGAACCCCCCCACAAACACTATTTAGTTTAAAGCACTTTCTGTAGCATAAAGGGTTGGTGTTTAATATGTAAGTATATAGGGTTTATCATCAGTAACATAAGATCACATAACAATAAAGCTTGTAGAGAGATGGTTCTATGTAGAGCCTTGTGCTGAGCCTGCATTGAACTAACATTCAATAAAAGATAAACTTTATCAACAGCCATGACTCCAGCATTACCTGCAAGTCCAGATCAGTGAACAATTCTGTCTAAGGCCCATAGTGATCATGATGGTGATCACAGATGGTGATCGCAGACAACATAAGGGGAGGAGCAATGAGTGAAGAAGCAGCAAGAGAAATGGCTGCAGTACAAGGGCTGCACAGGCATATGTGCAGTCCCATCCTCCTGTCCCTGACCATGGGCCTAACCTGAACTACCTAGGCTCTGGTGGGGGAGGGGAGGGGGGATGATTGCTTCTTCAAATCATGTATCCAGGTAACTTTTCTCCTACCTGATGTATCACTGTGTCCAAAGTGCAGACTCCAGCTCAAGACAGCTTAACCGCGTAATGAGATCATGGTTGACCTGATTATAATCCAAACAGCACATTCCCGCTTACCTCCAATAACCTTTCGCAGTCTTTCTTATCAAGAATCTATCTACCTCGGGTTAAAAATAGGCTCTACTTCCTTCGCCTTTTGAGGAAGAGAGAGTTCTAACGACACATGACACTCTCTTCTCACCACTGACATAAATGGGTGACCCTTTATTTTCAAACACTGGTCCTTAGTACTAGATTCTCCCACAAGGGGTAACATGGGGCGGGATTTTCCGACCCCCGCCAGGTCGGAGAATCGGCGGGGGGGGCGTGAATCCCGCCCCCGCCATGCGCTGAATTCTCGGGCACTGGTGATTCGGCGGATGCGGGAATTGCGCCGCTCCGGTCGGTGGCCGCTCAAAGCGGCCCCCCCCCTGTGATTCTTCGGCCCGCGATGGGCCAAAGTCCCGCTGGTTCTTTGCCAGTCCCGCCAACGTAGATCAGACTAGGTCCCTTACCAGCGAGACCTGACAGCGTGGGCGGGCTCCGGGGTCCTGGGGGGGTGAGGGTGAGGGCGATCTGGCACCGGGGGGGGGGGGGGGGCACCGTGGCCTACCCCGCGATCGGGGCCCACCGATCCACGGGCGGGCCTGTGCCGTGGGGGCACTCTTTTCCTACGCGTCGGCCGTGACAGCCTCCGCAATGGCTGATGCATAGGTGAGCACCCACCCCGCGCATGCGTGGGGATGACGTCAGCAGCCACTGACGCTCCCGCGCATGCGCGGACTCTCGCCGGCCAGCGGAGTCCCTTCGGCCCCGGCTGAAGTGGCGCCAAAGGCCTTCCATGCCAGCCGGCGGGGGCGCAAACCACTCCGGCGCCGGCCTAGCCCCTGAAGGTGCGGAGGATTAAAAAAAGCAAAAGGAAAGGAACATTTCCTTCCCCTTCTCACCAAACTCACCCCCTCACCAAACGTCCAGATATACATTCAGTTCCAAAGCTGCGCTCGTTTGCTTTAGGTGCATTTAATAACCATGATTTTATAGTAAACAGAACTGGAGCTAAAGAAACCAGATTCAACCAGCTAGCTAATTAACTACTCTGTTCACCATGCCAAAGATTGGAGAAAAAAACTTGTCTATTTACACAGTACTTTTCAGTTACTGCTAAATACAGACTAGACTAGTTTTGTAAAATAAATTTGGAGTACCCAATTAATTTTTTTCCAATTAAGGGGCAATTTAGCGTGGCCAATCCACCTAACCTGCACATCTTTGGGTTGTGGGGGTGAAACCCATGCAGATATAGGGAGAATGTGCAAACTCCACACAGTGACCTGTAGCCGGGATCGAACCAGGATCCTTCGCGCCGTAGGCAGCAGTGCTAACCACTGCGTCACCGTGCCACCCATAGATTAGATTTTTTAAGAAAAGATCAACATTTTAAACTACCCACTCACCAAACTCCAGATATGCACTCATTCCAAAGCTGCACTTGTGGGATGTGGTTGCCATGGATCACACTGGTATCTACCAGAACCCACCTGCTACAGCAGTAACTCATCATCTACCTTCCATCTTTATTGCATTTAATTTAACTCATTAAGTTTCAAGTTTAAACGTTTAGGGGCCAGATTCTCCTGTCCCCAGCCACTTGTTTCTTAGCAGCACACCATTAGCTGGTGGTAGGATTCTCTGTTCCCGCTGCTTGTCAATGAGATTTCCCACTGAAAACACCCCATGCATCTGGGAAACCCACAGGCAGGGATGCGCTGCTGGCTGAAACAAAAAATCTCATTGGCCAGAAAATTTCGGCCTGAAACCCAGCTGTTGTCTGTAGTTAAACCAAGTAATTTAACTGGTTAAGATGTAAATTTAATACAATAGTTATAGTTCCCCAGTATTGGATTGGATTGGATTTGTTTATTGTCACGTGTACCGAGGTACAGTGAAAAGTACTTTTCTGCGAGCAGCTCAACAGATCATTCAGTACATGGGAAGAAAAGGGAATAAAAGAAAACACAAGATATACAATGTAACTACATAAGCATTGGCATCGGATGAAGCATACAGGGTGTAGTGTTAATGAGGTCAGTCTGGTAACATTGGGGAAGAAGCTGTTTTTGAGTCTGTTCGTGCGTGTTCTCAGACTTCTGTATCTCCTGCCCGATGGAAGAAGTTGAGAGAGTGAGTAAGCCAGGTGGGAGGGATCTTTGATTATGCTGCCTGCTTTTCCCAGGCAGCGGGAGGTCTAGATGGAGTCAATGGATGGGAGGCACGTTTGTGTGATGGACTGGGCGGTGTTCACGATTCTCTGATGTTCCTTGCGGTCCTGGGCCGAGCAATTGCCATACCAGGCTGTGATGCAGCCCGATAGGATGCTTTCTATGGTGCATCTGTAAAAGTTGGTAAGGGTTAATGTGGACATGCCGAATTTCCTTAGTTTCCTGAGGAAGTATAGGCGCTGTTGTGCTTTCTTGGTGGTAGCGTCGACGTGAGTGGACCAGGACAGATTTTTGGAGATGTACACCCCTAGGAATTTGAAAGTGGTAACCATCTCTACCTCGGCCCTGTTGATGCTGACAGTACTTTGCTCCCTGAAGTCAATGACCAGCTCTTTAGTTTTGCTGGCTTTGAGGGAGAGATTGTTGTCGCTACACCACTCCACTAGGTTCTCTATCTCCCTCCTGTATTCTGACTTATTATTCGAGATCCTGCCCACTATGGTCGTATCGTCAGCAAACTTGTAGATGGAGTTGGAACCAAATTTTGCCACGCAGCGTGTGTGTACAGGGAGTAGAGTAGGGGGCTAAGTAAGCAGCCTTGCGGGGCCCCGGTACTGAGGACTATTGTGGAGGAGGTGTTGTTGTTCATTTTTACTGATTGTGGTCTGTTGGTCAGAAAATCGAGGATCCAGTTGCAATTTGGGGAGCCAAGTCCTAGGTTTTGGAGCTTTGATATGAGCTTGGCTGGGATTATGGTGTTGAAGGCGGAGCTGTAGTTAATAAATAGGAGTCTGATGTAGGAGTCCTTGTTTTCGAGATGCTCCAGGGGTGAGTGTAGAGTCAGGGAAATGGCATCTGATGTGGACCGGTTGCAACGGTATGCGAAGCAGGTGGGGACCTCGGAGTGGATAGGGAAAGGTTAAAGATGTCCGCGAACACCTCTGCCACCTGGTCCGTGCAGGCTCTGAGTGCATGACCAGGGATCCCGTCCGGGCCCGTCACCTTCCGAGGGTTCACCTTCAGGAAGGCCGATCTGACTTTGGAAGCTGTGATGGTGGGTATGGGTGAATTATGGGCTGCTGGGGCACTTGACAGCAGATTGTTGGTTATCTTCTCGAACCGAGCATAGAATGCATTGAGTTCATTGGGGAGGGGTGCGCTACTGCCAGAGATACTGCTTGGCTTTGCTTTGTAGCCCGTTATGTTGTTTAGTCCTTGCCACAACCGCCGAGAGTCTGTCTGTGACTCTAGCTTAGTTTGATATTCTTTCTTGGCATCTCGGATTATTGCTTTAAACTATTGCCCACATTTTAGCGTGATAAAATCTCAGTAAACATCATGCTGCCTAATGAAAGCCTTGAACATTCACCAGCTTCTGGAGGTTGCAAAATAAAGATATAAAATGTGTCACCTCCTTTCCCTTCTGCCCCAAATTGTCAAGTTAGCACTTGCACCTCATTGCACTCAGGCCTCGTCAATCTCTGTGCTCTCACATACTTGAAATCAGCTGAAAAATAATTAAGTAGAAAAGTTGTCAAATTGCAAACATTACTCATAGTTTTTTCTATATTCTACATTATCTTTGACATCCAATAGTTTTTTTCAACATACTTGAAGGTTGAAAACTCAGTTTACACCGGTTCTATCTGTGGTTCTCTAACTTGTGTCAACTGAGACCTTCAAAAAGACCTGTGATTCTGGACCAGACTTACAGTTGAGAGATGATGGAGATTTCCCTGGGTGTGAGTGAGAACCCTGCTCTGGCCCTACTGAGCTCCTGCCATCCCCCTGCACCTCGCATCCCTTTCCTGGGTTCCTGATTT
The DNA here is from genome assembly GCF_902713615.1 of Scyliorhinus canicula. NCBI lineage: Eukaryota > Metazoa > Chordata > Chondrichthyes > Carcharhiniformes > Scyliorhinidae > Scyliorhinus > Scyliorhinus canicula. Next base: position 95,858,898 of record NC_052150.1, read on the forward strand.
CTCTGCGTTCCCCTCTTCCCATGCTCCTACTCTCTTTGTCATTTTTCTACTACAGTCCTTCTGCTCTCCCCAAGCTCCCCAGGTATTTTCTCTGTGCTTTTCTATCTTAGTTTTCTCCTCTCACCTGGCTCCTTCTGCCCACTAGCTCCTGCTTTCTCTAGGCTCTGCTCTTCCCATTCTCTGTGTTGTGTTTCCTTGACATTTAAGCATTTCCAACATCACCCTGATGCTTTCAATGTGCCCTGGTCTCTTGCTCTCCACAGGCTTCAGCTTGCCAATGGCTCCTGCTCTCCCTTAATTCTCTTAATATCAGAATCTTCCTACAAAGTGCCACAACCAAGGGCTCAGAACAAGGAAAAGCAAGCACCCACCCAGTCCGGTCTCTGGGCGAAGGGAGACTCCAGAGTGCAGGGGACTACCCACGTGGTGGATGCAGAGCGGGCGGCCATGTCGGGTGCCCCCCTGACAAAGGGAAACCCCGGAGTGCAGGGACGGTGTCCACCAGGTAAGTATAGTTAATTCCACAGGAGCGGGGGGACAGAAGCCCCCCACCAGGATAGTCATCTGGAATGTAAGGGGACTCAGCAGCCCAGTGAAAAGATCCAGAGTCCTCACCCACATAAGAAATATGAAAGCCGACATAGCCTTCCTCTAAGAGAAACACCTGAGAGAGCAGGACCGACTGCGGGTAAGAAAGGGATGGGTGGGGAGACCTACCATTCCTGCTATGGAACGAGGGCCAGGGGGGTGGCAATACTGATCAGCAAGAGGACAATGTTTAGGGCGCGAAGACGGTTACGGACCCAGGGGGACGGTACATTATGGTCAGTGGGGCCCTGGATGGGGCACTGGTAGTACTAGTTAACGTGTACGCGCCCAACTGGGATGACACGTGCTTCATCATGAAGACCATGGCAGAAATCCCCAACATAGCGATGCATCAACTAATCATGGGGAGGGGAGCTCAACTGTGTACAGGATCCAACGACAGACAGATCAAACCCCAAAACGGGGAAAACCTCAAGCATGGCAAGGGAACTCAGTCACTTTATGGAACGAATGGGAGCGGTGGATCCCAGGAGGTTCGCCCACCCGGGGGAGAAGGAATTCTCCTTCTTCTGCCAAGTACACAACGTCTACACCAGAATTGACTTCTTTGTGGTGGGCAAAACGGTGCTTCCAGGGCTGGACAAAGTGGAATACTCTGCAATTGTGATATCCGACCACGCTCCACACTACATGGACGTAAGGCTGGAGATGGGCATGGCCCAATGCCCCACATGGAGGTTGGACATTGCCCTACTAGCTGACAAGACCTTCAAAGAAAAAATATCGCCAGCCATAGCAGAGTACATGGAGAACAACCAGAATGGGGAGGTCTCACCCTCCACGTTCTGGGAAGCACTAAAGGCTGTAGTAAGAGGGGAAGTTATCACTTTCAAAACGCGAAGAGATAGGGAGGAAAGGGCAGCTAGGCAGCAGCTGGTCGACTCTACTGGAGGCAGACCGTAAATACTCCGAGGCCCCGACTGAAGAGCTCCTGGCAGAGAGGAAAGAGCTTCAAAGGAACTTTGATCTGCTCTCCACCAGCATGCACCAACTCCGCCAGGCACGTGGGACCCTATATGAACACGGAGACAAAGCCAGCCGCCTTGTGACACACCAGCTGAGAAAGCAGGCAGCCACCACAGAAATTGCACAAATCAGGGATGCCAGAGGCGCATTAGAAACAGAACCAGAAAAGATCAACAAAGCGTTCAAGGCCTTCTACCAAGAGCTGTACATCTCAGGGCCCCCAATGGGGGAGTCCGGGATGAAACGGTTCTTGATCGACTGGACATACCAGTCATGGGGGAGGGCAGAAAACGGGGCCTGGAAGCACCACAAGCACTGGGAGAGATCATGGACAGCTTGAGCTCCATGCAGGCGGGGAAGGAGCTGGGACCAGACGGGTTCACGGCAGACTTCTACAAAACATTTGCGACAGCGCTGGCCCCACACCAGCGGAAGATGTTCACAGACTTGCTAGCTAGGGGCACACTGCCACCTACACTATCACAGGCCTCAATCTCGCTGATACCTAAGAAAGATAAAGACCCAATAGAATGTGGATCATACAGACCCATCTCACTGCTGAACGCAGATGCCAAAATACTGGCCAAAATCCTAGCCAAAAGGCTAGAAGACTGCATACCAGAGATGGTCGCAGAGGACCAGAAGGGCTTTGTCAACTGTAGACAGCTAACCTCGAATATCAAGCGCCTGCTGAACATGATAATGCCCCCATCCGGGGAGAGAATATCAGAGGTATTCCTAGATGCAGAAAAGGCCTTCGACAGGGTCGAATGGAAATACCTCATAGAGATACTGGACCGGTTTGGGCTTGGAACAGGATTCACCTCCTAGGTAAAGCTCCTATACAACGCTCCCATGGCGAGTATATGGACCAACAACACCAACTCCCGATACTTCCAGCTGCACAGGGGCGCCAGACAAGGATGCCCACTGTCCCTGCTGCTGTTCGCTCTCGCGATCGAACCACTAGCAATCGTGCTCAGAGCAGCAAAAAGCTGGAGGGGGATTCGAAGGGGCAGCAGAGAGCACAGAGTCTCACTCTATGCAGATGACCTGCTCCTCTACATTTCGGACCCACAAAGCAGCATGGACGGAATCATCGCGCTCCTGAAAGAGTTTGGCACCTTCTTGAGCTACAAACTGAACATGAGCAAAAGCGAGATCTTCCCAGTACACCCGCAAGTAAGGGGGGCAGCATTTAAACAAGCCCGACACAAATTCTGGTACCTGGGGATCCAAATAGCCCATGACTGGAAAGGGAGCCACAAATGGAACCTCACCAGTCTGACGGAGGAAGTAAAAAATGACCCAAAAAGGTGGAACAAACTCCCGCTCTCCCTCGTGGAGAGTGTCCAGACGATCAAAATGAACGTACTGCCCAGGTACCTCTTCCTACTTAGATCCATTCCGATCTACATCCCCAAGGCCTTTTTCAAAGCACTAGACAAACTAATCATGGCATGGAGGGAGTGGGGTGGGGGAACGGAGGAATGTTTGGATCCCAAAGAAGGTCGGACAAAAAACAAAATCCGGGGTGGGCTAGCCCTCCCGAACCTACAATTCTACCACTATGCGGCGACGGCCGAGCGAATAAGGGGATGGATCCAGGAGCCAGAAGCCGAGTGGGTGCGCGTGGAAAAGGCCTCCTGCAAAGGGACCTCCCTCCAGGCCCTCGCCATGGCTGCACTCCCAACCCCACCCAAACAACACTCCAGCAGCCTGGTGTGATAGCCACCCTCCAGTCCTGGAACCAACTATGGAAGCAATTTGGCCTGATCAAAATGTCGGACAAAGCTCCCGTCTACAACAACCATAGGTTCACATCAGCACTGACTGATGGCACCTTTGAAAAGTGGGGACAGGACGGAGGGACACTGACAGTCAGGGACCTATACACAGACGGCAAGATCGCAACACTGGACAAACTGACATAGAAATTCCAGCGAGCGAGGGGGAACGAGCTAAGGTACCTGATGCACGATCAATTCCACAAAGACAAGAGCAGGATATAATCGAGGCTTTATTACACTGAGATGTGTGGCCTGCTACAGCAGCTGATGAAATGGCTGCTGCACGGGGAGCACACATATTTATACTCCGCCTACTGGGCGGAGCCAGCAGCCAGGGATCTACCCTCGTACCTGTAGTACAGGGCCTTCCCGTAAAGCATGTATATCAACATCCTATATATACAATATATGCATCAGTGGTGACTACCACAGTATCTGCAACTCAAAAACTTCCTACGAAAGGAGACAAGGACGTACACACAACCGCCATGACAGACGTTACTGGAAGAGTTACTGGACGCAAGCATCCTAGATAAAGTGAACGGTAGCGACATGTATGACCGACTGGTAGAAAGGGCCGACACCATACTGGATGCAACAAGAAAGAAATGGGAGGAGGACCCGGCAATTGAAATATGGTGGGGACTCTGGAGCGAAGCACTGCATAGGGTCAACTTCACCTCCACGTGCTCAAGGCTCAGCCTGACGCAACTAAAAGTGGTACATAGAGCCCACTTAACAAAAACTCGTATGAGTAGGTTCTTCCCGGAGGTTGAGGATAGTTGTGAACGGTGACAAAGAGGCCCGGCCAACCACGCCCACATGTTCTGGTCTTGCCCCAGACTTGTGGAGTACTGGACAGCCTTCTTCGAGGCTATGTCCAAAGTGGTGGGGGTGAGGGTGGAGCCATGCCCGATAGTGGCGGTCTTCGGGGTTTCAGACCAGCCAGATCTATTCCTGGGGAGGAGGGCGGACACCCTTGCCTTTGCCTCCCTGATCGTCCTGTTCGGCTGGCGGTCAGCAGCATCACCCAGAGCTGCAGACTGGCTGTCCGACCTCTCAGAATCTCTCCAAATGGAGAAAATCAAATTCGCCATCCGAGGGTCAGACGATGGCTGCCACAGAACGTGGGAGCCATTCACGCAATTGTTCCAGGACCATTGTTTGTGGCCAATGAACAAGCAGAGGAATAGCCAGGTAGCCAAGAATCAGGCGAAAGTAGCCAAGGCATGAGAGGGAAAGATAGACCGGGAGGAGAACCAGCGAGGGGGGTGGGGGAGGCAAGGGAATGATAGCCGGAAGGAGGGCATGGGAAAAGATAACAAACTTGGCAAATACAGGAACAGAGAGCACGGAGAATCCAGGTGAAAGACGAGGCAACGGCTGAAGCTGAGGTGAACGCGAGACGACAACGTCAGCGAAAACCGGCCGGGAGAAGCAAGTAGCAACACCAACACCAGATCCAATCGCGTATTGCCTTCTCTGTATTGGACATAACCAATGTAACTGTTTCTCCGGCAAATGTATATGTACCTCCCCAGTCCCCCCCCCCCCCCCCCCCCCCCCCACCCCCCCCACCCCCCCCCCCACAAACAGGTGTCTACTTATGTGTTAAAAATAATATTGCCAATTGTACAGAGTTGCTGTTGTTGAGCTAGTGCATAATACCCTGCAAGGTTTTTTTTCTGTTTTCTTCTCTTCTATATATATATATTTTATTCTGTGTACATAACTCTAAATATACTTTGTTCAAAAACCCAATAAAAAACATTTATTAAAAAATATATATCAGAACCTTCGACATTTGCCTTGAATGTACTTTTTTTCTTCAATTTAGTGGTAATTTAGTGTGGCCAATCCACCTACCCTGCACATCTTTGGGCGAGACAAGGGGAGAATGTGCAAACCCCCACACAGAGTCTTGAATATACTCAACCACTGGAAATCCACAGTTTGCTAGGGTAGAGAATTTCAAATATTCACTGATTTTTAAGTGAATAAATTTCTCCTCATTTTTTGTCCCAAATGACTGAACCTTTTTAAAAACAAAATTTAGAGTACCCAATTCTTTTTTTCCCAATTAAGGGACAATTTGGCATGGCCAATCCACCTAGGCTGCACATCTTTCTCGTGTTGTGGGGGTGAGACCCACATAGACACGGAGAGAATGTGCAACTCCAAATGGACAGTGACCCGGGCCCGAGATTGAACCTGGGTCTTCAGCGCCGTGAGGCCGCCGTGCTAACCAGTGCGCCACCGTGCTGCCCTTATGGCTGAATCCTTATTATCAAACTTACTAAATGTTTTATTTAGATCACATTTTATTCTTCTTGGTTCCAGGGAATAGAAACTTAGTCTATTAAAGTATTACATAATATCGTGATTTATATGGGGCTGGGTCCATATAAACCAATGTTCCAGTAACATGATGAAAGAGTACTGCATTGCCAGAACTGTTGACCTCTGGATTAGTTGTTGAGCCTAGGCCTGCCTTTCTGGTTGAGGTGGATATAGAAGATCCCCTGCCACTACTTGAAGAACAAAATTTCTCAGATGGTCCCAGCCAACATTCACTCCCTATCACACAATGCTAGAAATACTGGTAGAACTATCTCATTAACTGTGTGCTAAATGGCTGTGCTGTTTTGCCAACATAACAGAGGATGATATATCAGGAAATAATTAATTGGATTGTAAGTGCCTGAAGACAACCTGAGAAATGTGACACATTGCTATGCAAATGTAGGTTCTTTTTTTTAAATCGCAGGTGTGCACATTATCCCTAACTTTCGTAAGTCAAGTGTATGACAAGATGACTGACAAGTCAAGTCAAGTCAGAAAAACTCTTTACTCATTGCAATATTTGTATTCATCGCTTCTTGGCCTTTTGGCTAAGGTCAAGTGTAGTATCTGCTCTGCCTTTTAGCTCAGATCTGGTATGTCTCTCTTGTGGGGACCATCAATTGGATTCAATTTGAATTTGAATTGGTTTTTGGAGCCGGCAAGGAGCTGGATTAGTTGTTCACCCTTGTCCACACTGAGCCTTGGCTTTGTAACTCAGAAAAAGTAATTTAAAAAAAAGAAATATTTGCATTCATAGTTCTAAACTAACATATTTATCATACAATACTTCAAATTTTTTCTGTGGTTTGTTTGGGCCATAAATATTGCAAAATAAGTAATATTTCAAATATCATCATCTTACTTTTTTGATGTGCCGTTTGTTTCAATTTTGTTTTAAAATCTCAATATTAACTCCTGCACTAATTAGTCACTTCAGCCCATTTTGTAATGAGAATCTATTCCTGCTTCTTTCTATTTTTCTCTTTGTTGTTAATATTCGCCATCAATTTGTTTTTCTTCTGAGAGCATTGTTTCTTGGGGTATGGTTCCACTGGTTTTGGGTCCTTTGGTGCATTCCACTTAAGTGGCCACTTCTCGCATGTGAATCGTAAGAGTGATCATTGGCACGTTATTTCACTGTATGTGGAGTGAGAGGACACAAGGGCATTTACAGTCTCGTTCAGCCCAGCCCTCACCTTTTGTTCATTCACAGACATTTGCTGCCAATGTAAGATATGGGCCGAAATTCTCCAACCCCACGCAGGGTCGGAGAATCGGCCGGCGCAGCCGATATTGCCGCTCCCGCCATGTTAAAGATTCACCCACCCGCCATAAAACGGCGTTCTTCAAATCCCGCCGGCCGCCTCGGAAAACGGCTGCCGCCGGCGGGATGCCATTGTTTTTTTAAGCTTTTTTATTCACCGGCCTGGATGGGCCGAAGTCCCGCCGACGTGGCCACGGGTCACGTCGGCGAAAATCAAAGTAGGTTTATAACGGCGTCAACCATTGATAATGGTTGACGCCGTTCAGTTACCTACATCGAGTGTGGGGGTAGGGGGGGTGGAGGGTAGGGGGGGTAGGGGGGTGGGGGGGTAGGGGTTGGGGGGGTAGGGGGGTAGGAGGGTGGGGTGGGGGGGTAGGGGTGGGGGGGTGGGGTTAGGGGTGGGGGTAGAGGTGGGGGGTGGGGTAGGGGGGTAGGGGTAGGGGTGGGGGGTGGGGGTAGGGGTAGAGGTGGGGGGGTGGGGGTAGAAGTAGAGGTAGGGGGGTAGGGGTAGGGGGCAGCGGTGTGCAGAGGGGGGGGGGCGACGGTGCGTTGGCCCCGGGCATCCATTGGATGGGGGCATCAGCAGATCTTCCTCAAGGCTCCCCTTCCTCCCAGCTGCCTTGTCTTTGTTTGAGAGAAAGAGAGGGGGAGATTGTGGGGACAGACAGAGAGAGAGAGACAGAGAGAGGGAGTCCCGTCCGTCCTCTGGCTGAGAGCAGGGCTTTGGTGAGTATATTGCAATCTGCCTAAACCCAGGAATATTGCCTGGTTAGAATGCAGAGGGAAATGCTGGGATCCCGGGGTGGGAGATGTGTCTGGATTTGTCTATTTCTGCTTCAGCCTCTGCGATTTCAGGTCAGTTTCACAACAACAGGAAAAACGCGCGGAGAGAGAGGGAAAAACATTTGGCAAAGTTTCTGGGTTCTGCCATTATAATTCACACCGCAGAACTCTGCCCGACATCAACCGCCGCGCCACTTCCGCAGCGGGTGAAACTGACGCGTACAGCGTCACTCCGCTGCTGGCCCTTTCGGGACGGGAGATTTAGGGCTTATAAGCGGGCCCCGACGCCGGAGTCATCAGCGCCGTTTTTGCCCGCCGGTCAAGGGCTTCACGAAGGTCTTCGGTGAATTTTGCCCATGATTAGAACAGAATTTGATGTGAATAACTCCATAAAAGGAGCAATATTTTAGCAATCTATAATAATAGTCAGTTTTTGTCTGTCTGGATTGTTTTGATTTGATCATTTTAAGGCATATATGCAGAGAGAGGAAGCAAGCGGGTAGTGGGAACCACTGCAGTGGGTGATGCTCATGCAGCTGACGATGGTTGTTGGTGGTGCTTGTTGCAATGATAATAGTGAGGAAGGGGTTGGTGGAAAAAGACAATGGAAGTAAGGGAAACACAACACCAAAGCTGCAGAGGCTGTTTCGTTGAGCGATGTGATGAAATTGATGGGAGGAATGTGAGTGGGAAGAGAAGGATGTGAATGAAATGGGAAGAAAGGAAAGAATGGGATATGGATGGCATTGGAAGGATGGAATTATATGGCATGAGGAGGTCATGAGAGAGGTGGCCGGGAGGGGTGAATGAGATAATGTAATTGGTTAAGTCTGGTAAAAGGGCAGGGACAATGGATCCAACATATTGTTAGAAGGCTGTTCTTTGTCTAAAAATTAAGATTCACCAGATTCGAATGAAAGAGTTTCGAAAAGCTCTCAGGTGAATTGAAAGAATATGTCAATGTTGATTCTACAGATGAAGGAGATGACAAAAATGTATATGCTTCAGAGTGAGCAGGTAGTCAGGTTGGGAAAGTAGTCAGGAGTGGTGGTCGTCAGGTCGGGTGGTGTTGTGGGGTAGGGAGCAGGTTGGGATGGGTTAGGTAGATGGAGGTGTAGATAAATAGTCGGGTCGGGTCGGGTCGGGTCAGGTTAGGGAATTGTCAGGGGACTGGTTGTGGTTCTCAGTTCAGTTACGTTGGCAAATCTCTGTGTTAGACCAGTTATTAACCAATGTGGCATTTCCTGGGTAAGTATTCAGGTAAGGTCTGCATATCTGGCTCAAGTCTCTGACACTGAGCTCAGTGTCAGGGACATTTGCGGAGGGTCCAAGGCAGCAGATATCAGCCTTTTAAATTGAACTTTCTGGGCAATATCAATGCATGTGCGTATGTCAGGATTTCTGCAGGACACCTCCCAACATAAGTCCAGATTTTGTTGATCCGGATGCCAGATGCTTTGGGCTCTTGTATATGATCGTGTCACATTAGGGAGTCACATGGCAATCAATCAACTTACTTGTATGAATCTAGTTCATTTTCCTTGCACCATTGGAATTTTTTCCATGAAATAAAACTTATAACGGAAATTTAATGGCCCCTCTCAAGCGGCCTGATCTCTAAACACAGGTTTTTCATCCTGGCACCTGAAATGTTTTAGATCTCTGTGATTTCCATGCCCTGGCTGATTTTAACGGACTGGAGACAGCCCTGATTATGGCCTATTCTACCGGCAGTAGGACAAGAAGCATTGGTATTTCCAGCTGCTGGTAGAGATTGGTAGGAGCTAGGTCCCAATTAAAATTCAAGTGGAGAGGCACGGTAGGTTAACAACTACTATCGCATTGCCATATGTTCTTTGAAGTACCAAGCAGCACGGTAGCATTGTGGGTAGCACTGTGGCTTCACAGCACCAGGGTCCCAGGTTCGATTCCCGGCTTGGGTCACTGTCTGCGGAGTCTGCACGTTCTCCCTGTGTCTGCGTGGGTTTCCTCCGGGTGCTCCGGTTTCCACCCACAGTCCAAAGATATGTAGGGTTAGGTGGATTGGCCATGATAAATTGCCCTTAGTGTCCAAAAAGGTTAGGAGGGGTTATTGGGTTACAGGGATAGGATGGAAGTGAGGACTTAAGTGGGTTGGTGCAGACTCGATGGGTCAAATGGCCTCCTTCTGCCCTGTTTGTTCTATGTTCTAAATTCTGAAATAACTGGCAGTTAATTAGAAAAAGAATCAACAAGTTTTTTTGATTTGAATTCAATAGCGCACTGACTGGTAAAATAAGGTTGACTTTTACATTTCACCTTGGTACTGGCTGGAGATGGGTGTGGCTGCATGAGTAACTGAGTGATGTAGCACTGAAATCAACCAAGTTTCTTGATGGAGTTTGATTTGCATATTATGAAATGGATCAAATTGTTTCCCCGGTTCCCAGAGTACACACTATTGGAGCAACTGCTGCTCCCGCATCAGTCAGGAGAGGGTAGGATTGGGGACATATATGGCTGTTTGTGGGAGCAGTGGGGGGCGCAAGTGGTGAGGATCAAGACAAATGGCAGAAGGGGTTGGGGTGGAAATAAGGTGGGTACTGTGGTGTGAGGCAATGCTTAGGGTGAATTCAACCTCCTGCGTGTGGCTAAGCTTGGTTCAGTTCAATATGGTGCACAGGGTACATATGACCTGGGCGAGGATGAGTGGCTTCTTCCAGGGGTGGCCAATGAGTGCGAGAAGAGTGGGTGAGGGCCACCGAATCATCCGCACATGTTCTGGGGTTGCGGGAAGCTGGAGACCTACTGGGAAGCGGTGTTTGGGACATTATCTAAGATTATGGGGGTGGAGGTCAGGCTGGACCCAATGGTGGTAATCTTTGGGGTATCAGAAATGTTGGAGCTGCTGGAGGGGAAGGGGGCCGATGTTGTGGCCTTCACCTCTCTAAGGGCAAAGGATCCCTTTCCCCGGCAAAGGATCTTACTAAATAGGAAACGCCGCCTGGGGTGGCGGACTGGCTGGGGGGCCTGTACGATTTTCTCCGCTTGGAAAAGATTACATTTGTGTTGAAGGGTCATAGAGATCATAGAATTTACAGTGCAGAAGGAGGCCATTCGGCCCATCGAGTCTGCACCGACTCCTGGAAAGAGCACCCTACCCAAGGTTAACACCTCCACCCTATCCCCATCCAACACTAAGGGCAATTTTGGACACACAAAGGGCAATTTATCATGGCCAATCCACCTAACCTGCACATCTTTGGACTGTGGGAGGAAACCGGAGCACCCGGAGGAAACCCACGCACACACGGGGAGGATGTGCAGACTCCGCACAGACAGTGACCCAAGCCGGAATCGAACCTGGGACCCTGGAGCTGTGAAACGATTGTGCTAACCACAATGCTACCGTGCTGCGCGGCGGAGGTCTTCGAGACACGGTGGGGATTGTTCATGATGATGTTTGAGGAACTGTTCGTTGCAAGGAGAGGGGGATGGGATGGGGGGAGGGGGGGGGGGGGGGGGTAGGTGTTAAATGGGAAAAATTTGTACAAATTGTGGACTGTGAGGTTGTGGGGTGTATTGTTGTCTATGTTACTGTTTTTTACACATGTTTGGAATAAAATACATTTAAAAAAAAAAGAAAATGGATCAAAGGTGAGTAGCAGCATGATGCCTTTTGCCAACCTCACATGTGGATGGCGGCAACCCCGGGAATGTTGAAAAAGCTCACTGGACCCAGTCGCACACCTGAAAGCACCTAAACATATCCACCACACCAAGGCCTACTTTCTCCCTTAGCTCCTCCCAGTCAGCAAACCAACCTCCAAAAATAGGTATTTTACCCTCTCCAACCCCTTACCTCTACCCCCTCCCCCGAGAGTGGCATCAAGTTTCCCCGGTTGAAACAAATGATAATGGGCCACGTGACACCTCCCTCCTCACTTAAAATGCTGGTGGAACTGCTGCAATATCCTTAATGTGGAGATAACTACCGGATTTGGCGAATGCTTCGCTGGAGCAAAAGGCAGAGAGGCCATCGCCAAAGCCTCCAGAGACGACCCCTTGCATGACCCAAACTCCGTCTGTACCCAGGCAACCTCCTGGTCCCTGAACCAACCTAACACCTTCCCTGCATTGGTCACCCAATTGTAAAACAACGAGTTCGGCAGTGCCAACCCCCCACCTGCCTCTCCCTCTGTAAGACCGCCCTCTAAATCCAAGGCAGTTACCCCCGCCTGTATAAAACATGTTATAAGTTGCTTCAGCCCTAGAAAAACACTTTAGACAGGAAAACCGGAAGGCACTGAAACAAAAACACAAATCTTGGCAATATATTAATCTTAATTACTTGCACCCGGCCTGCCAGAGTCATGGAAGGCTGCCCCAACTCTGCAAATCCACCCTTACCCTACTCGCCAAACTATTAAAGTTCAGCTTGCGAAGCTGCACCCAATCCTGTGCCAACTGGACCCCCAGATAGTGGAGGCTAGTCCCAGCATACCGAAAAGGCAGCCCCCTCACCTCCCATCCCCATTGCCAACCACAAAATACTCACTTTTCCCAACACTTAACTCAGGCCCTGAAAAAGAGCAGAACCTCTTCAATATCCCCATAATATCACCCAATTCCTCCTGCAACTCCTCCTCTACCTAGGGAAACTCCAACCCCTCTAAAAACTCTAACATCCCCGTTCACCCTCTGGAGGCACCAACTTACAAAGCCCCTCATAGAAGCACTGAAAGACCCCATTGACCTTTTATGGGGCAGACACCAATCCCCCTCCCCCCCTCCCCCCCAACCTGGCTCCCACATCTGCAAAATCTCTCTACCAGATTCTTGTCACATTAACTGATGGGCAAAAAGCCTCCCCATGCCTGCACACCGCCCACTTTACCACCGCAGCTGTCACATCCCGGCCCATAGAAAATAGGTGAAACTGTATTTGTAGCTTCTTCCTGGTGCCCAAATCTCTGCCATGGGATCACTCACATACTCGCTATCCACAACTAGAATCTCATTCACCAGCTCCTGACACTCCTGCCTGGCCTTCCTATCCAAATGAGCCTTGTACAAAATAACCTCTCCCCTGATCACCACATTTAATGCCTCCCATAACGTAGAGGGGATGACCGTCCGATTCTCATTCTGTGCCACATAATCCCTGAGGGCCCTGGAAATTTTAACTCAAAACCTAAGGTCAGCCAACAGATCCACATCCAAACTCCAACCCCCGCACTGTGCCCAACCCACCTCCAGCTTCAAATCCACCCAATGCGGCGCATGGTCTGAAATGACCATCACCAAATACTCCACACTCATTACCCCACGGAGCAAAGTCTTACTCATAACAAAGAAGTTAATCCTTGAGAATACCTTGTGCACCAGCGAAAAAAACGGAAAACTCCTTACCCCTTGGGTTTACAAACTGCCATGGATCCACCCCTTCTGTCGAGACCCAGCTTTTGTTTTATGAATTTAGAGTACCCAATTCATTTTTTCAATCCATCTACCTTGCATATTTTTGGGTTGTGAGGGTGAAACCCACAAAAACATAGGGAGAATGTGCAAACTCCACACGGACAGTGACCCAGAGCCAGGATCAAACCTGGGACCTTGGCGCCGTGAGGCAGCAGTGCTAACCACTGTGCCACTGTGCTGTCCTTGAGAGACCCAGCTTTTAACAGGAGGACATTTTGTGAGCATGATAGATTGCTGGAGATATTAGCATAAAATGGCCATCATGGAGGGTTTTACAACCACTATTCCTGGGACTTTGATGTACAACATTGAGGTTTTGCACGATGCCTTGGATAATGTGCTAGCTCTTGAATCATCTGCAGTACAACTTGCCCAACAGGGTAACACCAATAATGATATCTCTCAAAGATGCTTTACCCTGTCTGCTGTTTAGACAGGCCATGTAATCATATGCATAAGAAACTGGGCTAAATCGCTGGCTTTTAAAGAAGACCAATCAGGCCAGCAGCATGGTTTGATTCCCGTACCAGCCTTCCCGGACAGGCGCCGGAATGTGGCAACTAGGGGCTTTTCACAGTAACTTCATTGAAGCCTACTCGTGACAATAAGTGATTTTCATTTCATTTCATTTCATTTTCAGTCACCTCAGTGCACTTCTTTGGTTTTCATTCTCTCAGATCAGTGTTTTAAGGCATCATCCAAGAGTAAGGACAGATTTCCAGTGTGCAAGGATTTTGTTGCCATCTATCTGGATGATACTATCTCCCTCCTTCTGAGAAAATGCCTGCGCAAGTGCCAGAATTCACACATTGTTCTGCGTACAGTCCAGGCAGATCGTTCCATACATGAAAACATAGGAAATACGATAAATACACAATGTAAATACATAGACATAGACAACGGGTGAAGCATATACGAGTACAGCACTACAACAGTAGAGAAGATGCGTATAGAGATCAGTTCAGTCCATAAGAGCGTCATTCAGGAGTCTGGTAACAGGGGGGAAGAAGCTGTTTTTGAACCTGTTAGTGTGTGTTCTCAGACTTTTGTATCTCCTGCCCAATGGAAGAGTTGGAAGAGTGAGTAAGCTGGGTGGGAGGGGTCTTTGATTATGCTGCCCATTTTCCAAAGGCATGGGGAGGTGTAGACAGAGTCAATGGATGGATGATGGACTGGGCTATGTTCACAACCCCATGTAGTTTCTTACGGTCTTGGGTCGAGCAGTTGCCATACCAGGCTGTGATGCAGCCAGATAGGATGTTGTCTATGGTGCATCTGTAAAACGTGGTAAGAGTCAATGTGGAAATGCCAAATTTCCTTAGTTTCCTGAGGAGGTAAAGGCACTGTTGTGCTTTCTTGGTCATAGCCTCGATGTGGGTGGACCAGGAGAAATTGTTGGTGATGTGTGCACCCAGGAATTTGAAGCTGTCAACCATCTCCACCTCAGCCCTGTTGATGCAGACAGTGGTATGTACGACACTTTGCTTCCTGAAGTCAATGACCACCTTCTTAGTTTTGCTGACATTGAGGGAGGGATTGTTGTTATTGCACAATGCCTCTATCTCCCTCCTGCACTCTGACTCATCTTTGTTTGAGATCCGACTCAGTACGGTGTAAGGGGTGGGTTAATTCTGTTCACTGTGAGGATACTTGGAATCCTTCCAGGGCCAGAATGTTTACTGGAACATGAGGCACCAGATGTCCAGACTCAGGCGTTCTCGTGTATCTTGCTGACTTTCCAAACTGCTTATCTTATCTATTAGACTTATTTATTTCACTGTATAAATATCAAGCCTTTTTGCTCATTCATTGGACATCACCTCGGACCTGAGTTGTGACAGGTGCCAGGAGCTGAATCTCACAGCTAGCGTCGACCCAGGGACCCCGATGAGCAGGTGGGTGTGAGATTCTTGTGTTGCATTCTTGTTATACTTTCTTTTTATATTATATTATTATTTGTATTATTCTTTGCTAATAAAGTAAAGTAGACAAACTTTTGACATTGTTCTTTTTATTACATTTTGTCAGAATCACAAAGAACCCTTGGAGAAATCCAAGACATACGGTCGTGTCATCAGCAAACTTGTAGATGAAATGAAAATTGCTTATTGTCACGAGTAGGCTTCAATGAAGTTACTGTGAAAAGCCCCTAGTCGCCACATTCTGGCGCCTGTCCGGGGAGGCTGGTATGGGAATCGAACCGTGCTGCTGGCCTGCTTGGTCTGCTTTAAAAGCCAGCGATTTAGCCCAGTGAGCTAAACCAGCCCCAGATGGAGTTGGAGCTAAATTTTGCCACACAGTTGTGTGTGAATAGGGAGTATAGTGGGGGCTAAGTATGCAGCCTTGTGGGGCCCCGCTATTGAGGACTATTTTGGAGGAGGTGTTGTTGTTTCTTCTTACTGATTGTGGTCTATGGGTCAGGAAGACGAGGATCCAGTTGCAGAGGAAGGAGACAAGCCCTAGGTTTTGGAGTTTGAACATAAACTTGGCTGGGATTATGGTGTTGAAGGCAGAGCTGTAGTCAATGAATAGGAGGAGTACTTGTTGCTGAGATGCACCAGGGATGAATTTCAGGCCAGGGAGATGATGTCTGCTGTGGACCGGTTGTGATGGTATGCGAATTGCAGTGGATCAAGGCATCCTGGAAGTATGGAGTTGACCGACCTCTTGAAGCACTTCATAATGATAGATGTCGAGGCCACCAGACAGTAGTCATTGAGGAACGTTGCCTGGTTCTTCTTGGCACCGGTATGATAGTGATCTTCTTGAAGCATGTGGGAACCTTGGAATAGAGTTGGGAGAGGTTGAAGATGTCCACGAACACACCCGCCAGTTGGTCCACGCAGGATCTGAGTACACAACCAGGGACTCCATCAGGATCCGCTGCTTTCCACGGATTCACTTTCAAGAAGGCTGATCTAACTTCTGAGGCTGTGATGGTAGGTATGGGTGTGTCTGAGGTTGTTGGGGTAGTTGACAATGGTGTGTTGGCTTCCTGCTCGAAGCGAGCAGAGAATGCATTGAGTACATCGGGGAGAGGTGCTTTGTTGCTGGAGATTCTACTCGGCTTTGTTTTGTAGCCCTTTATATTGTTTAAGGCTTACCACAACCAATGAGATTCCATGTTGTTAGTCTGTGACATTAGCTTAGTCTGGTGTTGTCTCCTGGCATCCTTGATGGCTTTTCAGAGGTCATACCTAGATTTCATGTATACGTCAGGGTCGCCTGTCTTGAATGCCTCAGAACTGGACTTCTGTAGGGAGTGGATGTTCCAGTTAGACCATGGTTTCCGGTTGGGGAACGTACTTACTACCTTCTTTACCACACAATCTTCAACACGTTTACTGATGAAGTCTGTGATGGTGGTGGCATACTCGTCGAGATTGGCCACTGAGCTCTTGAATATGAACCAGTACTCTGACCTCAGGCAGTGGTGAAGGAGCTCTTCCATTCCTCAGACCAGCATTGCCCAACCTTCTTAACTGGATTCTCCCACTTGATTGTCTGCTTTTATGCCGGGAGAAGTAGCACCGTCTGCTGTCTGATTTTCCAAAGTGCGGTTGTGGGATAGATCAGTAGGCGCCCACAATCTTTGTATAGCAGTGATTAAGGATGTTAGGGCCTCTGGTGGGGCAGGAGATACGTTGGTAGAATTTTAGCAGTACACTGTTGCAATTGGCCAGGTTGAAGTCCCCGGCCACGGTGAACAAGTCCTCCGGGTATTCTGTTTCACTTATTTATAGCGGTGTACAATTCATCAAGCACCTTCTTCTCAGGGGCTGGTTTAGCACACTGGGCTAAATCGCTGGCTTTTAAAGCAGACCAAGGCAGGCCAGCAGCTTGGTTCAATTCCTGTACCAGCCTCCCCAAACAGGCGCCGGAATCTGGTGACTAGGGGCTTTTCACAGTAACTTAATTGAAGCCCACATGTGACAATAAGCAATTTTCATTTCATTTCACTTCCGCCTAGGGTGGGATATAGACCGCCATGATGATGGCAAAAGTGAACTCCCATGGAAGGTAGTATGGATGGCACATCACAGTCAGGTATTCCAGGTCCGGGGAGCAGTAGTTCACCAGGGTCGCCACGTCTGAGCACCAGGAGGAGTTGACGAGAGGAAACTCCTTCATCCTTCGCCTTACCTGATGCCACCGTGCGGCCCATCTGGTGAATTGAGAAGCCCTCAGGTTGTATTGTAAGTCTGGTGAGGCAGGGGTAAGCCATGTCTCTGTGAAACAGAGAACACAGCAGTCTCACATCCCTCTGAGAGATAAGTCTAGCGTTAAACTCGTATTTGTATTCCAGATTTAAATTCCACCATCTGCCAAGGAGGGATTTGAACTGATTACTCTGGGAGTTATCCGGGGCTGCTGGACTGTTAGTGAAGATTTGCCAGAAAGATCCCAGGAATTAAACTTTATGTTATGAATGTTATGAAACTGTAATGAAAAAAAGTTTGGAAGTAGCAGAGTTTCCTCAGAGAGGAATAATTGGAGTGGATGACATGGCAGCACAGTGGTTAGCACTGTTGCATTGCAGCACCAGGGTCCCAGGTTCGATTCCTGGCTTGGGTCACTGTACAGAGTCTGCACGTTCTCTCCGTGTCTGCGTGAGTTTCCTCCGGGTTCTCCAGTTTCCTCCCGTAAGTCCCGAAAGACGTGCTTGTTAGGTGATCCCCGAACAGGTGCAGAGTGTGGGGACTAGAGGCTTTTCACAGTAACTTCATTGCAATGTTAATGTAAGCCGACTTAGAACATAGAACAGTACAGCACAGAACAGGCCCTTCGGCCCTCAATGTTGTGCCGAGCAATGATCACCCTACTTAAACCCACGTAACCTGTATACCCGTAACCCAACAATCCCCCCATTAACCTTACACTACGGGCAATTTAGCATGGCCAATCCACCTAACCCGCACATCTTTGGACTGTGGGAGGAAACCGGAGCACCCGGAGGAAACCCACACACACACGGGGAGGACGTGCAGACTCCACACAGACAGTGACCCAGCCGGGAATCGAACCTGGGACCCTGGAGCTGTGAAGCATTGATGCTAACCACCATGCTACCGTGAGGCCCCTTGTGACACTAAAAAGGATTATAATTATTGTAAGGCTTCAAAACCTGGGAGTGGTTATGAAGGGGCAAAGGGAGAAAGGTTCTTTCCATTGGCTGCAGCACGGTAGCATAGTGGTTAGCACTATGGCTTCACAGCACCAGGGTCCCAGGTTCGATTCCCGTTTGGGTCACTGTCTGTGTGGAGTCTGCACATCCTCCCCATGTCTGCGTGTGTTTCCTCCGGGTGCTCCGGTTTCCTCCCACAGTACAAAGATGTGCAGGTTAGGTGGATTGGCCACGATAACCCTTAGGTTAGATGGGGTTGCTGGGTTACGGGGAGAGGGTGGAGGTGTGGGCTTAAGTAGAGTGCTCTTTCCAAGAGCCCCTGCAGACTCGATGGGCCGAGTGGTCTCATTGTTAGGGAAATCATCCACACCAAGGGCAAGTATTTTTACATCTGGAGAAAGATCAAGGAACCTGCAGGAGAGCTCCGAGTGAGGGATTAACACAGGCAATTACACCAGGAGCCCAACTGCCTCAGTCTGCGCTGTGAATTCCATCACTCGATTACACCTCAGAACACATTTAAAAATTGCTATTTTTTGGGGGTTAAAAAAGTCTCCCAGAGCCAGTATCCACCCCCACCCCCTCTTTGGAGATAACGTGCTAAGTGGTAGTAAATGACCGTGCAATAGACAAAGTGGCGTGTGTAAGATGTGTGAGATCTTACTTTGAGTTAATTATCTCGCAAATATTCACTATAGAAACCGAAAGGGACAATCGATTTTATCCGAATATAATGCTTACTTTCGCCAAATATAAAATGCTGAATGTCTTTTTTTTCTAGTTATTTGAATACCACTGATTGAAAATGATGCATTTGGAATAATCTTCAAGACAGACAAATAAATCGACTTCAATGGGTAAAATGTTGGTGAATTCCGTGGGCCGGGGAAGACAGGGGAATGTCTGAGAGGCTGCGGTAATGCTGGAGCCTTTGAGGAAATTCCTTTTTTTCAAATAGCGCTGAATTCAACCTGAAATAGTGAAGGAGCGAAGAATCGCCCGTCAGGGCCCCAGTTCTGTTTTGACTGTGACAAAAACTTCGCCAAAAACTTCTCCTACTGCCTTGTTCAGAACTGCCAAAAATAAATGACACAGTCGTCCTTTTCAGAACTTTCGAAGAAGCTTTATTTAAAAAGAACCTCAGGTGGGATGGTATATTTTCATTGGGGTGAAAGGGTGTAGCATGTACTGGAGTGTTTGTGTTTGCATGTCGGTGCATGCCTCGACTTGTCTGCAGCACCATTCTGTCCCAATACCTTCCCTTCCCAGTAAACTCGTCCGGTTCCAATCATATTTATCCAGTAGTAGCAGGAGAATCTCCTGCAATGGCTTCGCTTCCCTCTTCCATAACTTTACTTATGGTGTTCCACGGGGATCTATCCTTGGCCAAATGTCAGGCCCTGCTTGGCCAATTACTACCTCACCACCAGCTCGCTCCATCCCTCCCCTGCCTTTTGATTCGGCTTGCCTGATACCCACTGAGTGGATGAGCAAAAATGTCCTTGAAATATATTTTCGGAGGGTACAAGCCATTGCCTACAGTCCACATCACAAATCATGATCTCTATCAATTGAATCAATCCCCCTCTGTCACCTGTCCCTGGTTGAGCGACAGCTAGGCTGAACGTCGGATTTCACACTGAGCTGAGCTTCTAGCACGGCAGTGCAGTGGTTAGCACTTTATTCACAGCTCCAGGGTCCCAGGTTCGATTCCCAGCTTGGGTCACTATCTGTGCGGAGTCTGCACGTTCCCCCCATGTCTGCGTGGGTGTCCTCCAGGTGCTCCGGTTTCTTCCTACAAGTTCCGAAAGACGCGCTGTTAGGTGGATATTCGGAATTCTCCCACTGTGTACCCAAACAGGCGCTGGAATGTGGCGACTAGGGGCTTTTCACAGCAATTTTATTGCAGTGTTTATGTAAGCCTACTTGTGACAATAAAGATTATTATATTATAACTTAATCAGCTCGCCTGCTTGACTTCTGCCCTGCCTCGCCTCATCTGTCAAGAACGTGAGAAATAAGAGCGGTAGACATGTGATCCCCCAGCTTGCTCCACCATTCAATACAATGATAGCTGATCTTGCCTCTAATGGAGCAGCCAAAAGCCTCTTGAGGGAGAGAATTCCAGAGATTTGCAATCCTTTGAGTCAAGATATTTCTCTCAGTCCTAAAAAATCGATCCCATATCCTGCGATTGTGCCCCTATATTCCCCCAGCCAGGGAAACAATCTCTCAGTGTCAGCCCTGTCAAGCCTATGATCACATTGAATTCTTCTAAACTCAGGCCAATTTACTCAGCCTCTCATCAACGGACAGCCCTCTCATCCCAGAAACTCATCGAGGGAACCCTTGTTGTACCACCTCCAATCCAAGTAAATTATTCCAAAACTACAAGCAATACTTCAGGTGTGGTCTCACCAAATCCTATACAACTGCAGCAAGACTGGGTCGGGATTCTCAGTCCCACCAGACCTATTTTCTGGCACGGTGCACCCCCGCCGGCAGCAAGATCCTCTGTCTCGGTAGCCGGCCAATGGGGATTCCCAGTGTGACCATCCCCACCCCGTAGGCGTGAGTGTGCTACCGGCAAAGTGGAGAATCCTGCCCTTTATTCTTGCACTCCAATCTCCTCGCAATAAAGGCCAATGTGCAATTTGTCTTCCTAGATGCTTGCTGTATCTGCATTCTAACATTCTGTTTTTGTTGTACGAGTGCAGCCAAGCTCCCTGAACATCAACACCGGGAAGTTTCACCTTTTAAAATATATTCTGCTTTTCACTTCTCACAGGTGAAATGAATATGTTCACATTACCCCACATTATACCCCATCGACCCACTTACTTAACTTGTCTATATTCCTCACAGCTTACATTCCCATCTAGCTTTGTATGGTCAAACTCCCATCTTCCATTCTCAAACAAATATCACATAAAACAGATGATTTGTTCATTATTACATTGCTCTTACATAAGAACATAAGAACTAGGAGCAGGAGTAGGCCATCTGGCCCTTCGAGCCTGCTCCGCCATTCAATTAGATCATGGCTGATCTTTTGTGGACTCAGCTCCACTTTCCGGCCCGAACACCATAACCCTTAATCCCTTTATTCTTCAAAAAACTATCTATCTTTACCTTAAAAACATGTAATGAAGGAGCCTCAACTGCTTCACTGGGCAAGGAATTCCATAGATTCACAACCCTTTGGGTGAAGAAGTTCCTCCTAAACTCAGTCCTAAATCTACTTCCCCTTATTTTGAGGCTATGCCCCCTAGTTCTGCTGTCACCCGCCAGTGGAAACAACCTGCCCGCATCTATCCTATCTAGTCCCTTCATAATTTTAAATGTTTCTATACGATCCCCCTCATCCTTCTAAATTCCAACGAGTACAGTCCCAGTCTACTCAACCTCTCCTCATAATCCAACCCCTTCAGCTCTGGGATTAACCTAGTGAATCTCCTCTGCACACCCTCCAGCGCCAGTACGTCCTTTCTCAAGTAAGGAGACCAAAACTGAACACAATACTCCAGGTGTGGCCGCACTAACACCTTATACAATTGCAACATAACCTCCCTAGTCTTAAACTCCATCCCTCTAGCAATGAAGGACAAAATTCCATTTGCCTTCTTAATCACCTGTTGCACTTGTAAACCAACCTTCTGTGACTCATGCACTAGCACACCCAAGTCTCTCTGAACAGCGGCATGCTTTAATATTTTATCGTTTAAATAATAATCCCGTTTGCTGTTATTCCTACCAAAATGGATAACCTCACATTTGTCAACATTGTATTCCATCTGCCAGACCCGAGCCCATTCACTTAACCTATCCAAATCCCTCTGCAGACTTCCAGTATCCTCTGCACTTTTCGCTTTTGTTGTGCATACATTGGCAGCCAATGTTATAATAGTGACTACTCTTCAAAAATATATTAGTGGCGTTCTTTCTTTTGATAATCCTGAGCTCATCCAAAACTCTTATGGCCATTTCTTAACTCACATCAACTCCCTTTCATCCATTGCCCCTCTGTTTGCTGAACTACATTACTTCCAGGCCTGGCAATACCTCAATGTTAATATTCTTACCCTTGTTTTCAAATCCTTCTGTGGCCTCACCCTTTCATAACCTCCTCAGCTAGCCAATCCTCCAAGAACTTTGTACTCCTCTAAGTTTGCCATCTTAATTGTGCATTCCCGATTTTAATTGCTCCATCATTAGTGGCTCTGCCTTCAGCTTTCCTGGAATTCCCTCCGAACCTCTCTTCCTCGCTACCTCTCTTTCCTCCTTTCAAATTATGCTTTAAACCAGAGAACCACTGCTTTAAACCCACCTCTTTGACCAACCTTCTGATCACGTGTCCTAATATTATCTTTAGTGATTCATTGTAAAACTTGGAAGGCTCACTTCGGTCCAAAATGTTACCCCTGTTTCTCTCCACAGATGCTGCCAGACCTG
This sequence comes from Scyliorhinus canicula, assembly GCF_902713615.1. Lineage (NCBI taxonomy): Eukaryota > Metazoa > Chordata > Chondrichthyes > Carcharhiniformes > Scyliorhinidae > Scyliorhinus > Scyliorhinus canicula. The sequence continues at coordinate 95,881,690 of NC_052150.1, forward strand.
TTGAGATTATCCAGCATTTTCTGTATTTATATTATATTAATGCCTTTTGTGAAGTGCCTTTGGATGCGCTGTTAGCTAAGGGCGCAACATAAATGCAGGTTCTTTTTCATATATATGTATATACCTATGTGTGTGCATGTGTTTATGTGTGTATGTGTGCATAAACGTGTGATGTTTTATAATACATTATGTGATGAGGACTTATATATATTTTTTAAAAAGCTAAACATTTTTTTACAAACTATTACCAAACTCTCATGACATCCGGCCACACATGGACTGATTCTTTAATATTGAGATCAAGTTCGGAGTTGAACACAGAGAGCACAAATCCTTATTTAACTTGAACCAAATGTCTAGAGACAGAACAAAGAAAAACATCTCACCATTTAGCTTAATTGCATTAACATAAAACAAGCGGATTTGAGGAGCCCTGTCGCCACAAGCAACTGACGCACTCGTTTCTCTAACTCAGATTCGAGTACGATATTCATCGTGGAAAACCTATGAAATGTTACAACAGGATTGGGAAAGGGATTGCGGTAGCATTTGTTGCATAACACCGTGACATGCCCATGCAAGGCAGTTACAAAGGAAAGGGATAAACGCACTTTCCAGGTTATTTCCTTTGGAGTTGGGAGACTGGGGTTGCCGGGCACGTGGGGTGGGCATCGCTCGAAGTATTGACCGGGAAGTGTGCAGACCGGCAAAGAGACACGGTTTTATTTCACCGGCAGACGCTCGCGCACGGAGACGCTCAAATGAAAGTGAAAGCACCAAGAAACAGATACTGAAGGAGGCGAGAATAAAGTATGAAATAATAAAGCACAACGCCCGTCAGAACTTTGGGGGGGGAATCGCAAGGGCGCAACCTTCGTCAGAACTGACACATTTGTCAGATTCTCATGCACAGTCCAGCTCTGTCCCAACTTCCTGTGACATCAATTTCATCAGCTTTCCAGCTTTTGGAATTTCTTCAGGCGTCAGACCATCAGCATTTGTCATCGTGGTCACTTCCGCGCAGCTGTAAAGCACAAAATGACTGCAATCATTTAGTTGAGGAATGGGTGGGGCAGATCTCCAGTCCTGTGTGTCTCTATATCAAATGTCGTTTTCAGGAGAGAGAGAGAGTGATGAGTTAGAGCACTAGAGATTAGATAGGGGGCGGAGAGGAAAGGTGTTGGGATGAAGAAAAGGGAATAGAAAACAGAAAGGAAGGAGAGGGGGTAGCCTGATAGAGAGGGCGCGAAGGGGAAAGGGGTGCAATGGATGGTTCCAGATTAGAGTTGCCAACCCTCCAGGGCTGGCCTGGAGTTTCCTGGGATCGAAGGTCAATCTCCAGAACACTACTGTGTACAGTGCTGGAGAAAAATGATTGTGACAATAAAACGATTGTTTATTTTTTATGTTCTTTGTGCTTTTCTCTTCACTAGATATAAATATACTAAAAATGGGAGAAAGGGGCAGTCAATCAAGCATCATCCAAGCTTTGACATAGGGTCATCTGGAGTCAAAGCGTTAGCTCTTTTCTCTCCCTACAAATGCTGCCAGACCTGCTGAGACTTTCCAGCATTTTCTTTTTTGTTTCAGATTCCAGCCTCTGCAGAAATTTGCTTTTATCCAGAATTTGCAACAAGGTAGATATATGATTTGAAGGCAAAAATAGAGGTAAATTGGATTGATCTAATTGCCATTATGGAGACATGGTTACAGGGTGACCAGGATTGGGATCTGAATGTTCATGGATATTCATCATTTAGGAGAAATAGGCGGAGGGGAAAAAGATATGAGGTAACCGCGGATGAAATCAGTACGTTAGTGAAGGAGGATCTTAGATCAAAGGATCAAGTTGCAGAATCAGTCGCGTGGAACTAAGGAACAGCAAGGGACAGCAAACATTGGTGTGAGTTATTTACAGGCCACCAAAATGTAGTGCTGGTGTTCGGCATGGTATAAATCAGGAATTTAGAGTTGCATGTAACATGGTAATACAGTAATAATGGGCAACTTCAATTTGCATATAGGCTGGGTAAACCTAATTAACAGTAATGTTGTGGAGGTTGAATTCCTAGAGTGTGTATGGGATGGGTTTCTGGAGAAGGTTGGTGAGGAACCAACTAGGTGTCAAGCTATTTTAGATTTAGTATTATCTAATGAGAAATGCTAATCAATAGGATTTAGTGAACATAACATGATAAGAGTTTTACATTAAGTTTTAATATGATGTAGTTCATTTTAAAATTAGTGCCCTAAATTTGAACACAGGAGATGTGAACACAGAAGTATGAGGGGCATGTTGACTATGGCGGATTGAGAAAATATATTAAAATGTTTGATGGTAGGCAGGCACTGGCAAGCATTTAAATAATTATCACAACAAATATACATTTCTCTGAGACACCCAAATACAACAGGAAATGTAAATCAATCATCACTTAACAAAACATGTTAAAGATTGTATTAGATCAAAGAACGTGGTTCATAAAGTTTTCAGGAAAAGTGGTAAATCTGAGATTGGGAGCAATTTAGAATCCCACAAAAGTTGACCAAAGATAAACCGATAAAGAAAGGGAAAATAGATTATAAATGCAAGCTAGTGAGTAGCATAAAGGCGGACAGTAACAGTTTCTTTAGTTTTGTGAAAAGAAAGAGATGAGCAAGGACAAACGTGGATCTATAACAGGCAGAGACAGGAGAATTTATAATAAAAATTAGGGAAATGGAGAAACGAAAGAATTAATTTCTGTCTGTCTTCATGGAGAAAATTTCCCAGAAATATTAGAGAATCAAGGGACTTATGAAAACGAGGACTTAAAAGAAATTAATATTAATAATAAAGAGGTAGTACTTGAAAAATTAATTGGATTGAAGGTTGACAAATCCCCTGAACCAGATGATTGACACCCCAGAGTACTGAAGGAGGTGGTTATAGAGATAATGAATGCATTGGGGTTATCTTTCACAATTCTATAGATTTTGGAAGGGTTCCTGCAAACTGGAGAGTAACAAATGTAACTCTACTATTTAAGAAGGGAGGGAGAGAGAAAATGGAGAACTAAAGACCTGTTAGTTTGATGTCAGTAGGAGGGAAAATATTAGAATCTATCATCCAGCAGATTCCCATCCAGCAGAGGGCAGCAGAGCAGAGCTTCTGATTGGCTGTCCCGGGGAGATTTGCATACGTGCAGTGCGGTCAGCGTAAGTTGAAGGTGCACCTGCATCAGTGACCCGAGGAGTTCGACGGAAGGTGAGCATCCAGCAGAGGGCAGCAGAGCAGAGCTTCTGATTGGCTGTCCCGGGGAGATTTGCATACGTGCAGTGCGGTCAGCGTAAGTTGAAGGTGGTTTGTGAAGGGGCTGTTCTCGAGTGACAGCTTTACCCGAAACACTACTTATGTAGTGTCTCCCACCCATCCTCCTCCTCTAACCAAAAAAAAAGCTCTGTCCGTTGGATTGCTAAACTAACAAGTTTTTTATTTTTTTATTTTTCAGTAGTTGGGAAGTTAGTTCAGTGGGAATGGAGGCTAGGGCAGTTGAATGTTCCTCCTGCAGAATGTGGGAGGAAAGGGTCACCTCTCGTGTCCCTTCTGACTACATCTGCGGGAAGTGCACCCAACTCCAGCTCCTCGAGAGCCGCATTAGGGACCTGGAGCTGGAGCTGGATGAACTTCGGATTATTCGGGAGGCGGAGGAGGTTATTGAGAGGAGTTATAGGGAGGTAGTCACACCTCAGGTAAAAGAAGAAAGTAGATGGGTTACCGTCAGGGGAGGCAGAGGGAACCAGCAGGCAGTGCAGGGATCCCCTGTGGTCGTTCCCCTCTATAACAAGTATACCGTTTTGGATACTGTTGCGGGGGACGACTTACCAGGGGTAAGCAATAGGGCGCAGGTCTCTGGCACAGAGTCTGTCCCTGTTGCTCAGAAGGGAAGGGAGAAGAGGAACAGAGCACTTGTCATTGGGGACTCCATAGTTAGAGGAACAGACAGGAGGTTCTGTGGGAACGAAAGAGACTCACGGTTGGTGTGTTGCCTCCCAGGTGCCAGGGTTCGTGATGTCTCTGATCGTGTTTTTTGGGATCCTTCAGGGGGAGGGGGAGCAGCCCCAAGTTGTGGTCCATATAGGTACCAACGACATAGGTAGGAAGAGAGACGGGGATTTGAGACAGAAATTCAGGGAGCTAGGGTGGAAGCTGAGAGCTAGAACAAACAGAGTTGTTATCTCTGGGTTGTTACCCATGCCACGTGCTAGCGAAGTAAGAAATAAGGAGAGAGAGGAGTTGAACACGTGGCTACAGGGATGGTGCAGGAGGGAGGGTTTTGGTTTCCTGGATAATTGGGGCTCATTCTGGGGTAGGTGGGACCTCTACAAACAGGATGGTCTTCACCTGAACCAGAGGGGTACCAATATCCTGGGAGGGAGATTTGCTAGTGCTCTTCGGGGGGGTTTAAACTAATTCAGCAGGGGGATGGGAACCTAAATTGTAGACCGAGTGTACAGGATGTTGAGAGTAGTGAGGTCAGGGACAGGGTTAAAAGTTCGAAAGAGGGCACCGGCAAGCAGGACGCTGGTTTGAAGTGTGTCTACTTCAACGCCAGGAGCATCCGGAATAAGGTGGGTGAGCTTGCAGCATGGGTTGGTACCTGGGATCTCGATGTTGTGGCGATTTTGGAGACATGGGTAGAGCAGGGACAGGAATGGTTGTTGCAGGTTCCAGGATTTGGATGTTTCTGTAGGAACAGAGAAGATGGTAAAAGAGGGGGGGGTGTGGCATTGTTAATCAAGGAAAGTATTACGGCGGTAGAAAGGACGCTTGAGGACTCGTCTACTGAGGCAGTATGGGCCGAGGTTAGGAACAGTAGAGGAGAGGTCACCCTGTTGGGAGTTGTCTATAGACCTCCGAATAGTCCCAGAGATGTAGAGGAAAGGATTGCAAAGATGATTCTTGACAGGAGCGAGAGTAACAGGGTAGTTGTTATGGGGGACTTTAACTTTCCAAATATTGACTGGAAATACTATAGTTCGAGTACAATAGATGGGTCAGTTTTTGTGCAGTGTGTGCAGGAGGGTTTTCTGACACAGTATGTAGACAGGCCAACAAGGGGCGAGGCCACATTGGATTTGGTACTGGGTAATGAACCCGGCCAGGTGTTAGATTTAGATGTAGGTGAGCACTTTGGTGATAGTGATCACAACTCGGTTATGTTTACTTTAGCAATGGGCAGGGATAGGTATATACCGCAAGGCAAGAATTATAGCTGGGGGAAAGGCAATTATGATGCTATTCGGCAAGATTTAGGAGGTATAGGATGGGGAAGGAAACTGCAGGGGATGGGTACAATCGAAATGTGGAGCTTTTTCAAGGAACAGCTACTGCGTGTCCTTGATAAGTATGTACCTGTCAGGCAGGGAGGAAGTTGTCGAGCAAGGGAGCCGTGGTTTACTAAGGAAGTTGAAGCACTTGTCAAGAGGAAGAAGAAGGCTTATGTTAGGATGAGACATGAAGGCTCAGTTAGGGCACTTGAGAGTTACAAGTTAGCCAGGAAGGACCTAAAGGGAGAGTTAAGAAGAGCGAGGAGAGGACACGAAAAGTCGTTGGCGGATAGGATCAAGGAAAACCCTAAGGCTTTCTATAGGTATATCAGGAACAAAAGAATGACTCGAGTAAGATTAGGGCCAATCAAGGATAGTAGTGGAAAGTTGTGTGTGGAATCAGAGGAGATAGGGGAAGCATTAAATGGATATTTTTCGTCAGTGTTTACACTGGAGAAAGACAATGTTGTCGAGGAGAACACTCAGGTTCAGTCGACCAGGCTAGATGGAATTGAGGTTCAAAAGGAGGAGGTGTTAGCAATTTTAGAAAATGTCAAAATAGACAAGTCCCCTGGGCCAGATGGGATTTATCCTAGGATTCTCTGGGAAGCCAGGGAGGAGATTGCAGAGCCTTTGTCCTTGATCTTTATGTCGTCTTTGTTGACAGGAATAGTGCCGGAAGACTGGAGGATAGCAAATGTTGTCCCCTTGTTCAAGAAGGGGAGTAGAGACAACCCTGGTAATTATAGACCTGTGAGCCTTACTTCGGTTGTGGGTAAAATGTTGGAAAAGGTTATAAGAGATAGGGTTTATAATCATCTTGAAAAGAACAAGTTGATTAGCGATACTCAACACGGTTTTGTGAAGGGTAGGTCATGTCTCACAAACCTTATTGAGTTTTTTGAGAAGGTGACCAAACAGGTGGATGAGGGTAAAGCTGTCGATGTGGTGTATATGGATTTCAGTAAGGCGTTTGATAAGGTTCCCCACGGTAGGCTATTGCAGAAAATAAGGAAGTATGGAATTGAAGGTAATTTAGCGGTTTGGATCAGTAATTGGCTAGCTGAAAGAAGACAGAGGGTGGTGGTTGATGGCAAATGTTCATCCTGGAGTTCAGTTACTAGTGGTGTACCGCAAGGATCTGTTTTGGGGCCACTGCTGTTTGTAATTTTTATAAATGACCTGGAAGAGGGTGTAGAAGGATGGGTTAGTAAATTTGCAGATGACACGAAGGTCGGTGGAGTTGTGGATAGTGCTGAAGGATGTTATAGGATACAGAGGGACATAGATAAGCTGCAGAGCTGGGCTGAGAGGTGGCAGATGGAGTTTAATGCGGAAAAGTGTGAGGTGGTTCACTTTGGAAGGAGTAACAGGAATGCAGAGTACTGGGCTAATGGCAAGATTCTTGGTAGTGTAGATGAACAGAGAGATCTCGGCATCCAGGTACATAAATCCCTGAAAGTTGCCACCCAGGTTAATAGGGCTGTTAAGAAGGCATATGGTGTGCTAGCCTTTATAAGCAGGGGGATTGAGTTTCGGAACCACAAGGTCATGCTGCAGCTGTACATAACTCTGGTGCGGCCACACCTGGAGTACTGCGTGCAGTTCTGGTCACCACATTATAGGAAGGATGTGGAAGCTTTGGAAAGGGTTCAGAGGAGATTTACTAGGATGTTGCCTGGTATGGAGGGAAGGTCTTACGAGGAAAGGCTCAGGGAATTGAGGTTGTTTTCGTTAGAGAGGAGAAGGCTGAGAGGTGACTTAATAGAGACATATAAGATAGTCAGAGGGTTAGATAGGGTGGACAGTGAGAGTCTTTTTCCTCGGATGGTGATGACCAACACGAGGGGACATAGCTTTAAATTGAGGGGTGAGAATATAGGACAGATGTCAGAGGCAGTTTCTTTACTCAGAGAGTAGTAGGGGTGTGGAACGCCTTGCCTGCAACAGTAGTAGACTCGCCAACTTTAAGGGCATTTAAGTGGTCGCTGGATAGACATATGGATGAAAATGGAATAGTGTAGGTCAGATAGGCTTCAGATGGTTTCACAGGTCGGCGCAACATCGAGGGCCGAAGGGCCCGTACTGCGCTGTAGTGTTCTATGTTCTATGTTCTATCATAAAATATGAGATAACTGGACACTTAAAAAATAATATGATTGGCAGAGTCAACATAGACTGTTACTTGTAGCATAGCTAAATGAGAAGTAGCAGATGTGGTGTATTTAGAATTTCAAAATACTTTTGATAAGGTCCCATACAGGAGGTTAGTAAACAAAATTAAAGTACTTGCAACTGGGGGTAATACACTGCTATGGGTAGACGATTGGTTTATGGACAAAAACAGAGTGTTGGCATAAACGGGTCTTTCTCAGGGTGGCAGGCTGTTACTAGTGGAATACTGCAAAGAGCAGTACTTGGGCCCAGCTATTCACAATGTATGTAAGTGATTCAGATGTGCAGATTAATTGTAATATTTCCAAATTTGCTGCTTTCACAAAACTAGGTGGAAATGTGGGTTGTGAAGAGGATGCATGATGGCTTAAAGGGAATTTAGACAGGCTAAGTGAATGGGCAAGAACATAGCAGATGAAATATAATGTGAATAAGTGTGAAGTTATCCACTTAGATCGAAAAAAACCAAAAGCAGAGTATTTCTTGAATAGTGGGAGGTTGGAAAGTGTTGATGTCCAACGGGACCTGGTTATCTATGTTCACGAGTCACTAAAGTGCAGCAAATAATTAGGAAGGCAAATGGTTTGTTGGCCTTCATTGCAAGGGGATTTGAGTGCAGAAATAAAAATGTCTTGCTGCAATTGTATAGAACATTGGTGAGACCACATCTGGAGCATTGTATTTAATTTTGGCGTCCTTATCTAAGGAAAGATATATTCGCCATAGAAACAGTTCAATGGAGGTTCACCACACTAATCCTTGGAATGGCAGGATTGGCTGATGAGGAGAGATTGAGAAGACTGGGCCTTGCATTCTCTCGAGTTTCGAAGAATAGAGGCAATCTCCTAGAAATGTACAAAATTCTTCCAGGGCGTACCAGGATCGATGTGGATAGGATATTTTTCCTGGTTGATGAGTCCAGATCCAGGGAACACAGCCTCCAATAAGGCACAGGACATTTTAAAATGAGGTGAGGGTGAATTTCTTCACTCAAAGAGTGCTGAATCTTCGGAATTCTCTAGCCTAGAGGGCGGTGGAAGCTGAATCACTGGGCACATTTAAATCTATAGATTTCTGGATGCTAATGGCATCAAGTGTTATGGGGATAGTGGGGGAAAATGGAAGTAAATGATCAGCCTGGTGTGACTGGTACGGCAGGCTTGACAGCTGTAGGCACTGATACAGAGGTTTAGGTTTTCCAATATAAAAGAGCGGAGATGAGAGTTAGGCAATTTTTAACTGGGCAGAGTTTTGTTTCTGCTGCTGCTTTGCTGATGGAAGACGGCAGACTGTCTTTGTTCATTTGTACAAGGCAATGTTACAGGTTCTAGCAGCTTGCTGGGGGGCAGAGCATGTGACATACCTTCCACTCCTTCCTCCTTGATCTCAACAGAGGACATATAATCCCGGTGTGGTTTTTTTGAGATAGTTAATGTTTCATCCAAGAACAGCTTTCAGAAGTTTAAAAAATGTATTTTATGAAATATGGGCATCGTTAGCTGGGCAAGCATTTATTGCCCATCCTAGTTGCCCTTCAGAGAGTGGTGGTGAGCTGTCCCCTTGAACTGCTGCAGTCCTTGAGCTGTAGGTACACCCATAGGGAGGGAATTCCAGAGACCCTTTGTCCTTGCAGATGCATTATCACCATTGGCCAGAGCTCTGCCTGAGAAATGTAAAGAGTCTTTGTGCATTTCCTTGGAATTTTAATTTCTGCAGTCATCAGGGGCATTACCACATCTTCAGGGGGCATTACCAAGATCCTTGCTGTTTAATGAAGGCTAGAAATTCCTCTTGTGTGAGTCATACCTAGTCAGGCTTCAGTCAGCCTTTGTCCGTTTCTAAAAAAAAGTGATTTCATAAAGTAACCAGGAGGTACAGATATATATTTTTTATACATTTATTCCATTTCTTATAAGCCTTATGGGCATGACACCTATAACAAAGTAAGGCAATGCATATGTATTAAGAAATGTTAAGGCACCCGCAGAAATGGTTGAACTTTATTAAGAGCTGATATTAAGAGCTATTCTTGCTTTGGAACTTGTTTACAATAGGATTATATACTTATGGATTTAATTACACCACTATCTGCATTTACTCTAATCTTCTGATCAGAGTCAACCACAATAATTGCTTTACTTTTATTAACATGGAATGGTAGTAATAGCGAACCTAATGGTGATATAGAGAGCTTGAGGATGTGGAGGACTGTCTTGTTTCTCTGTAAAACATTAAAATATATTTAACAAATCCATTCATATTTATTGTTAATGGTACACTTTACACTTTGGAATTCCAGCCAACACATAGTAGAGGTGCTCTTCAAATTAATTTTACTTTTTGTAGCCGGGATGGGTAGGGGTGTTTCTTTTTTTTTCAGCCCTGGGTAGGGGCTACCTCACTAGCAGCAAATGTTTAGCTAGCGAATGGGAGCGAGGTGGGTGGAGGCTGCGGCCTGTTGGACATGTTTCTTTTGTAGTTTAATGAACGTTGCATTTTTGTTTTGTTGGGGGTTGTGGTTGGTTAAGAGGGGGTGTTTTTCTTTGGTATGTAACCAACATGTACATTTGGGTGGGGTCTGGTTCAGGTGAAAGGGGAGGGAGGGTTAGTTTTCTGATGGTGACTATGCGGTTTTCTTTGTCTCACTTTATGGGTGGGTTTGGTAGCGATCTTGGGTGAGCCTTGGGTCAACATCCTCTGGGCAGCGATTGATAATCCTCACGGTAGAAATGGCTGACTCTGGGATGGGGTGGGGATAATTCGACTGGTCACCTGGAATGTAAGGCGGTTGGGAGCCCAGTAAAAAGGTCGAGAATTTTCCCTCCCAAAGAATCTGAGGGCTGATGCTGTTTTTGCAGGAGACTCATTTGAGGGTGAGGGACCAGACCAGACTGCGGAAAGGGTGGGTGAGCCAGGCCTTTCACTCAGGCTTTGATGGCAGAGCCTTGGGGAGGGGCAATTTTAATCAATAAACACGTTTTTCCTTTGGCGGACAAGGTTGTGGCGGACCCTTACAGCAGGTTCGAGATGATCATGGGATTTTTGGCAGATACATTGGTGGCATTGGTTAATGTATATGTGTGGACCCGTGGCAGTCTATGCACCCTGGTTGGGGGGGGGTTAATGAATTCTCGTTCTTTTCTCCGGGGGGTATGTCTCTTCTCCCTTGGGTGAGCAGGGCAGAGTATTCGGTCATTGTCATCACAGACCGGTGCTATGTCTTTTCGTCCGACGTCATTTCATCCAACGACACTTCGTCCACGTCTTTTGGTCCAACGTCTTTTTGTCCGCACGTCTTTTGGTCCAACGTCTTTTTGTCCGATGATTTTTTTTGTCAAAGACTTTTTGTGACTTGTTACGTTTTTTTGTCGGATGATTTTTTTTGTCAAAGACTTTTTGTAACTTGACTTTTTATAACTTGCTTCGTAGCACTCCACTTCACTCCCCACATTAACTTTTTGTAAATAGAAATCTTCTCTAATGCACATAGCAAGGTATAATATGCAATAAAGGATTTTTATTACCGGTCTCTTTCCTTTAACGAGCCTCGTTAAAGGATAGTTATTATCGTTCTCTTTCCTTTAACGAGCCTCGTTAAAGGATAGATATTATCGTTCTCTTTCTTAATTCGCCCATCCCGAAATGGCAAAGTTCATTGTGTCAACAAAGAGTAAAAGGAAGGTAGCTGATGGAAATAACTATATCTACGATTTTCATTCGAGCAGTCCAAACCTAGGAAAAGAATACTGGAGATGTGAGAAAAGAAGGCTGTGTTCAGTGCGGATTCACACGGTAACGGAAAACAATGCGCCGAAAATTATTTATTTCTCTAATGAGCACCTTCATCCAGCTGATGTTGATTCATTAAATGCTAGAAAAGCAGTTGCAGAAATAAAGCATGAAGCAGTGGAAAACATAGCAGCAAGTTCGCGTAGCATACTAGCGGCCACGTTTACGCAGCTATCAGAAAATACCTGCTCTCAACTCCCTAGGTTGCCCGTCGTCTCAAGGACTATTCAAAGGTGCCGACAAAAAAATTCTGGATTTCCCGCTAATCCAGCGGCTAGACACGGTTTTGAAATACCTGACAAATATTGTAAACTTGACAATGGTGAACAGTTTCTGAGATACGATTCGGGCGCCGAGGATCAACAGCGCTTAATAGTATTCGCATCAGAAAGTGCTCTTCAGGATTTAGCATCATATCATCATTGGGCATGCGATGGGACATTCAAGATTGTGCCACAACAGTGGTTTCAACTGTTCTGCATTCATGTACAAGTTAAAGGAAGCAGTTTTCCACGGGTCTTTGCATTACTGCTGAATAAAAGAAAGCAGACATACGAATTATTCTTTGACCAATTGAAAATTATGCAACCTAATGCAGATCCGATTGATATCATGGCAGATTTCGAAGTTGCAGTTCACAAGGCAATTAATTCATCATTCCTTAATTCATCTGTCGTGGCATGTTTGTTTCATTTGAGCCAATCTGTGTTTCGAAAAATTACCGATTTAGGCCTCAAAGAAAAATACAATACAGACTCTGAATTCTGTCTTAAAATTCGATGTTTTTCAGCATTAGCTTTCCTCCCCGTTGAAGATGTCGAAGAGGCTTATGAAGATTTGATAGACGATGAAGAAATACCTGCTGAATTCATCGTTTACTTCGACTTGACTTACATAGGCATTGTGAGAGGACGTGGTGCCAGACGAAGGAGAGAAACACCTACATTCCCGACAGCTGTATGGAATGTTAATCAGCGTGTTCTACAAGATCTACCGAGAACAAATAATGCTGCTGAGGGGTTTCATTCTGCGATAAAGCGTTTGGCGGGTGGAGCTCATTTGAATATCTGGAGGTTAATCAAAACTCTGAAGGAAGAGGAAGGGTTCATAATAGGCAAAAAGGCTCAAATTCTTCGGGGAGATCAGTCGACTTCATGTACGCGATATAAGAAAATAACTGAACGCCTCAAAAGATTGGCCGTTGAATATGATTCTACAACAAAAATTGATTTCTTGAGGAATGTTGCTTACAATTTACATCAATTTTAAGTAATTTCGGGAATTTTAAGTAATTAGTAAACTTTTAGATTTTTTAACTGCATTTTTAGATTTTTTAACTGCATTTTTCAACTTGCATTTTACTTGCATTTTATCAATTACTTGCATTTTAGCAATTAAATTCACTTGCTGTATTGTACTTGCATTTTATCAATTAAATGGTTTTATACAGAGTTAATTTGTAATTGGATAATTGGACAAAAAGACGTTGGACCAAAAGACGTGCGGACAAAAAGACGTTGGACCAAAAGACGTGGATGAAGTGTCGTTGGACGAAGTGACGTCGGACGAAAAGACGCGACACGTCACAGACCATGCCCCGCATCGGATGAATTTGGCTTTGGAGTCGGGCCCTGCTCAACGCCCACCAGGGAGGTTAAAAGGGTTATTGGCGGATATGAGTTTCTATGGGCGCATGTCCAATATCATTGATGAGTATGTAGCATTTAATAGGAATGAGTCTGTCTTGCCCTCCACGCTTTGGGAAGCCTTGGAGGTGGTTATTAGAGGAGAGATCATTTCATATAGGATGCATATAGATAGGCAGACAAGGGTGGAACAGCAGAGGTTTGAAAAAAATTGTTTATGGGATGTGGGTGTCGCAGGCCAGGCCAGCATCTATTGCCTATCTCTTAATTGCCCTTCAGGGGACAGTTAAGATTCAACCATGTTGCTGTGGATCTGGAGTCACATGTAGGCCAGACCAGGTAAGGATGGCAGATTTTCCTCCCTAAAGAGCATTAGTAATCCAGATGGGTTTTTATGATAATCGACAATGGTTTGATGGTCATCGTTGGACTTTTAATTCCAGATTTTAATTGATTCAAATTTCACCATCTGCAGTGGCGGGATTGGAACCTGGGTCTCCAGAGAATTACAATAGGTCTCTGGTTTACTAGTCCGGTGACAATACCACTGTGCCACTGCCTGCCTGATTATTTAGGTTAGTGGATGATAACTTGATTATTCAGGTTAGGGTTTCGAGTGGTAGCTTGGTTTCCATCCCAGGTAAAGTTAATGCTGCTTTTGAGGCTTTATACGAGAATCTTTATAGGTCGGAGCCCTTGGTGTGTGGTGGGGTGGGGGGGGGGGGGGGGGGGGGGTGGTGTGGTGGGGGGGGGGGGGGGGGGTTGGACATGGTAACATTTTTAGTTGGGTTGGAGTTTCCGGTGGTGGGGGATGAGAGGCGGGAAGAGTTGGAGGCCCTGAGGTATTGATAGGTATTGGGCCGATGCAAACAGGTAAGGCTCCTGGGCCCGATGGGTTTCCTGTAGAATTCTACAAGACGTTTGCGGATCATTTGGTCCCATTGCTGGTAGTGATGTTTAATAATTCTTTGTCCCGGGGGTCCCTGCCAGCTACACTTTTGCAGGCTTTTATTTCCCCTCTGTTGAAGAAGGATAAGGACCCCAAGGAGTGTGGGTCATATGACATATTTCATTGTTAAATATGGACACCAAGCTATTGGCTAAGGTGTTGGCAGTAGGGCTGGAGCCCTGCTCCCTGAGGTGGTTGTGGAGGATCAGGCAGTCTTTGTTAAGGGTCAGCAATTGCCAGGCAATATTTGGAGGCCGTTCGTTGAGTCTGAGCCGGAGGTGATTGTGTCTTTAGATCCGAGAAGGCATTTGACGTGGAGGGTGGCGTGGAGGTACCTTTTTGAAGTTTTGGAGAGGTTCAGTCTAGGGCTAAAATTGATTTTGTGGATATGGTTACTTTTATAGGGCCCCCTCGGCTCGTGCTCATAACAAACCCTTGAGCTCGGGTACTTTCAATTGAAGAGGGGGAATGAAAGGGGTGTCCAATGTTGTCCCCCCTCCTATTTGCATTGGTGATTGAACCCTTGGCTATTGCTTTGACGGCTTTGGGTAAGTGGAAGGTGATAAAGTGGGGGTGATACATAGGGTGATGATTTGCTGCTTTATGTTATGGACCTTTGAAATAATGGAGCTACTGAGGAGCTTTGGTTCTTTTTCGTGATACAAGTAGAACTTGGAACTTTTTGGTTAATCCCCTTGGGAGGGGAGCCAACTTGGTGCTGCCATTTCAATTGTCCAGCTCTAGCTTCAGGTATCAGGGTGTACAGGTGGCCCAAGGTTGACCCGGCTTCATAAATTAAATTATGCAAGTCTGTTGAGTAAGGTTAAGGCCAACTTGCAAAAGTTCCCCAGTCCTTGGTGGGCAGAGTTCAGTCTAATATGAATATTCTCCCAAAGTTTTTGTTTCTATTCTAATGTCTTCCTGTTTTTCTCCCTAAATCTTTTTTGTGTGCGGGTTAATAGGTTGATCTCATTCTTTATATCTTCAAGGGGATAGACAGTCGAAGTGCCTTGCATTGCCAAATTTGCGTTATTACTATTGGGAAGCTAATGCTGAAAAGGCGGGTGGGCAGTGACCCGAGTTCTATATGGGGACACATAGAGGCGAGGTTGTGTAGGGAATCCAGACTGGTGCAATGGTGATAACCTCACTTCCATTTTCTCCGGCAAGGGGTGGAGGGGAGAGGAGGTGGGCGGGTGGAGGGGTGAGGGGTGGAGGGGTGAGGGGTGGAGGGGTGAGGGGTGGAGGGGTGAGGGGTGGAGGGGTGAGGGGGAGGGGGAGGGGGTGAGGGGGAGGGGGAGGGGGTGGAGGGGGTGGAGGGGTGAGGGGGTGGAGGGGGTGGAGGGGGAGGGGTTGGAGGGGGAGGGGGTGGAGGGGGGAGGGGTTGGGGGTGGAGGGGAAGGGGTGGAGGGGAAGGGGTGGAGGGGGGAAGGGGGGAGGGGGAGGGGAAGGGGTGGGGGGGGGAGGGAAACCAAACACACATGTTCTGGTTGGTTAAGCTCAGTTGTTTGGACAGGTGGTTTATGACGCAGAGCAAGACCAGCAGTGCTGGTTCAATTCCCGTACCGGCTGAGGTTATTAATGAATAATAATAATTTTTATTATTTTACAAGTAGGCTTACATTAACACTGCAATGAAGTTACTGTGAAAAGCCCCTAGTCACCACATTCCGGCGGCTGTTCGGGTACACAGAGGGAGAATTCAGAATGTCCAGATTACCTAACAGCACATATTCGGGACTTGTGGGAGGAAACCGGAGCACCCTGGAGGAAACCCATGCAGACATGGGGAGAACGTGCAGACTCCACACAGTCAGTGACCCAAGTCAGGAATCGAACCTGTGACAGTGCTACCGATTGTGCTACTGTGCTGCCCCAAGGCCCCACCTTCTCAACCTTGCATCTTGCCTGAGGTGTGGTGACCCTCAGATTAAATCACCACCAGTCAACTCGTCCCTCAAAGCAGAAAGCAGCCTCTGGTCATCTGGGACTGTGGTGACTTTATATTTTTTTTAAATATATTTTTCAAAAATTTAATTGTGAATGTTCATTTCAAATCCTTTCTTGTAGCTATGCAAGCCTACTTTTCAGTTTAGAATTTGACTTAACTACAATATATTGCAAATAAACATAAATTGATACTTTCTGATGCTGTTACGGTAGCACGTGTTCTGGGCAGCACGGTAGCATGGTGGTTAGCATAAATGCTTCACAGCTCCAGGGTCCCAGTTTCGATTCCCGGCTGGGTCACTGTCTGTGCAGAGTCTGCACGTCCTCCCCGTGTGTGCGTGGGTTTCCTCCGGGTGCTCCGGTTTCCTCCCACAGTCCAAAGATGTGCGGGTTAGGTGGATTGGCCATGCTAAATTGCCCGTAGTGTCCTAAAAAGTAAGGTTAAGGGGGGGGGTTGTTGGGTTACGGGTATAGGGTGGATACATGGGTTTGAGTAGGGTGATCATTGCTCGGCACAACATCGAGGGCCGAAGGGCCTGTTCTGTGCTGTACTGTTCTATGTTTTATGTTACATTGGATGGAAGGAAGGATCTGTTGGGTAATTGCGCGGATAACCTGATTGTTAAGTGTATGTGGCCAATTCTGGGAGGGTGGCACAAGATGGGCAGACAAAGCTTTTATATAACGCAGAAGTGAAATCTCATTAAAAGCTGTTTTCTGGGCATTTGGTTCTTTAAACGGGGAAGAGTGAGGTGGCGACAAGGAGGTTCAATTTCAGAGGCTGGGGCTGAGGTAACTAAATGGTAGTGTGACTCACACTACAGCTAGAGTTGGTGCCTCAGTTGAAGATGATTATAAGGCTCAAGAAGACTACACAAAAAGGGTGGAGTGAGATTATGAAGGATTTATGGGTGTGGATAAAGATTTGAAATTTATCACGTTAGCGGACAGGGATTCAATCTCGGTGAGTGACTGATGGTTGAGAGGGATCTAATGTAGGACGAGATATAGGTTGCTAAGTTTGGTGAAGTTAGAGTTTATAGACAATAAAGAAGCCAGCTGGGAGAATATTTGAGAAATTGAAGTTTAGAAGAGACAAAAATGTGGGTAACGGTTTTTCACTGTGTGTGGAAGCAAGTGATATTTCACAGGTCCTGCTGATGGAGAGGATATGGAGTTTAAACTCTACGGCAAACAAGGCATGGCAATTTCTCGAGTCCAGTTGTCTTTCAAATGATTGTAGAAGGGGGAATGGAATTGGTAGCAAAGGAGTAGAGTTTACAGTGGGAACTGAAAATATGGCGACTGTTTTGCTGATGATTGATGCAGGTGCTTGTTGCATTATTCACCAACTTCCCTCACTTTTCCAATGGACTTCAGAACTTGGGTATTTTCCTGATTGACGGACTGCATCAAAATGAGAAGGAAGCACAATTTGTCCCCAAATTCAATGATGCCATTGACATCATCCATGTGGATGGCCAGACTTCTGTGCACATATATCATTCCATTGCAAACCACAAGAGTTTCCAATCCTTTAATATGCAGGTCGCCTAGCAACATGAAAATTAATGTTTACTTCCCCACAATAGTCATTCTAAATAAAGTTTATAGTATCTCGAAAATTGGAACTACTAAAGTGAGTGTTATGTTGGCTCCTCAGCTACCTTTGAATGGACCTACCTCATATTAAGTTGATCTTTTCTCTACACCTTACTATAACTGTAACATTATATTCTGCTGTCTCTCCTTCCCAATGTACGGCATGCATTGTTTGTACAGCGTGGAACAATACTTTTCACTTTATACTAATACATGTGACAATAATAAATCAAATCAAACCATTTTGTGCTATGGTTCATGACACCTGTGAGAAACCTTAAGAAGATAAAACAAGCGCCGCGATTCTCCGCTCCCCACGCCGGGTGGGAGAATCGCGAGAGGGCCGGGCGAATCACGCCACGCCGCCGTGGCACCGCCCGTGATTCTCCCACCCCCCCAAAATGGTGTGTCGCGTTTTGCGACACGCCGCTCGGAGAATTGCCGCTCGCCGTATTTCCCGGTGACCGGCGATTCTCCGGCCCGGATGGGCCGAGCTGCCTGACGATCCCGATGGGTTCACGCCGGCGGCAACCACACCTGGTCGCTGCCGGCATGAACATCGCGCGACAGGTAAGTATGGGGCCTGTGGGGGGGGGCGGAGAGAGGATCGAGCACCACGGGCGAGCTCGTGAGGTGACTGGCCCGCGATCGGTGCCCACCGATCGTCGGGCGGCATCTCTAAGAGACGCACTATTTCCCCTCCGCCGCCCCGCAAGATCAAGCTGCCACGTCTTGCGGGGCAGCGGAGGGGAAGACGGCAACCACGCATGCGTGGGTTGGAGCCGGCAAACCTGCGCATGCGCGGCTGATGTCACTTAGGCGCCGCCGGGTGTGTCATTCTCAGCGCGCCGCTTTGACACAAGCGTCAAGGCCCGGCGGCCGCATTTCTCGCAACGCTGCTCCTAGCCCCCCAGGGAGGGGAGAATAGGGGGCGAGGAGTGGCCTCCGATGCCGGAGTGAAACACTCCGGGTGCGATTCTCCCAAATCGGGAGAAATCGTAAGGCTGGCGTCAAACCCGGGTGGGTTTGACGCCAGCGCGCCCCTTCCCGACCGGGAACCGATTCTGGTCCCCGGTCGGGGCTAGCAGCCCGACGGCGTGAGCTCCGGCATCACGGGCTTAACGAATTTCGTTAAGCCCGCTTGCCGGAGTTAGCGCCGGCTGACGCGTCATATGACGTCAGCCGCGCATGCGTGGATTGGAAGACTCCAACCCGCGCATGCGCGGATGACGTCATCGCGTATTTGCGCGAAACCCGTGCATGCGCGGGCCGGGATGCCCCTCAGACGCCCCGCGAATGGATACTGTGGGGCGGCGGAAGGAGAAATAGTGCGCGGGCATCGGGCCCGCTGCCCGCGATCGGTGCCCATCGATCGCGGGCCCATGGCACCCTTGGCACGGCCGTGGTACTGCCGTGCCAATCGGTGCCATGGTTACAAAAAGCGAGTTGTTCCCGCCGTTTTTACGAATGGCCAGACCAGGTGTGTTTGCCGTTCGTAAAAACAGCGTAAAAGGCTGGGACTTCGGCCCATCTATCAGCTGTGAATCGCTGCCGGCCGTAAAAAAACGGTGGCAGCGATTCGTGTCGGGAGTTGGGCGGGGGGGGGGGGGGGGGGGGTGGAGAATAGCGGGTGGGCGGGAAAAATGTCGGGAAGGCCCTCCCGCTATTCTCCGACCCGTCGTGGGGGGCGGAGAATCGCGCCCTCCGGGTTTCACTCCGGCGTCGGCACTCAGTCTCCCTTTGGGAGAATTGCGCCCAAGATCCATGCAGCCACATTCATCACTGAACATATCATAGTCTTCTAGGACATCCCGATTGCATTCTCTGAACTGAAGAGTTTTAATTTCCAAAGAAGCATAACCATGGTGCAAATAGTGATGGTGATGCCATTTCCTCATCTGCACCCTGTGCAGCTCATCTCTGTGGATGGTACCATGGATGCCTAAATAATTTAATTTTTAAATTATGACCCAGGTCAGTGAGCCCAAAGTCAGTGAAAACAGTCTTTCCCACTCTATCAAAAACTCCACAATTTTAAGAACCTTTATTAAATCTTCTCATAGCTATCTCTTCTGCACTGGGAATATTCCCATTATCTCAAGCTTACCCTCACAACAGCAGTTTTCTGTACCTGGTATTGAGTTGTTCCAGGGCTTACAAGGTAAGTTGTGAAGGAATATCAGGTGAGAACAGCACCCAGAGTAGGATAGTATGAAGACATTAAAATGATTCTCATTTAAAATGTATTATGAATCAGTGATTATGACTGGTGAGATTAGCTCTTAAAATATTGTCAATTTTAGTTTTATTAAATGTATCATATGCAGAGTAATTTCTGTTTGTAGTGAATCACAGCTGTACTATAAAACGGGACAATAACCTGGTAGTGTTTCCACACAAAATCTGTTGGCGGTCAGTTGTTTGCACTTTCTGCTCTCCAGGATTTGAACACAACAATCCAGGCTGACACTCCTGTGCAACACCGTCAATAGTGCTGTACTTCAGATGGAACATGAAAGTCTTTTGTCCGTTCTCTTTATGTAGTATCCTCGTTGTTGAAGGGTTGCTAATCACGGCTTACGCCAAGGTATCAGTATGGGGCAAGGAAAGGTGGCAGGCCCCGAGAACGATTGTAGCAGTACAGAGATTAAACCGACACTGTTGGCATTATTCTGCACCACACTCTAGCTGACTCAGCTCAGGAGGGTTCCCATGGCACCATTCGTGAAAAAGAGCAAGGGAATTATGGTATCCTGGTCATCCCTCAACCAACATCTCAAGAAAAAACAGTTGAGCTGGTCATTATCACATATATGGGATCTTGCTGAGTACAATTAGCTGCTGCATTACAGCAGTGGCTACACATCAGAGATACTTAAGTGACTGTAAAGCACTTTGGTGCACCAGTGGTGCTGAAAGGCACTGCATAAATACAAATTTTTGCTTTTCTGTTGCATTAACTTGGTCCTGAATCAACCAATTGTTATTCATCAAAATTTTAATCAAAAACATCAGTGAAAATATAGATCTATAAATTAGAAACTTTAAGAAATAATTCTAATTATTCGTACTTTAAAAAATTATAAATACTTGCACAAATACTGCATTTTCACATGGTTAATTATTAGCCAGTATTAACAAAAAAAAATATTTTAAATATTACAAAGAATGGGGAAAATAAATTAAAACCGAGTATCAAGAACATTGAACAGTGTAAACAATATACTCCAAACAGCTGCTAATATTCCTGTAACAACTTCAGTTTACAGTATTGTTTTGTGTAATGCACTAATACGTAATTTCTTTGCAGAATAACCTTCATACTTTCTGATGAAAGATTGTTTGACCGAATGTTGATCTACAACGTTCATATGCGGATGTGATGGCTGCCGTGTGCTCAACCACAATTTTTTGAGAGGTTTCATCGATGCTGTAATTGGTAGCAAGCCGAGCTCCCAAAGTGCACTGTGCTCCGGTCACTGTGTGTGCATTATGGGTAGATTACAAAGCAAGCGAGCCAACCCAGGAACTGGATTCAGTGTCAATGCAGGCGAATGCAACTCAACTTAATTTAATCATCAACTTCGAACATAAACAAGAGATTGAATGTCTTTGGGGTGTAATGGAGAGGAAGAATTGTCAGTGGGCTTTCCATCCAGTTTGGTTGGAACCCAACCAATCCTTGTCACCATTTGTTCCCTGCATTATACCCACTTGTGAGCCCTTTTGCAGTTAGGTACATAAATAAATAAATAGAGAGATAAATATTAAATAACATCGGTGCCTTGAAATAACATCGGTGCCTTGAAAAAACTAAGCCCTTGTTCTACCATATGTCGAGCTGAACCGAATGGCTCGGGCTGCTTTCTCAATGAATTTAGTGAAGTCCCGAAGAACGACATGCACCTTCACCTGTCGGTCCCAATCTGTGCTTGAGACCAGCTCTGAGGCAGAAACCTCCAACTCGCTCTCACCAAGATCAATGCTGCCAAACTCAGCATTTATCTGAAATAAAAGGAAACAGAACAGTTAGTGAATAAAAGCAAAAATATTGCAGATGCTGGAAATCTGCAATAAAAACAGAAAATGTTGGATAATCTCAGCAGGTCTGGCAGCATCTGTTGAGAGAGACAGAGTTAACGTTTCAGATCTAAATGACCCTTCGACAGAACTGTCATATGCTGCCTGACGTGCTGAGATTATCCCGCATTTTCTGCTTTTAGAACAGTTAGTAACTTGGGTTTTCAGATTAAGCATATCCATAGAAGCTACTTTTGTAACCGTTTCTCATCACACTTACCTGGTTCATGATCAATTCAGCCAGGCGCTGGGTGCTGGAACACATCCATGTCACTTGCTTATTTGAACTTGTGAAGGTTTCTTCCACGGATAACAAGAAGGGCATGTACTTCTGAAGTCCAGAGGCAATCGCTTTGAGACAGGTTTCCTGAATGAAAGAAATACAAACAATTAAGATGTAGACTTGCAAATGTATTCTTGCGGAAACACAGAATTGTTCGAGCGCAGAAGGAGACCATTCAGCCCATCTTGTGGGCACTGGCTCCCGAAATGAACATTTCATCTTGTGCCATTCTACCATATTCTCCCCGTAACCTTGCAGATTGTTTCTACCACACTCAAGCAGCACATTCTGACCCAGACCACTCACTGTGTGAAAAACCTTTTCTCATATATCATTTTTGCTTCTTTTATCACTTACATTAAATCTGTGCTCTTTGGTTCTTGGCTGTTTCACAAGTCATAGAATCATAGAATTTACAATGCAGAAGGAGACCATTCAGCCCATCGAGTCTTGCACCAACCCTTGGAAAGAGCACCCCACTTAAGCCCATGCCTCCACCCTATCCCCATAACCCAGTAACACCATCTAACCGTTTGGATACTAAAGGGCAATTTAGCATGGCCAATCCACATCTTTGGATTGTGGGAGGAAACCAGAGCACCCGGAGGAAACCCACGCAGACATGGGGAGAAAGTGCGAATTCCATGCAGACAGTCACCCGAGGCCGGAATTGAACCCGGGTCCCTGGAGCTGTGAGGTAACAGTGCTAACCACTGTGCCACCAAGCCACCAAGTGCAACTATCTCCCTATCTATTTTGTCCAAACCCCTCATGCTTTTGAATACATCTATCAAATCTCCCCTTAGCCTTTGTTTCTCCAAGGAAAGAGTCCTAACTTGTCCAATCTATCTTCATAACTGAAGAGCTTCATCCCTGGAACCATTCTCACGAATCACTTCCACACTTTCTCCAATGCCTTCACATCCTTCCTAAAATATGGCATCCAGAACTGGATTCAATACTCCAGCTAAGGCTGAACTACTGTCTTATACAAGTTCAACATAACCTTCTTGCTCTTGTACCATAGGCCCCTATTATTAAAGCCTAGGATAGTTTATGTTTTATTAACCATTCTCTCAACCTGTCCTGCCACCTTCAATGATATATACACCCAGGTCCCTCTGCTCCTGCACCCACTTCAGAGTGTTACCCTTTATTTTATACTATTTCTCCATGTTCTTCCTCCCAAAACATATCACATCCTATTTCCCCATATTGAACTTTATCTGCCACCTATCCACCAGTTCCATTAAGCTGTCCATGTCCTTTTGAAGTTCAACACTGTCCTCCTCAGTTTACAATGCTTCCAAGTTTTGTATCATGCGTAAATTTTGAAATTGTTCCCTGTACACCAAGGTCGGGATCATTAATACATATTAGAAAAAGCAAGTGTCCCAATACCAACACCTGGAGAACTCCACTGCAAACCTTTCTACAGCCTGAAAAACATCCATTAATAATAATAATCTGTACTAGTGTCACCAGTAGGCTAACATTAACACTGAAATGAAGTTACTGTAAAAGTCCCCCAGCCGCCACACTACGATGCCTGTTCGGGTACACTGTGGGAGAATTCAGAATGTCCAATTCACCTAACAAGCATGGCCTTCTGGATTTGTGGGAGGAAACCGGAGCACCCGGAGAAAACTCACCCAGACACAGGGAGAACATGCAGACTCCACACAGACAGAGACCCAAGCCAGGAATCAAACCTAGGTCCCTGGTGCTGTGAAGCAACAGTGCTAACCACGCTGCTACCATGCCGTCCATTAACCATTATTCAGTTTCCTGCCACTCTCTGAATTTTGTAACCATGTTGCTAGTGTCTCTTTTATTATATAAGCTATCACTTTTCACACAGGTCTGTTGTGCACCACAGTATCAGATGTCTTTTGGAAGTCCTTGTACACCACATGATCAGCATTGCCCAGATCAACCCTCGCTCTTAACTCTTTGAAAAACTCCAGCAAGTTAGTTAAACATGATTTTCCTTTCGGAAATTCATGCTGGCTCTCCTTCGTTAACCCCAATTTGACCATTTAACTATTAATTTTGTCCCAAATTATAGTTGCTAGTCGTTTCGCCAGCACCAAAGTTAAACAGACTGATTTGCAGTTGTTGGGCATATCCTTCCTGACTTTTTTGAATAGGTGTGCAATGTTTGCAGTTTTTGCAGTGCTATGGCACCACCTTGGAGTTGAAGGGAGACTGAAAAATTGTGGCCAGTGTTTATGTAATTTCCACTCAGTATTCTTGGGTGCATCTCAATCCAGTCCTGATGCCTTCTGCACTTTAAGTACCAACAGCGTATCCAATACCTCCTGCATATCAATTTTAAACCTTTCTGATGACTGAATTTCCTTTGCTTTCACCAGGCCTAAGTAGCATCTTCTTACTTGGTAAAGACTGATGCAAATTATTCAGCTAATACTCAGCTATACTCTGTCTCTTTGGTCCCCTTTTTGGTCCAACTCCTTCTTTCACCTTCTTTTACCACCCTTTCCCTATTTAAATGCTTTATAAGACTTTGAGATTCCCTTTTATGTTAGCTGCCTGCCTCTTTTCATACTCTTTTTTTAAAAAAAACTTTTTTTTAATAAATGCAATTACGGGGCAATTTAGCATGGCCAATCCACCTAACCTGCACATCTTTGGGTTGTGTGGGTGAAACCCGCGCAGACACAGGGAGAATATGTAAACTCCACACAGACAGTGACCCGGGGCTGGGATCAAATCCAGGTCCTCGGCAACGGAAGACAGCAGTGCTAACCATCAGAATGTCCTACATTCTCCCTCTTTGCTTCTCTTACTTGCTTTTCCACTCCCCTCTGGTTCTCAATTATATTCTCTGACTGACATTCATCATAAGCACACATTTGCTTCTTTATCTTAATTTCTATTTCCTTTGTCATCCAGGGACCTTTGTATTTGTTTTTCCTACATTTCCCTTTTGAGGGAATATACATTGACTGTACATGAACCATCTCTTCTTTGGAAGGTAGCCCATTGTTCAACTATAGTCTTTCCTGCCAACCTTTGACTCCAGTTTATTTGGTTTAGATCAATCCTTACCCCATTGAAGTTGGCCCCATTGTATCCAGGAATATTTAACACTCACTCCTGCCCTACCTTGAGCCAGGTCTCCCTTATAGCCAGAATATGGGTATTTCCACAAGGCCGTATGCATCTATAATTCCCATCTTATTAACCACACTTGGTGGATTCACATACATGCAGTGACCCTGATTTAGACTTGATTACTTTCTCCCTTTCTCTTACCCCTCCTTAGAATCATAGTCATAGGGCGTGATGTACCAGAACGGAAGCGCGATGCGGCCGGTAGATGGCGGAAGAAGCCTCCTGCGGGCTTCCCAACAGCCAGTACGCCTTGCAAGATCTATCCAGACCTCGCAAGGAGTCGCAATCAGGAACCTGCCTACAATGGGCGTGACCAAGCTTCACCTGCATAAAGTCAATTTGAAACCCACATAGGCGTGTTCACCCGGGATCTATCGGGCTCCAGCAACTAACTGGAGACCCCAGCTGGGTGCTGTTCAGCACTGGTCCACACAAACATGGACCAGCGGAATGGCAGACGGGTGTCTCCCGGGCCATCGGAGGCCCCTGCGTGATCAGGGACAGAGCATCTAAATCTAAATCTTCTACTAAATCTCCTACTTCTTATCTATGCTCCTTGGTTATTGATCCCCTTATAAAGAGGGAAAGTTTCTTCCTCTCTGCCCTACCTGTATCCCTCATAATTTTGTACACCTCGGAGAGGTCCCCCTCAGCCTTCTCTGTTCTAAGGAAAACAACCTATCCAGCCTCTCTTCATAGCTAAAACACTCCAGCCCAGGTAACATCCTAGTGAATCTCCTCTGCACCCTTTCTGGTGCAATCGCATCCTTCCTATAGTGTGGTGACCAGCACAGCACACACTACTCTTATTATGACCTAATACGCATTTTATACTGCTCCTTTTTAACCTTCTTGCTCTTATATTCTATGCTTCGGCCAAAAAGGCAAGTATCCCATTTGTCATCTTAACCACCTTATCTACCTGTCCTGCTACATTCAGAGATATTTGGACATGCACTCCATGGTCCCCCAGATCATCTGTACCTCCTATTGTCTTACCATTCACTGCATGCTCCCTTGTCTTGTTAGACCTCCCAAAATGCATCACCTCGCATTTTTCAGGATTAAATTCCATTTTGCCATTCTGCCCATCTGGCCAGCCCGTCCATATCATCCTGTAATCTAACGCTTTCCTCCTCACCATTTACCACACCACCAATTTTATGTCACCTGTGAACTTGTTGATCATATCTCCAACATTCCCATCTAGATTATTAATATGCACTACAAACAGCAAGGGACCCAGCACCGATCCCTGCGGTACACCACAGGTCACAGGATTCCAGGCACAAAAATAACCTTTGACCATCACCCTCTGCCTCCTGCCAATAAGCCAGTTTTGAATCCAATTTGCCAAATTGCCCTGGATGCCGCGGGCTCTTACCTTCTTGATCAGTATCCCATGTGAACCTTGTCAAAAGCCTTACTGAAGTCCATGCAGCCTACATCAACTTCACTGTCTTCATCTACACACCTAGTCACCTCCTCGAAAAGTTCAATCAAATTCGTTAGACATAATCTCCCCCTGACAAAGTCATGCTGACTAATCTTGATGAATCCTTGCCTCTCTAAGTGGAGACTAATTCTGTCCCTCGGAATTTTTTCTGATAATTTCCCTAATACTGATGTTAGATTCACTGGCCTGTAATTACCTGGTTTTCCCCTATTTCCATTCTTGAATAATGCTGTCCTCCAGTCCTCTATTATTTGCACCCCTCCTGTGGCCACAGGGGATTTGAAAATTAGTGTCAGAGCCCCTGAAAGCTCCTCACTTGACTCACACAGCAGCCTAGGATGCACCGCATCTATGCCTAGGGATATCCACTTTTAAGCACGCTAGAGCCACCATCACCTCTTCTCTCTCAACGCTAATCTGTTCAACTATATCAAAGTGCCCCACCCCCTTCTTTCTCTACTTACAGTGTCCTCTTCCAGAGTGAACATAGATGTAACATACTCATTTCATACCTCACCCAAGTCTTTCAGCTCCAGACAGAGGTTGCCACCTTGGTCCATAATGGGCCCTACTCTTTCCCTGGTACCCTCTTGCCCTTAATATACTTCTAAAACACCTTGGGATTTTCCTTTATTTTGCTCGCCAGTGTTTTTTCATGCCCCCTCTTCGCTTTCCTAATTTATTTTGTAAGTATCCCCATGCACTTTCCTCTAAGGCATCCACTGTTTTGAGCCCCCTTAATCTGCCATAAGGCACCCTTTTTTTCCTTATCCAATGCTTTATATCCCATGACATCCATGGTTCGCCGGATTTGTTGATCCAAACCCTTATCTTTACGGGAAAATGTTGGCATTGCACTCTCTCTGTTTCCTTATTGAATGACTCTCACTGCCCTGATGTGGATCTTCCTACAAGTAGCTTCTCGAAATCCACTTTGGCCTGATCCTGTCATGCTATTAAAATCGGCCTACCCCAGTTCAGAAACCTTATTTACGCTCCATCTTTCTCCTTGTCCATAACTACTTTAAATCTCACTGAGTTATGGCCACTATCACCAAAGTGCTCCCCCATTGACATCTCACCACCTGTTTGGCTTAATTCTCTAAAGTTAGGTCAAGTATCACCTCCCTCTCTTGTCAGACTTTCTATCTGCTTGCTCAAAAAGCTCTCCTGGATGCACTTTAAGAATTCTGCCCTCTCTAAGCCTTTCATACTTTGTCTATCCCAATTAATATTGGGGAAGTTGAAATCCCCTGCTATTATTACTCTTTTATTTTTCCACCTCTCTGAGGTTTGTCTACATATCTGCTCTTCTATCCCATCTGACATATCTCATCAAATCCCCAGTACCTGATGGTTTCCATCCAAAGGTGTTAAAGGAAGTCAGGGAGCAAATTGTAGATGCCCCAACTCTAATCTTTCAGAGTTCCCTAGATTCAGGAGTAGTCCTGGAAAATTGTATGTCACTCCACTTTTTAAGAAAGGTGAAAGGGGGAAACCAGGGAATTACAGACTGGTTTGTCTAACATCTGTGGTGGGGAAATTGCTGGAGATGTTAGGAAGCATTACTTCATGCAATGGGTGGTTGGGTTTAGAACTCTTTCCCACAAACAGCAGTTGAAGCTAGAACAGTTGTTAATTTTAAATCTGTGATAATTTAAGCAAATATATTGAGGGATATGGCCAAAGGCAGTATAGGGAGTTAGGTCACAGATCAGCCATGATCTCATTAAATGGCGGGACAGGCTCGAGGGGCTGAATGGCCTACTCCTGTTGCTTTGTTCATGTGCTTGTGCACAAATCATATTGATCGTGCACTTCCAACAGTCCTTTTCCTAATTAGAGCTGAGGTGAGCTGAGATGACACATACCAGTTAAGCTTCAACACCTATTGAGGACCACTTCAGGCTTCAGGTGATTGACATGTTACTGTCACACAGTAACCTTATTATCTTTTAACTGGACTGCTGAATTTTTAAAAAAGACATCCCAGTTCAAATTCCAATGTGCTCCAAATTCCCAGATATACACACACGCTCACTCTGGCTGTGTCTCACTCAGGGTGTGCTGTGTCCTAACTGATCTTGCAGGAATCTAACGTGCCATCTATGTCTGCCTGTAGTGCTCTTTGGTATTCCTCTCTGACATTATCTTCTGGTTTCCACACCCCTGCCAAGTTAGTTTAAACCCTCGCCGACAACACTGGTAAAAGGAACTCAGTCGGGGCTCTGTCCAAGTGCAGCCCGCCCTCTGGGCAGGTCACATCTCCCCGAGAGCCGGCCCACTCCCCACCTTTCCCTCAGTACGTTTGGAAGACTTTTGCGTTAAATTACAAAACAAAACGGTGGGCTGCTGGAGATATTTTGTAAACTGTATAACTCAATCGTGATACTAGTCTTTCTCGATCTGCGTTCTCAATTTTTTCAGACTGTTTTGTTGTAACCACCGAAACTTTAGAAGGTATTGCGACTGAAAGTGACGCGCCTGCTTTATCTCTCACTCCAACATTCCCACGTCTGTCCATGTGCCATCTGTGATGTCCCCGTTTACTCCCAACCTCCCGCTCCCACTCGTTCGCACTCACCTTGTGGAAATCATTCCGTAAACATCTGTCCTGAGCGCGGATTTGTGGCAGCGCGAAATCGTGCGCGAGCAGCGAGCTCCAGTCTTCCTCACACAAGCGGAAATACTCACACAGCTGGAAGGGAAGGAAAGATCACATCGTGAGTGCAAAGCTCCCCAAATGTCTGAGTCTCCCGCTCCCCCAGCCTCACTCAGTGTGTTCGCCTCCAAGCCCCTCCTCACCTGAATGTTCCGCAGAGCAGCCGCTGCGTTCTGGATCTCAACAGCCAGAGAGGAGCAGCTTGCACAGGACTCAGTGGCTGCAGGTAAACGTTCCCCCACAGGTAAAGCAGCAACTCTTGCCAACAGCACCAAGAAAACTTGGCAGAAACCTGCAGGGAAATATTCAGAATGAAGTGAGAAATGGAGACTCCCCCAAAATCTCTCTGAAAGGAGATAATCAGCGATAACGGTGCAATGTTCACTCACATTGGACAGCTCTCATCTTGAATTGCTCTTCACTGGAGTTCACACAACGTTCTGAAATGTGTATCTCACTTTCCCCTCACTATTTATTATCCCTACCTTTGGGGAAAATCCAATTCGTAATTTCCGTTAACTATTTTTTTAACCTCACGCAATCAATTACTCACCGTTTCGATGCACTAAAGGTAAATATGATGGTCGGAACTGGCCGTAGATGATGTCAGATAAGATTCAGATATCATGCCATCACTTGACATTTAATTATGTACAAAACAAAGTCCGACCCAAAAAACACTCTGAAGTTTGACAATAATTTCTTAAACAAAAGAAAAATACAACAATTCTCTGAAGTATTTCAACATTGCACTGTTCACCTGGTCGTTAGCCTCCACGGTGCGCATTTCTAATATAAAAAAATAAACGACTGCCTCCGGAAAAATATTCGTTTTGAGTCCATTTTGTACTGACCGTAATCTCAGTCTAACCTGCACTCTCAGAATCACAGAATCATGACTTTGTGTCCTTCCCCAGTCTTTTGCCATACATGTGCTTATTGCTTCTATTCAAGTAATCATCTAACACCTTCTGAATGCCTCGATTGAACTTGCCTCCACACTTCCAAGCGGTGCATTCCAGACCCAAATCACTCACTGTGTGAAATAGTTTTTTCTCACATCAGATTTGCTTCTTTAGCAAATCACTTTAACATGCCCTCATGTTCTTGATCTTTTTACGAGGGGGAACGATTCCTCCTATCTATTCTGTCCCCCCTTGTAATTTTGAACAGCTCTAACAAATTTCCTCTCAGCCTTCTTCTCTCCAAAGAGAATAGTCCTAGCCTCCCCAACCTATCCTCATACCTGAAGTTTCTCATATCAGGAACAATTTTTGTAAACTTCTTCTGCACTCTCTTCAATGAGTTCAAATCCTTCCTATAGAACTGGACACAATATACCAGTTGAAGCCTAATTAGTGTCTTGTTCAGTTCAGCATAATTTCTTTGCTCTTGTACTCTATGCCTCTATTAATAAAGCCCAGAATACTATATGATTTATTAACTGCTGCCCACCTGTCCTGCCATCTTCAATGATCTATGCACAAATACACCCAGGTTCCTCTGCTCCTGCACTCCCTTTTAGAATTTTACCTCAAATTTTATATTGTCTCTGCCAAATGCATCATCTTTCACTTTTCCACATTGAACTTTAACTGTTACCTATCTGCCCACTCAACCTTTTGAAGTTCTACACTGAACTCTTCACATTTTACAATACTTCCAAGTTGTGTATCATCCGCAAACTTTGAAAATATCCTCTGCACACCAAGACCTAGATCAATAATATATATCTGGAAAAGCAAGAGTCCCAAAACTGATTCCAGGATAGCACCACTATAAAAGTTCCCCCAGCAAAAAACATCCTTGACCGTTGCTTTCTGCTTCCTATTACTCAGCCAATTCTGTATCCACGTTTCTACTGTTCCTTTTGTTCTATGAGCTATAGCTTTTCTCACAAGTCTGTTGTGTGGCAATGAATCAAATGCATTCTGAAAATCCATGTATACCACATCAACAGCATTACCCTCATCAGCCCTTTCTGTTGCCTCTTCAAAAAACTTTAAGTTAGTAAAACATGATTTCCCCTTTAGAAATCCATGCTGGCTCTTCCAAATCAACCCACATTTTTCCTAGTAATCAACCTTCCAAATCAATCCACATTTTTCCTACGAATCAACTTTCCAAATCAACCCACATTTTACTACTAATTCTATCCCAATTCATTGTTTGTAGAAGCTTGCACACTATTGATGACTGACTAGCCTGTAATTGCTGGGGCTATCCTTACAACAAGGGCGTAACATTTGCAATTTTTAGGTCCTCTGTCACATGGAGCAGACTGGGAGATTATGGCCCGTGCCCCTGAAATTTCCATTCTCACTTCCTTCAAAGTCCTTGAATGCATCTCATCTGGCCCCAGTGCCTTTCAACTTTCAGTACAGTCCATTCAACACTTCCTACTTATCAGTTTTGAACCATTGTTGGGGAAAACATTCCTCGACTGTCAAACATGTCCTGGGTAACATCTACCTCCTTGGTTAAGACAGGTACAAAGTAATCATTTCATACCTCAAACATGCCCACTGCCTCCATGTAGAAATTCCCTGTTAGGCCTCAATCGGCCCAACTCCTCCATTTACAATCATTTTACCATTTAAATGAACATAGAACATTACAGCACAGTACAGGCCCTTGGGCCCTCGATGTTGCGCTGATCTGTGAAACCACTCTAAAGCCCATCTACACTATTTCCTTATCATCCTTTTGTTTATCCAATTACCATTTAAATGCCCTTAATGTCGGCGAGTCCACTACTGTTGCAGGCGAGGCATGCCACACCCTTACTACTCTGTGAGTAAAGAACCTACCTCTGACATCTGTCCTATATCTATCCCCCCTCAATTTAAAGCTATGTCCCCTCGTGCTAGCCAATCACCATCCGAGGAAGAAGGCTCTCACTGTCCACCCTATCTAATCCTCTGATAATTTTGTATGCCTCAATTAAGTCACCTCTTAGCCTTCTTCTCTCTAACGAAAACAGCCTTATGTCCCTCAACCTTTCCTCATAAGATCTTCCCTCCATACCAGGCAACATTCTTGTAAATCTCCTCTGTACCCTTTCCAATGCTTCCACATCCTTCCTATAATGCAGCGACCAGAATTGCACGCAATACTCCAAATGCGGCCGCACCAGAGTTTTGTACAGCTGCAACATGACCTCATGGCTCCGAAACTCAATCCCTCTACCAATAAAAGCTAACACACCGTATGCCTTCTTTTTTTTAAAATTTAGAGTACCCAATTATTTTTTCCAATTAAGGGGCAATTTAATGTGGCCAATCCACCTAACCTGCACATCTTTGGGTTGTGGGGGCGAAACCCACGCAGACACGGGGAGAATGTGCAAACTCCTCACAGACAGTGACCCAGGGCCGGGATTCTAACCCAGGTCCTCAGCGCCGTAGGCAGCAATGCTAACCACTGTGCCACTGTGCTGCCCACCGTATGCCTTCTTAACAACCCTATCAACCTAGGTGGCAACTTTCAGGGATCTATGTACATGGACACCGAGATCTCTCTGCTCATCCATACTACCAAGAATCTTACCATTAGCCCAGTACTCTGTCTTCCTGTTACTCCTTCCAAAATGAATCATCTCACACTTTACTGCATTAAACTCCATTTGCCACCTCTCATCCCAGCTCTGCAGCTTATCTATGTCCCTCTGTAACCTGCAACATCCTTCCGCACTGTCCACAACTCCACCGACTTTAGTGTCATCTGCAAATTTACTCACCCATCCTTCTACGCCCTCCTCCAGGTAATTTATAAAAATGACAAACAGCAGTGGCCCCAAAACAGATCCTTGTTGTACACCACTAGTAACTGAACTCCAGGCTGAACATTTCCCATCAACCACCACCTCGTCATTCTTCTTACAACGAGCCAATATCTGATCCAAACTGCTAAATCACCCTGAATCCCATGCCTCCGTATTTTCTGCAATAGCCTACCATGGGGAACCTTATCAAACGCTTTCCTGAAATCCATACACACCACATCAAATGCTTTACCCTCGTCCACCTGTTTGGTCACCTTCTCAAATAACTCAATAAGGTTTGTGTGAGGCACAACCTACCCTTCACAAAACCGTGTTGACTATCCCTAATTAAATTATTCCTTTCTAGATGATTATAAATCCTATCTCTTATAAACCTTTCCAAGACTTTGCCCACAACAGAAGTAAGGCTCACTGGTCTATAGTTACCGGGGTTGTCTCTACTCCCCTTCTTGAACAAGGGGACAACATTTGCTATCCTCCAGTCTTCTGGCACTATTCCTGTACACAATGACAACATAAAGATCAAAGCCAAAGGCTCAGCAATC
This sequence comes from Scyliorhinus canicula, assembly GCF_902713615.1. NCBI lineage: Eukaryota > Metazoa > Chordata > Chondrichthyes > Carcharhiniformes > Scyliorhinidae > Scyliorhinus > Scyliorhinus canicula. Next base: position 95,915,059 of record NC_052150.1, read on the forward strand.
TCCTCCCTAGCTTCCCAGAGAATCCTAAAATAAATCCCATCCGGCCCAGGGGACTTATCTATTTTAACACTTTCCAGAATTGCTAACACCTCCTCCTTATGAACCTCAAACCCTTCTAGTCTAGTAGCCTGTAACTCAGTATTCTTCTTGACAACATTGTCTTTTTCCTGCGTGAATACTGACGAAAAATATTGATTTAGCACCTCTCCTATCTCCTCAGGCTCCATGCACAACTTCCCACTACTGTCCTTGACTGGCCCTACTCTTACCCTCATCATTCTTTTATTCCTGACATACCTATAGAAAGCTTTAGGGTTATCCTTGATCCTACTTGCCAAAGACTTTTCATGTCCCCTCCTGGCTCTTCTTAGCTCTCTAATAGAATACTTTAGGATTCCCCTTTATGTTGGCTGCCAGTTGTTTCCCATAATCTCTCTTTGCTTCACTAATGGGCTTTTTCACCTCACCTCTGAACCTTCTGTGTTCCCCTTGGTTCTCAATGTATTTTCTACCTGATAGCTATCATAAGTACTCTTTTCCTTTCTTATCTTAATTTCTATCTCATTTTTCATCGAGAGAGACGTGGATTTGTTTGCTCTACCTTTCTGTTTTAATGGTGTTATAGTCCCAATTGATGTGATAACGACAGAAAGATCCCAGAATGGAACCCTGGCTCAAAAGACTGTAACAAAGAACAAGGAACAGGTCCTTTGGCCCTCCAAGCCTGCGTCGATCACCTGTCCTATCTAGACCAACCGTCTATATTCTTTTATACCCAAACTGTTTATGTGTCTATCCAAATAAGTCTAAAGATCGCTAACGTATCTACCTCAACCACCTCACTTGGCAGTGCATTCCAGGCAACCACCATCCTCTGTGTAAATAAACTTTGCCTGCTCATCTGCACTGAACCTATCCCCCCTCACCTGGAACTTGTGCCCCCTTGTAATTTTCAATTCCTCCCTGGGAAAAAGCCTCCAATTGTTCACCCTATCTGTACCCCTCATAATTTTATAAACTTCTATCAGGTCACCCCTCAGGTCTCTCTAGGGAGAACAATCCCGGTTTATTCAATCACTCCTCATAGCTAATACCCTCCATACCAGGCAACATCCTGCTAAACCTTTTCTGTACTCTCCAAAGCCTCCACGTCCTTCTGCTGTGTGGTGACCAGAATTGGACAATGTTCCAAATGTGGCCTAATGTACATTCTATATACCGTATATACTCGCGTATCATGCGATCTCGCGTATCATGCGACCCCTAAATTTTCGTCCCCAAAACATGATTCTATGCTATATCTCATGTATCATGCGAGTCACTTTTTTGGAAATTAATGCCCAAACTAAAACTTCCAAATGGTATCATTGTCCGTGGATTCTGCAGAGTGGATTCTGTTGTGAAAGCTGTTCGCGAATCGAACAGCTTTCCAGCTGTCTTTACTAGCGTCGTTCTGCCACTTGACGTTTCCATTCATAAAAACGGCAAGTAAAACACCCGCGAATTCTGTATTGGAAAAAGACGGCCATGTATTGAATAAACTACCCATATGATCAGGAATACTACTCTTCAGATTTTGACCACAGCATTCTGATGGGAAGATGTTCAGCCACTTGACGTTTCCATTCATGTTTTTATGAATGGAAACGTCAAGTGGCTGAACATCTTCCCATCAGAAAAAACAGCAAGTAAAACACCCGCGAATTCTGTATCGGAAAAAGACGGCCATGTATTGAATAATGTAACAAAGAATTATATACACCCTATGATGGTCAGTAGTACATTTTTTAAAATGTATTTATTATGGAAACGTGCAGATTTCAAAAACTGTGAAAGTATCATCTTTTCTCCAGGGTTGAAGGGTATGTTCTTACTGTTAGAGTTATTGCTAGCTAGCAATAATCAGACATTTTATTTGGATAACTTTAATAATAGTAGTCAGCACCTGAACAATGCCCCCTTAGATCATGATTTCCTTTTACTGCATCTGCTTAACTATGGGTTGCGTTATTTGCTTTATGAATTGTGTAAGCGGACTTACATATACATTACCAAACTGGAAGGATTAAATGAATGTCTTGATTTATCAGTAGTGCAATCCTTATTCTGTTTACTAAGCTGTATTTGTTTAACCAGCAGGTAGAGTGTCATTAACAATAAAAGGTGCAGGTTCCCACATGTTCTATAGATTTCCTTCCTCGTCGGAAAAAGCAGCAAGTAAAACACCCGTGAATTTTGTATCTCGCGTATCATGCGACCCCCCCCAAATTTAGGTTACAATTTAGGTCTTCAAAAGTCGCATGATAGGCGAGTATATATGGTAACTGTAAAATAATTTGCGAGTTTTTATACTCGATACCCCGCCCGATGAAAGCAAGCATGCCATATGCTTTCTTGACCACCATTTTCACCTGTGCTGCCACTTTTATGGAACTGTGGACTTGCATGCCCAGATCTATGTGCATCTATCCTGCTGATGGTTCTGGCGTTCATTATATAGCTCCCACCTGAATTGGATCGACCAAAATGCATCACCTCGCATTTGTCCGGGTTAAATTCCATCTGCCATTTCTCCACCCCATTTTGCAGTCTATCTACATCCTGCTGTAACTTGTACTTTCTAAAATAAAACGTAGACAAACTGAGTCACAGGATTGCTAATTACATTTAACAACAAAACAATTATTAAACATGAAAAATTGGATTATTATACAATATCCTTTACTTCCCCTTAGCTTAACAATTTCACACTGGTTTTAGAATTAACAGGGATTGCAGAGTACATCTTAATCTACAATTGTCTCATTAACACAAAGTCCCTTATAAGCACACAAGCCGACTGTGGGCAAACACATCTCCACTCTGAATCCCAAGTGAATGTTTGTGGTTACCTTCTCAGAATCTCCCCAGATGATTTTAATGTAAGAGTTTCCAAACTCCACTCCCAAAAACACACTTTAAAATCTCTTGTAATTATGCTTTCGCTTAGCAGTTTGCATTCTGAAATCCAGACCAGGGCTGGGATTCTCCCCTCCCCGGCGGGGCGGGGGGGTCCCGGGATGGAGTACTGTGAACCACTCCGGCATCAGGCCACCCCAAAGGTGCGGAAGTCTCCGCACCTTTAGGGGCCAAGCCGTAACATTGAGGGGTTAGGCCCGCGCCGGAGTGGTTGGCGCTCCGCCGGCCGGCGGGAACGGCCTTTGGCGCCACGCCAGCCGGGGCCGAAGGGAGTTCGCCGGCCGGCGGAAGTCCGCGCATGCGCCGAAGCGTCAGCGGTTGCTGATGTCATCCCCGCGCATGTGCAGGGGAGGGGGTCACTTCCGCCTCCGCCATCATGAAGACAATGGTGAAGGCGGAAGGAAAAGAGTGCCCCCACGGCACAGGCCTGCCCGCCGATCGGTGGGCCCCGATCGTGGGCCAGGCGACCGAGGGGGCACCCCCCCAGGGCCAGATTGTCCCGCGCCCCTCCCAGGATCCCGAAGCCCGCCCGCACCGCCTTGTCCCGCCGGTAAGGTAGGTGGTTTGATCCACGGCGGCGGGAGAGGCATGACAGGAGCGGGACATCGGCCCATCGCGGGCCGGAGAATCGCCGGGGGAGGGGGGGGGGGGGCACGCCGACAGGCATGGAGCGATTCACGCCCCCGCCGTATCTCCGGTGCCGGAGAATTTGGACACGGCGGGGGCGGGATTGACGCCGGCCCCCAGCGATTCTCCGTCCCGACGGGGGGGGTCGGAGAATCGCGGCCCAGGTTTTCCAAATTACACTGCAAAAAAGCTTCTGCTCCACTTTTAACAGTGAATCCAGTCTAGGAATTCATACCAATCCCTTTAGGATTTCTTTGTCTTGACTGCTGTGTGAACTGTTCACAATCACTTTAACTCTTGATTCTCAGACTGTATTAAAACAATATCATGTGCTTGTTTTACCTTTGAAGGCTGCTGTCCTATTTTAAATATGGGTAGTTAAATTGTCTCTTTAACTCAGAACACTTTATTTTCTCTTCCCTGAATTCTTCTGAACCATACCTTGGTCTCTGTTCACTTAACCCCAAACATCTTGGGCATTTTTCTTCATTTCACTAGTTTCTTTAACTAGCTGGACTAGTTTTCCTAACCAATTCTCATAATATGGCTTTTTTCTAGCAAGGCTGAGAGAGATGTTCCCTCTTCAGCTTTCTAAAACTGCTACTAACGGAGCTGTGAGAGCGACCTTCTCTCAATACTTATCTCCAACTGCCCATAAATTCAGCTAAAACCATAAGTTAAAGATTTATCTACCTTACAAGGCCTCAGATGCTAAGCAACGGCCACATGCTCATACATTTTATTTGGTTGTCATGCTGTAGCCCTCGCTAAGCACAATAGAAACCAACCCTCACACATACAAACACCTATGTCCAGCATTAATCCGACTATTGGTTTTACCATTCCTGACACAGAAACATTAAATTAAACAGACTTAAATATATACCTTATTTCTAATGTTTACTGGTACAAATATAATTCTCTCAAAACTACTTTTGTTTTCCTAACAGGAAATATATGTGTCAAGACAATTTCTGTTTTGAAGGTAGCCCAGTATTCAGGTCCAGTTTGTCCTTCCAAACTTTAGTTCCAATCTAAATGCCCCAGCTCCATTCTTGCCCCATTGAAGTTAGCTCTCCCCCAGTTAATTATTTCTATCTGGATTGCCAATTTTCCTTTTCTATCATCATCCTAAACCATACAATACAATGATTGCTGCCTCGTAAATGTTCCCCCACTGATGCTTGATCTACTTGACCCACCTTATTTCCAAGGTCCAACAGCGTATTGCTTTTTGTTGGACTGGACCCATTCTGCTGTAGAAAGTTTTCCTGGACACAATCTAGGAACCTTTGCCCCTCTTCACCCTTCACACAGTCACTGTCCCAGTCCACATTGGGGTCCACAATTAAAACTGCTCTACAATATTTGCATCTTCCTTTACTTTCCCTGCAGAATTTTCACTAGCTGATGGTCTATAGACTACACTGAGCAATGTAATTGCACCCTTTTGTTCGTTAACTCTAGCCAAATTGATTCTGTCTTTGAACCCTCTGGAATCCTCTTTCCCCAGCACTGCAATACTCCCCCTAACTAAAATCTCCATTCCTCCTCCATTCCTTCCGCTCCTCTCTTTTCTGACCACCTTGTACCCAGGAAAGTATAACGCCCAGTCTTGCCCTTCCTTGTGCCAGGTCTTTGTTATCACCACGACATATTTCACAATGTAATCTGCATCTGTAACTCCCTAATCTTATTCACTATATTCCATGCATTCACATATATGTACTGTAACCCTGATTTAGATGTCATTATTTCCCCCCTAATTTGACTTCACCAATCAATTTACCATTCTCTGTCCTCGTGTTTTTTGTCCTTCTCAGTATTTGGCGCATCCTGGTATTCCTCGCTAATATTTCCTCTTGGTTCCCACACTCCTGCCGAGTTTGTTTAAAGCCCCCCAACAGCACTCGCAAACACTCTGTAAGGAACTCAGTCCCAGCTTTGCTCAGGTGCAATCCGTCCGGCTTGTACAGGTCCCATCTTCCACAGAGCCAGTCCCAGTGTCCCAGGAATCTAAAGCTTTTCCTCTTGCATCATCCTTCCAGCCATGTATTCATCTGCCTTAGCCTCCTATCTGTGTACTCACTTGCACATGGCACGGTGAACAATCTGGAGATTACTACATTTTTTAGGTCCTGCTTTCTCATTTTCTATCTAGCTCCCTAAATTCTGTTTACAGGACTACATCCCTCTTCATACCTAAGTTGCAACCTCAGGCTGTTCAGCCTCTCCAGAAGAATGTGTTGCTCTGTGACATTCTTTTTTTTAATTATAAATTTAGAATGCCCAATTCATTTTTTCCAATTAAGGGGTAATTTGGCATGGCCAATCCACCTACCCTGCACATCTTCGGGTTGTGGGGGCAAAACCCACGCAGACACGGGACAGTGACCCAGAGCCGGGATCAAACCTGGGACCTCAGCGCTGTGAGGCAGCAGTGCCTCTGTGACATTCTTGACTCTGGCACCACGGAGGCAACAAATCACCCTAGAATCATGTTTAAGCCCTCAGAAATGCCTGTCTGTTCCACTAAAAAATTAATCTCCTATCACTATCGCTCTTCCTTCTTCTTCCTCCCATCGTGTACAACCGAACATCTTGTGATACCACAAGCCTAGATCTCACTGCATTCCTCTGAGGAACACGCACCTTCATTGGCTTCCAAAACGGAAAACCAATTTCTGAGTAGGTCCCTTGGGGACTCCTGCACTACCTGCCTAGTTCTGTTGGACTGCCTGCTGGTCACCCATTCCGTCTCTGCCTCCAGGCCCTTAATCTGTGGTGTGACCACCTCTCTGAACATGCTATTCACGTAGCTCTCAGCCTCGCAGATGTGCAACGGTGGCTCCAGCCGCTCCTCGAGGTCCGAAACCCAGAGCTCAAGTTTTGAAGCCTCTATTTCGATTTTAGATTATTTGTATTACCTAGTGTTCCCTTGTTTCAGATGCCAGTTTTCACACACTGCCCTTACACTGAGCACATACTGGTCAATCCACTCCGGTGATATCATGGTTGTCTTTTTTCCTTTTTTTCCCACTGTTTCTTCACAGTAGCTGAAATACTCACTAAGTAACCATCTCTACTACTGTAGCAGGGCAAGACCACTTCTGAAGATGAAAAAGTCCATAAGCTCCTCCTCCCTGCACCGAATTCCTATTTTGCTCTAAATTCCCAATTATACTCACTCGGACTATGTCTCATTTAGATTGTGTCTCTCCCAGTGCTCATGCACAAGCATATTGATCTCCTCATGTTATATGTTTTTACTGCAACTTTATTGATAATACCCCTTGTTCAGTTGTGTGAATGATTTATGTGTGATCAAACCCAGAAACACAATGACGGTATAAAGAAAATCATAAACATTTTTGTTCCTATTGTCAAATTGTTTCATAGTTTAAAAAAAAATTTAGATTACCCAATTATTTTTTCCAATTAAGGGGCAATTTAGCGTGGCCAATCCACCTACTCTGCACATTTTTGGGTTGTGGGGGCGAAACCCACGCAGACACGGGGAGAATGTGCAAACCCCACACGGACAGTGACCCAGAGCCGGGATCGAACCTGGGACCTCAGCGCCGTGAGGCAGTTGTGCTAACCACTAGGCCACCGTGCTGCCCTTATTGTTTCATAGTTATAACATGATTGTATTATACTCAGCTTTGTTCTTCATTTCTTATCTTGTCCTTTATTGCTTTTGGTTGTGACAAAATAAGTTTATATTTTAAAATGCTTTATTATCAGAGAAAAGCAACTAAACATTGAACCGGTCCTTGATCTTTTGAAGTGGAGATTAAGTGTGTGCAGCGTATTAACTGTTCTTACACTTCTGGGAAGCCCTGAGCTGAGATCAATTGGACAAATAACTCCTGCTTTTCTTGACTGTAAGGGCTAGCGTAAAATAAGCCTAGCTTCCATCTGTTTCCAAAATTGCTATTTTTTTTGCAACAATAACGACCTGTAGTAATTCACTGGCATCAATGTGACAATCTCACTGGGATACATAACAATTGCTCCTTTTGAGGTCAAGACAGATTAACAAAATGTTGGTCTGGACAAGGGTTTCATCTATTTTTATTGGTATTGAACTTGTACATCTGCTTTTTTATACTTGCATTCTGGACGATTTTATCCATTTTGTAATTGTCACAAAATCATAAATATGTTAACATAGAACATAGAACGATACAGCACAGTACAGGCCCTTCGGCCCTCGATGTTGCACCGACATGGAAAAAAAAAACTAAAGGCCATCTAACCTACACTATGCCCTTATCATCCATATGCTTATCCAATAAACTTTTAAATGCCCTCAATGTTGGCGAGTTCACTACTGTTGCAGGTAGGGCATTCCACGGCCTCACCACTCTTTGCGTAAAAAACCCACCTCTGACCTCTGTCCTATATCTATTACCCCTCAATTTAAGGCTATGTCCCCTCGTGCTAGCCACCTCCATCCGCGGGAGAAGGCTCTCGCTGTCCACCCTATCTAACCCTCTGATCATTTTGTATGCCTCTATTAAGTCACCTCTTAACCTTCTTCTCTCTAACGAAAACAACCTCAAGTCCATCAGCCTTTCCTCATAAGATTTTCCCTCCATACCAGGCAACATCCTGGTAAATCTCCTCTGCACCTGTTCCAAAGCTTCCACGTCCTTCCTATAATGAGGCGACCAGAACTGTGCGCAATACTCCAAATGCGGCCGTACTAGAGTTTTGTACAACTGCAACATGACCTCATGGCTCCGGAACTCAATCCCTCTACCAATAAAGGCCAACACACCATAGGCCTTCTTCACAACCCTATCAACCTGGGTGGCAACTTTCAGAGATCTATGTACATGGACACCGAGATCCCTCTGCTCATCCACACTACCAAGAATTTTACCATTAGCCAAATATTCCGCATTCCTGTTATTCTTTCCAAAGTGAATCACCTCACACTTCTCCACATTAAACTCCATTTGCCACCTCTCAGCCCAGCTCTGCAGCTTATCTATGTCCCTCTGTAACCTGCAACATCCTTCCGCACTGTCTACAACTCCACCGACTTTAGTGTCGTCTGCAAATTTACTCACCCATCCTTCTGCGCCCTCCTCTAGGTCATTTATAAAAATGACAAACAGCAACGGCCCCAGAACAGATCCTTGTGGTACGCCACTCGTAACTGAACTCCATTCTGACCATTTCCCATCAACTACCACTCTCTGTCTTCTTTCAACTAGCCAATTTCTGATCCACATCTCTAAATCACCCTCAATCCCCAGCCTCCGTATTTTCTGCAATAGCCGACCGTGGGGAACCTTATCAAACGCTTTACTGAAATCCATATACACCACATCAACTGCTCTACCCTCGTCTACCTGTTCAGTCACCTTCTCAAAGAACTCGATAAGGTTTGTGAGGCATGACCTACCCTTCACAAAACCATGCTGACTATCCCTAATCATATTATTCCTATCTAGATGATTATAAATTGTATCTTTTATAATCCTCTCCAAGACTTTACCCACCACAGACGTTAGGCTCACCGGCCTATAGTTACCGGGGTTATCTCTACTCCCCTTCTTGAACAAAGGGACCACATTTGCTATCCTCCAGTCCTCTGGCACTATTCCTGTAGCCAATGATGACATAAAAATCAAAGCCAAAGGCTCAGCAATCTCTTCTCTGGCTTCCCAGAGAATCCTAGGATAAATCCCATCAGGCCCCGGGGACTTATCTATTTTCACCTTGTCCAGAATTGCCAACACTTCTTCCCTACGCACCTCAATGCCATCTATTCTAATAGCCTGGGTCTCAGCATTCTCCTCCACAATATTATCTTTTTCTTGAGTGAATACTGACGAAAAGTATTCATTTAGTATCTCGCTTATCTCCTCAGCCTCCACACACAACTTCCCACCACTGTCCTTGACTGGCCCTACTCTTACCCTAGTCATTCTTTTATTCCTGACATACCTATAGAAAGCTTTTGGGTTTTCCTTGATCCTACCTGCCAAAGACTTCTCATGTCCCCTCCTTGCTCGTCTCAGCTCTCTCTTTAGATCCTTCCTCGCTTCCTTGTAACTATCAAGCGCCCCAACTGAAACTTCACGCCTCATCTTCACGTAGGCCTCCTTCTTCCTCTTAACAAGAGATTCCACTTCTTTGGTAAACCACGGTTCCCTCACTCGACCCCTTCCTCCCTGCCTGACTGGTACGTACTTATCAAGAACATGCAATAGCTGTTCCTTGAACAAGCTCCACATATCCAGTGTGCCCAACCCTTGCAGCCTACTTCTCCAACCTACACATCCTAAGTCATGTCTAATGGCATCATAATTGCCCTTCCCCCAGCTATAACTCTTGCCCTGCAGGGTATACTTATCCCTTTCCATCACTAACGTAAAGGTCACCGAATTGTGGTCACTGTTTCCAAAGTGCTCACCTACCTCCAGATCTAACACCTGGCCTGGTTCATTACCCAAAACCAAATCCAATGTGGCCTTGCCTCTTGTTGGCCTGTCAACATATTGTGTCAGGAAACCTTCCTGCACACATTGTACAAAGAACGACCCATCTAATGTACTCGAACTATATCTTTTCCAGTCAATATTTGGAAAGTTAAAGTCTCCCATAACAACTACCCTGTTACTTTCGCTCTTTTCCAGAATCATCTTCGCCATCCTTTCCTCTACATCCCTAGAACTATTAGGTGGCCTATAGAAAACTCCCAACAGGGTGACCTCTCCTTTCCTGTTTCTAACCTCAGCCCATACTACCTCGGAAGAAGAGTCCCCATCTAGCATCCTTTCCACCACCGTAATACTGTCCTTGACTAGCAGCGCCACACCTCCCCCTCTTTTGCCCCCTTCTCTGAGCTTACTAAAACACCTAAACCCCGGAACCTGCAACAACCATTCCTGTGCCTGCTCTATCCATGTCTCTGAAATGGCCACAACATCGAAGTCCCAGGTACCAACCCATGCTGCCAGTTCCCCTACCTTATTTCGTATACTCCTGGCATTGAAGTAGACACACTTCAAACCACCCACCTGAACACTGGCACCCTCCTGCGAAGTCAAATCTGTGCTCCTGACCTCTATACTCTCAATCTCCCGTACCCCAAAACTACAATCCAGGTTCCCATGCCCCTGCTGAATTAGTTTAAACCTCCCCAAAGAGCACTAACAAATCTCCCCCCCAGGATATTGGTGCCCCTCAGGTTCAGATGTAGACCATCCTGTCTATAGAGGTCCCACCTTCCCCAGAAAGAGCCCCAGTTATCCAGAAATCTGAATCCCTCCCGCCTGCACCATCCCTGTAGCCACGTGTTTAATTGCTCTCTCTCCCTATTCCTCATCTCACTATCACGTTCTTGTTCATGTTCTTACTTGTGTTCTTACTTATTCTTACTTGTATTTATAATTGCACTGAAATAGTGAACAAAGGAAATATTCCTCAATTATTGCAGGAACAGAAGAAGCTTGACCTTCATTCAGGCCTGTATTAATCCTGATGAGGCATAACAAGTGTACTATTTTGTCTTATTGCCATACCACTACTTTATGAATGCAGTATTTCATTGTTGAACTGAAGGGGCTGGTAGTTAAAACAAGGATAATTGCAAAATATAAACAATACAGCATCAATGGACAATGCAATAGCTGATGAATCGCAGGTGAGTTATAAACGCCTTTGTGTTTGGTTAATATAAATAAAACCAGCTTCCAACAATCAGCAATGTCCTCCACCTGCCTGAACTTGCTATGAAATTGAACAATTTTATCCTCTGAACTCCACTCACTTCCTCCAAGTAAAAGGTGTTGCTATGGGAGCCCAACTAAGTCCAAGCTATAGCTAGAATAAGAACAACGTACTGTGGATGTTGGAAGTCTGAAATAAGAAACAGAAAATGCTGTAAAAACTCACCAGGTCTGGCATCGTCTGCGGAGAGGGAAATGTTTTGAGTCCATCTGACTAATATTGGACAGTTTTGTGTTAAATTGCTGTTCACCAAAGTTTTGTTCTGAAATTTGTAATTCACTTGAACCCTTTCCCTCACTGTTTATTAATCACTACCTTTTAGGAAAATACAATCAGTACTTTCCGTTAACTTTTTACTGTCACATAATCAACCATTTAGTTTTTCTGTGCAATAAAGGTAAAGGATGCAGAGGACTGAACATAGATGATGTCAGATTCCTTCAGCTACCGTTTCAACATTGTGAATGGACCATTCCTTCTGCCACATCCTGGATTACTTCTCACTTACCCACAACACCCCCTCTCCTTCCCATTACGCTCTTCCATGTACATGCAGGAGATCCAGAACCTTCTCTTTACCTCCTCCCTTCCCACCATCCATGACTATGAACAATCCCCCCAGGTGAAGCAGCAATTTACTTGCATTCCTTTCAATTTAGTATCCTGTATTCACCTCTCACAATGAAATCCCCTCTACATTGGGAAGATCAAATGTAGATTGGGTGACCACTTTGCGGAACACCTTCATTCAACCTCTGGTATGACTCCAAGCTTACAGTCACCAGTCATTTAATTCACTTCCCCACTTGCACTCTGACCTCTCTACCCTTGGTGTTCCTCAGTGTTCAGTGAAGCTCAAAGAAAGCATATGGCATGCTTGCCTTCATAGGACGAAGTATTAAGTATAAAAGCTCGCAAATTATGTTACAATTATATAGAACATTGGTTAGGCCACATTTGGAATACTGTGTCCAATTCTGGTCACCACACTACCAGAAGGACGTGGAGGCTTTGGAGAGAGTACAGAAAAGGTTTAGCAGGATGTTGCCTGGTATGGAGGGTATTAGCTATGAGGAGAGATTGAATGAACTGGGATTGTTCTCCCTAGAGAGACGGGGGCTGAGGGGCAACCTGATAGAAGTTTATAAAATTATTAGGGGTATAGATAGGGTGAACAGTTGGAAGCTTTTTCCCAGGGCGGAAATGACAATTACAAGAGGGCACAAGTTCAAAGTGGAGGGGAAAAGGTTCAGCGGAGATGTGCGGGGGAAGATTTTTACACAGAGGGTGATAGTGGCCTGGAATGCACTGCCAAGTGAGATGGTTGAAGCAGATACGTTAGCGACCATTAAGACTTATCTGGATAGACACATGAACCGACGGTTATAGAAGGATACACGTGGTTGGTCTAGATAGGACACATGACCGGTGCAGGCTTGGAGGACCGAAGGGCCTGTTCCTGTGCTGTATTGTTCTTTGTTCTTTGTAAGCTTGATGAACACCACCACATCATTGATTAAACACATTGCAATCTTCCGATCTAACAATAAGTACAAAAATTTCAGATCAAAACACCAGCCTCCTGTTGTTTTGGTTGTAGCTGTTGGTAATAATTCCACTATTTTCATTTACAATTCCTTTTGACCCGTCTTTTGTTTCCTACTTCAGTTTGCTTTGCACCATCATCTCTTTTGCCATTTAATGCATCATGTCTTTGGCCCTATCACAGGCCTTTCCTTTTGTTCTTTCCCTCTCCCTTTCCATTTCTTTCCCTATATATCTGCCTAAATCCTGTTGTATCTCTACCTTTCTTCCACTTTGAAAAAGGTCAGTGACCTGAAGCATTTACTCCTTCTCTCTTGCCATTGCTGCTGCCTGATCTGTTGAGTATTTCCAGTGTTTGCTGTTTCTGCTTCAGATTTGCAAGGGTAATTTTACAAAGTCACACTGCTAGTGTGGAACCTTGCTCACTGAAGATATTATGAATCCAGGTGGATGCACTGAATGAATCTCTATTCCCTGAACTTAATGGATGTAAACTCTTAGAAATTTTGTGCCCAATTTCCCAATATGCACTTCTCCCAGAACAGAATTCATAAAATTACCCAAATTTGTTATTTACTGTATGTAGCTTTTCAATCCCATTCCCATTACTTTCACTTAAAAAATACAAATTGGTTTTCAGCTTTATCTTGCATAAAACTTTGGATGAAAATTATATTTGAGGTCTCTGCTTATTAATTTTGGATATTTGACTAATATGTTATATTGGAAAAGTAGCAGGTCCTATGTTGTTATATTTAAGAACTAAGACCGTTGCTATATTCTGGTTGTATAGAAATGTCAAGTAAGTGTCAGCTTCTCATTGCTTCAGACAGAATACATTCAAATTTAAAATATATATATTTTAAGTGGCAGAGGATGGACATCGATATCAATACTACTTAAGTTTGTTATAATACAGTTTAAGGATCAAATAAGGCAGGCCAATCATTTTCAAATGCAGTACTAGTGAAGTCAATGTTTACAACTTAATCATAGTTCCTGCAAATGTTTAAACATAAAAAGTGTGTAACAAGAAAAAGATTAGCCCACTTCCTCTGTCAACCATTTAACAATCTACCTTGCATTGGGGCAACCCAGGTGAACACCTCAGTGGTGTGTTTTCTTTGCCTGAATTGTAAGCATGTGCGAAGAAAGTAATTGTTTCTTCAAATGTGTAGAGTGGCAGCAAAATGTCTCATCTGTTACATTTGCGGCGTCTGGTGTGACAAATCACAAGCGTGAGCAACAGTGTTTTACTGTGTCTGCATTTCCTTCAGTAAAAAAATCATGGCTGCAGAGTTTTATTCTGCACAAGAACATAATAATATTGTATCTCTTGCTTGTCTTTGGGCCCTTTTGCATTTTTTGAGAGGAAATAATGGCACAGAGTTCTCACTTTCTCTGACATTTGAAAAGAATCTGAATGCAAACAGGGCATAATGTAATTAAGAAGCTGTCATAGACAGTAAAGATTGGAGGCAACTTAATTACAACATTGCAAGTCCATAAACCCAAATTGGATTGCACAAAGCTCTACTCCCTAAAATTCCTTATGCTTTAAAATTAGGAGATAGATGGTTGTTCTTTTGGTCCCTTACTGGCATTAAACATGAACATTAAAAATATATCAGCAATATCTCCGTCAGAATGCCTGGGAACTCTAAACCTCGATTTACATTGGATGCAATTAGACTGCCGCAGATGTGAAGTCAAAATAGTGGGAAATTTCCTCTCCTCTCACATTTATTGTTTGAGGCTGCAGATACTGCAGTAGACAATTGCAACTGTCAGACTTGGTTTAGTAGTTCAGTTCTTAAGTCATCCTTAATCCCAAGGGACTGCTAAATAAGAAGAGCATTAGTACTTCAGCCTCTAACTCAGATGGCCATAGATTCAGTGGTCATAGACTCCACAGAAACGTGTGTGTATTCTACCCTGATTTACTGTGGTACCAAGTGGAGTGCAAGCCACATTGTCAAAGGCATGAATGAGGCATTAAATTGAGGCACAATCGGCTCTCTCAGGTAGATGTAAAGTGGCCTTATTTGACGAAGAGAAAGGAAGTTTTCATCTTGTTCTGTCTGACATGTATTTCTCAACCAACACCACAAGCACTTTGCCTGCTCATTTATCTCAACACTTTGTGGAACCTTGCTGTTCATATACTGGCTGCATTTTCTCATACCCCAACCGTGGCTACATTTCAAAAAGTACTTTATTGGCTGTGAAACCTTTTGTGCCAAATGGAGATTGTGAAAGTCACTCTATAAATGTGCATTCCTTCTTTTATTATATTGGCAGTCTGTAAACCTAACTCTGAGATTCTGAAGTGAATTTTAAATGGACAATGAAAAAGCACGGGGGATACATTTAAATTATGTGAAGATGCCGGTGTTGGACTGGGGTGGGCACAGTAAGAAGTTTTAGAACACCAGGTTAAAGTCCAACAGGTTTGTTTGGAATCACTAGCTTTCGGAGTGCAGCTCCTTCATCAGGTGATTCCAAACAATCCTGTTGGACTTTAAACTGGTGTTGTAAGATTTCTAACTGCACATTTAAATGTTCAGGAGGTTCACCAGAACGAGAAATGGCAGCATAAACATAACTGAGATACAGCAATGGTGCATGCCCTGTGCCTGTTGGTGTTCATATCACACCGCCAACCAGACATGCCTACCCACCATTGACGGCGCTGTGTTTTCAAACACTCATCTCCAGCACAGATAACGTTGTGAGTCAGAGTTGGTAATGTTGGACACTCACTCACTCATACAGCGGAAAGCTCGTTGCTTCTTTCCTTGCCCGCTCCCAAAATCAACACACATGATTGCACACAGGAGGATTGTGAGACACGGTTCCCTGTTTTGTTTCAAATCAGTGCCTGTGCTGCTTTGTCTGGGTTCTTTACAAAAACAAACTGAGGAAGGATGTGACAGAAAGCCCAGGGCAGGTTGGTCTTGCGTCCTCACGTGTTTTGTGAGCCGGTGTTGACCAAAGGAAGAGACGGATCGAAGGCAGCCACTGAGCGATATCCTGCCAGTCAGAGAAGCAGTGGGCAGGCATTGTTCTTCCGTCTGGGTTTTGCACAGTTCAATAGGGCAACTGATATACTTTAACTCATTCCCTGCAGCACCAGCAACGTCCCATTCTGCGATTATGCGGATCTGAACAATGTGCATCCTTAATGAAGTGCCTCTTGGTTTAATGGTGTCACTGTCAACAAGAGATTGTGCTTCTCTTTTGAATGCAGCAGTTGGTTTCTCTGAGGACTGGTGTCAGAGTCTTAACGCTGCGGAAGTGGTGGAGACAAAACAACTTAAGCATTTCACAAACAAATAGACACAGAAAAGATGACAAGGCAGGGTTATTCTGGAGGGTGGGTGAGATGGGCCAATTAGAGGATCTTGGGAATTCACACATTTTGCCTTTGGCCAGACCCCGGGACGTGGTTAAGGACACAGTAACATTGTGTTTAAAGTAATCAAAAGTTGAGATTAAATATACCTACTTTTGGAATAAAGCCACAAGATTCCACGGGATCTGAAGAAACACTTTAAACGTTACTGTACGAAAGTAGAAAAGTAAACCATAGGGTAGATGCACAGCATGGTTTGTACTCTAACATTCAGAATTAATATGTGGTACACGTGAATTCACAGGAAAACGGTGTGTGGTGAATTATACTGTATTGTAATTCACACTGTATTGCATTATATTATGTCCTTGTGGGCTCTGTATGTGAGCCGTTGCGCGGCTCTGCCCATAGGGGGAGATGAGGAGCTTGTACAGGGCTCCACCCTTGGCTTTGCCCATGGCTCCGCCCATGGCCCCTCCCACTACCAGAAGTATAAAGTGCTGCAGCTCTCAGTTCCTCTGGTCGCAGGCAGGCTCAGTTGTAAGACTATTAAAACCACAGTTTACTTCCAATCGTGTCTCTAGTGAATTGATGGTCACATCAATTTAATAGTCTTAGAAAACTTGAAGAAAACTACTATGGAATCAGCTCTCAAACCTGATCGACTAGAACCCGACCCGCAGGCTGCAGAGGCGAAGGAAATCTTCCTACACTGGCTTCGATGTTTCAAGGCCTACCTGGCTGAATCAAGCACATCCGAGACTACAGAGGAGCAGAAACTCAGCCTACTGCATGCACGGGTGAGCCATCGTATCTCTACGCAACTCAATTGTACCCCCTCATTTACTGAGGCCCTGGCTATGCTCAACCGACTGTACGTGCGGCTGATTAACGAGGTCTACGCGCGGCACATTTTCACGACCCGCCGCCACGCCCCGCAGAGTCGCTAGAAGACTTTCTGCGCGATTTAAAAGCCCTTGCTCGGGACTGCAATTTTCAGGCTGTAACAGCCTCCCAACATATGGAACTCGCTGTACTTGATGTATACGTTGCAGGGCTCAGGTCTAACTATGTGCGCCAGCGATTGCTTGAAAAAGGGGCCCAGAACTTGGAGGACACTAAAGAGTTAGCTACAACTATGGAGGTCGCGTTCCGCAGTTTGAACTCATTCCCCGCGGACCAAGCGACCCCATCGTGGGCCCCCGACCAGCGACTGCCCCAGGCCTGCATCGCGCGGCCACCCACCCACTATGGAGCGCCAGCGTGCCATTTTTGTGGCCAGCCCCAACACCCACGGCAGCACTGCCCGGCCAGCAACGCGACCTGCAGCAGCTGCGGTCGCAAAGGACACTATGCCTGAGTATGCCTTGCAAAATCGAAAACTCCAAACTCCCCCGTAGTCCAGAGCACTCGCCTCCCAAACTCACAGGCCCGCAGGCCCCATAATGCTGCAGCGTGTCTGCCGACTCCGCCTCCACCCAACATATGCGACTCATGGAGGCCGCCATCTTGGCAACCCTCCTCCACGCGGCCGGCCACGTGCGAGTCATGGGGGACGCCATCTTGGATGCCATCTTCTCCAGCACCCGCCACGTGCGATCAACGGGGGCCGCCATCTTAGTCATCACCCGAACTGAACCTCGACGACTACGACCTCAGCGGACAGTCATCACGGGGCCACTCCAGCGCAGCTGATCGAGCCGCCGACTACCCGCAACTCAACGCAATCACGTTGGACCAGTCGCATCCGAAGCGCGGACAGTCATCATGGGGCCACTCCAGCACAGCTGATCGAGCCGCCGACTACCCGCAACTCAACGCAGTCACGTTGGGCCAGTCGTGTCCGAAGCACCTCCAGAGCTCGATGATGTCCGTTAAAATCAATGGGTACAGGACACCGTGCCTCTTCGACTCCGGGAGCACCGAGAGCTTCGTACATCCTGACCTGGTAAGACGCTGTTCGCTCCCTATCTTCCCTGTACGGCAAACTATCTCCGTCGCCTCGGGCGCACACTCAGTCCACCTACAAGGGCACACCGTCGCCACCCTAACGATTCAGGGTGGCAGCTACTCTAATTTCCAGCTGTACGTACTCTCCGAACTCTGCACCCCACTCTTACTTGGGCTCGATTTCCAATGTAACCTCAAGAGCCTCACACTCAGCTTCGGCGGACCCGTACCTTCACTCACTATCTGCAGTCTAGCGACACTAAAAATATACCCCCCTCCACTCTTCGCTAACCTCACCTCAAACTGCAAACCCGTAGCCACTCGCAGCAGGCAGTATAGCCTGCAGGACAGGGTATTTATTAGAGCCGAAGTCCAGCGGCTCCTACACAAGGGATTCATAGAGACCAGTAACAGCCCCTGGAGAGCTCAGGTGGTGGTTGTCAAGACCGGGGAAAAGTTCCGAATGGTGGTTGATTATAGCCAAACTTCCGTGTGGAGTTTGCACGTTCGCCCCGTGTCTGCGTAGGTTTCACCCCCACAAGCCAAAGATGTGCAGGTTAGGTCGATAGGCCACGCTAAATTGCCCCTTAATTGGAAAAAAAGAATTGGCTACTCTAATTTTAAAAAAAAGATTATAGCCAAACCATTAACCGGTTCACGCACCTCGATGCGTACCCCCTTCCCAGGATTGCAGACATGGTGAATCAGATCGCCCAGTACCGCATCTTCTCCACGGTGGATCTGAAGTTCTGAAAATTCTTGATCTGAAAATTTCATTTTATTTCAAGTCTGCATACCACCAGCTCCCAATCCGCCCGGAGGACTGCCACTACACGGCGTTCGAGGCAGATGGCCGCCTCTTCCATTTCCTCCGGGTCCCCTTTGGCATCATGAATGGGGTCTCAGTGTTCCAACGAACAATGGACCGAATGGTGGACCAGTACGGGCTGCGGCCCACGTTTTCGTACTTAGACAAGGTCACCATCTGCGGCCATGATCAGCAGGACCACGACGCCAACCTCCACCAATTTCTCCAAACCGCCCAGAAACTCAACCTCACCTATAGTACGGGGAAATGCGTTTTCTGCACAACCAGACTAGCCATCCTCGGCTCTGTCGTGGAAAACTGAGTCCTGGGCCCCGACCCGGACCGTATGCTATAACTCCCTCTCCCTCATTGTCCCAGGGCCCTCAAGTGGTGCCTGGGATTTTTCTCCTATTATGTCCAGTGGGTCCCCCAGTATGCGGACAAAGCCCGCCCACTATTTAAGACCACACTCTTTCCTCTGTCAGCTGAGGCCTGCCAGGCCTTCAACTGCATCAAGGAGGACATCGCCAAAGCTGCCATGCGGGCGGTGGATGAATCCGTCCCCTTTCAAGTGGAGAGCGACGCCTCTGACGTCGCTCTCGCCTCCTCTCTGAATCAGGCAGGGAGACCAGTCGCCTTCTTCTCTCGAATCCTCTCCGCTTTGGAACTTCAACACTCTGCTTGCCCACTACGTCAAAGCCCGAAATCTGCCTTTCTCCACCGAGGAGGTCAAAGCCATCACCAGGGATTGCCCGATCTGCGCGGAGTGCAAACCGCACTTCTATAAACCAGACAAGGCCCACCTGGTAAAGGCATCCTGGCCCTTTGAACGCCTGAACATCGATTTCAAAGGGCCACTCCCCTCGGCCAATTGAAATGTGTACTTTCTGAACGTTTCTGCATTTTAGTATGTCCTTGTGGGCTCTGTATGTGAGCCGTTGCGCGACTCTGCCCATAGGGGGAGATGAGGAGCTTGTACAGGGCTCCACCCTTGGCTCTGCCCATGGCCCCAACCATGGCCCCTCCCACTACCGGAAGTATAAAGTGCGGCAGCCGTAAACCTGCTCTCAGTTCCTCTGGTCGCAGGCAGGCTCAGTTGTAAGACTATTAAAACCACAGTTTACTTCCAATCGTGTCTCTATTGAATTGATGGTCACATCACGGTGGTTGAACACCCACAGTGCACATCAAATGTCAGACGTGGTCAAGTCGGATCCCACAGATTTCTCAACAGCCTACCAGACATCAGGGACACTGAGTTACCAAAGCTCTTTCAAACTCTGCCTCCAGGTAGTTATTGAGGGAGGTTAATACAGTTCAGAGGGGCTTGGATTTCTTGCTGACTCAGTCTAAAGTTTATGAAGCAAAAATTGTATGAGTTCGGGAATAAGCTGAGTAAATATTTGGCCTTTTTGGCTAAGAGGACTGACTCTCAGCTATGCCCACTGTGTGTGAATCTAGGGGTAATAGGTTAATGAAAACTGAGGCCAAAAACAGAGCATTTAGGGATTTCTTTGCTGAATTAAATAAATTGGGTCAGCCTGGTGATGTGTTGATACTTATGGAGCCCTTCTTCTCTTCCCTCGGGCTCTATGCGGCCCTTAATGCTCCTATCTCTAAAAGTAAGGTGGCTAATGGCCATTTGAGAGCTTCAGTCAGGCAAAGACCCTGGCCAGATGGTTTTAGATGCAAGTTTTACAGGGAATTTATGTTTGTCATTCTTTTGAGGCAGGTCTGTTATAACTGAAGCTACGAGAAGCGAATATTTTCTTGATTTTGAAGAAGCAGGCTAGCACCTGTAGGAGTATGCTTCTTATAGGCCAATTGCACTCTTGAATGTTGATTTCAAATTGTTAGCTAAAGTGTTGGTGAGATGTTTAGAGAGAGCTCACCCGACGCAAGTTTTCCAAAAGCGGGCGTTGGATGGGTTAGTGATATCCCTTAATGCAGAGAAAGCTTTTGACTGGGTGGGATGGAATTATTTGATTTACACTTTGTGGGATTTGGGCTAGGTGAGGAATATGTTAAGTGGATTCCGGTGTTGAACCATAGGCCTTTGGAAGCAATGAATGGTTATAGATCTGAGAGTTTTGGCCTTCAGACAGGGATTGGCAGGGTTGCCCCTTATCCCCCTTCCTGTTTGCTATGGCCATAGAGTCTTTGTAGGAGGCTATTAGGCAAGATCCCTTGATATCTTCGCTATGCTGCGGGGAAAGGCAGCATAAAATAAAAGTCCTTGAAAATGTAGGTCAACCTCAGCTTTGCTGGATATACAATGCCGCACTGCACCTTGCTAATGAATAGTGCCCTCTTCACCTGGTTGAAGGCAGCCCGCCTCTTCGCCAGCTTCACCGTAAAGTCCAGGTATGCGCGTACACCAACTCCAGCCTACTGCACCACCCGCTTCTGCTTAGCCCAGCACAGGACCTTCTCCTTTACACTGTACCTATGGAAGCACAGAGTCACTATTCTTGGCAGCTCACTCGCCTTTGGTACAGGCCTCCACGACCGATGAGCCCGATCCAGCTCATATCGGGAGGGATCCTCCCCCTCCCCCAATAGTTTCGCCAACATCGTGGCAAAATACTCAGTTGGCCTTGGTCCTTCCACTCCTTCGGGCAGCCCCACAATCCTCAAATTCTGTCGCCTGGATCTGTTTTCCAGGTCTTCCATTTTGCCTCGCAGATCCTTGTTGATCTCCATCACCTTCCGCATCTCCTTCCCCATCGAGGAAAGTTGATCACTGTGCTGCAGTAATGTCTCTTCCACTTAGGTCTTGTTATTCTACGGGGACTTTAGGTCGGGTTCTGCTAGGTGTGAAAATCGCGTGGAGGACGGTCTGTCAATTAGAAGGGACTCCAAACTGATTTCCACACTCTCCCCCATTCAGAACAGCCTGGACTTCCCACCAGGTCTTATGGACCATGGATTCGGTAATGGAGAGATAGAGGCATTTGTAGGCTGGGAGATATGTTCAGTGGTGCTTCCTTGTCATCCTTTGAAAAGCTATGCCAACAATTTGTCGTTCCGAGACACTCCTTTTTTGCAACTTAGAAACTTTATCGTTAACAAGGCAACCATGCGTTTTTACTCTTCTATTCCCCCAGTGGAAAAATCCTCATTTCTGGAGAGCTTGAACAGCTAATTAGCAGGTTTTATGATACCTCATGTAGTAGTCTTGGCAACTAATATTTTTGAAGAGACATGAGGTAGTATGTGGTATTATGCCAATAAAAGATTGGTATGCAACAGAATGAAGGAGACTTAGTTCATTATACTGCATTGCTTGCACATCACACTGAGTCTGAGACACAGGTTTGATCCTGCTAGATTCCCAATATGCCTAAAGTGCCTATAGTCTACAGTGATTATGTACACTGCATGTGAACCTGTGTCAAGATTCAATCCTATTGGTCTGATGTAGTTAAGGAGCTTGACAGGATATTTGAGTGTCCTTAGAATTTGATTCTGTGTTCCTAATTCTGGATCTTGCAGGTAGGAGAATTATTGACATAATGAAAAAAGGCTATACAACATCCTAACTTTTGCTGCTCATAAAAATATCCTCTGCTCCTGGATCAGTGACAAGTATCCTTTGATTCAAAACTGGCATAAAGTCATGGAGTGTATCACGATGGAATTCCTGACCTCTATGATCCATTCTAAGTCTAATATATTCCATAAAGTGTGAGATCCGCATATCAGAGTAATAGGCTCTGCTTTGTCTGACTTGCTCTTGCAAGGTTTCTCAAGTGCCATATCACAAGTCATGGTCTCACTATAAATTTGGGTTTGCATCTTGATATGTTATCCTATCATGTTTATGTGGCCTTATCCTCTTTCTCCCCTATTTGTTTAATTGATCCTATGTAAATCTAGACACATTGGTTCTTAGGGACTGTTAGTCATACAGGATAGAAAAGGCCCTTCAGCCCATTGTGTCTGTTCCGGTAAAAAACAATCACCTAACTTATCCTCATCCCATTTTCGAGCACTTGTCCCATAGTCTTGTATGCCCTGGGATCGCAAGTAAACATTAAAATACTTCTTAAATGTTATGAGGATCTCTGCATCCACCACCCTTTCGGGCAGCAAGTGCTAAACTCCCCCCACCTTCTGGGTAAAAATAGGTTTTCCTCACATCCCCTGTAAACCTCCTACCCTTACCTTAAATCTATGCCCCCAGGTTACTGACTCCTCCAAAAGTAGAAAACTTCTTCCTGTCTAATTTATCTATGCTCCTCATATTTTTATACTTCTCAATCATGTGCCCTCTCAGTCTCCTCTGCTCCAAAGAAAACAATCCAAGTCTATAAAATCTGTCTTCTTCACTAAAACCTCCAACTCAGGCAACATCCTGGTAAATCTCCTCTGCACCCTTTCTAGTGCCATCACATCTCTCCTATAATGTGGATTTCAGAACTGCACACAAAACTTCAGCTGTGGCCTAACCAATGTTTTCTACAGTTCCAGCAAAATGTCCCTGCTCTTAAACTCTTTTCCTTGGCTAATAAAGGCAAGTATACCATAGGCCTTCTTAACCAGTGTATCCACCTGCTCTGCTACCTTCAGGGACCGATGTACATGCATACCAAGATTCCTCTGATCTTTGGGGCTTCCTAGGGTCCTGTTGTTTATCATGTATCCCCTTGTCTTATTTGTCCTGCCCAAGAGCCTCACCTCGCACTTATCTGGATTGAATTCTATTTGTGACTGATCAGCCCATCTGACCAGCCCGTCTATATCCTCCTGTAATCAAAGGCTATCCTCCTCACTATTTACCACCTCACCAATTTTTGTATCATTCGCAAACTTACTGATCAACCCTCCTGCATTCATATCTAAATCATTTATATAAACCACAACCAGCAAGGGCCCCAACACTGATCCCTGTGGGACCCACTGGACACAGGTTTTCAGTCAAAATCGACCATCACCCTTTGCTTCCTGCCACTCAGCCAATTCTGGATCCAATTTGCCAAATCTTCTCGAATCCCAGGAACAATGGGCTCTTACCTTTGCTATTAGTCTCCCATGTGGGATCCTATCAAAAGCCTTGTTGAAATCCAAGTAGACTACGTCAAATGCAAATCCTTCAACTACACATCTGGTCACCTCTTCGGAAAAATTCAATCAAGTTGGTTAGACATGACCTCCCTTTAACAAAACCATGCAGATGTTTCCTGATTAATTCTTCCTCTCCAAATGCAGAATAATTCTGTCTCTCAGAATTGCTTCCAATAATTTCCCCACCACTGAGGTTAGACTGACTGGCCTGTAGTTTCCTGGTTTATGCCTTCCTGCCCTTCTTGAATAATGGTACGCCATTGTCTATCCTCCCGTCCTCTGGCACCTCTCCTGTGGCCAGAGAGGAATTGAAAATTATGACCAGTGCCCCTGCCATTTCACTCCCTTGCCTCAGTCAGCAGCCGGGAATGCATTTCATCTGGACCAGGATATTTGGCTACTTTTAACCCTCCCAGACCACTCAGAACCTCCTCTCTGTCTATGTTAATTTCTTTAATTTTATTACAGTCCTTCTCCCTGACTTCTATACCCACACTGACTCTGATAAGTGAACACTGACTCAAAATATTCTTTATAACCCTACCTACATCCCCTGACTCTACACACAAATTACCACTGTGGTCCTTAATGGACCCTACTCTTTTCCTATTTCTCCTTTTATCCTTAATGTACTTTTAAAACAACTTAGGATTTCCTTTATTTTACCTGCCAGTATCCCTTCATGTCCTCTTTTTGCTCTCCTAATGTCCTTTTTAAGCTCCCTCTTGCACATTCTATCTGCCTCTAGGGCTTCTGCATTCAATATCTGCCTTAAGCCTCCCTTTTTCTCTTCACCCAATGCTTATCCAGGGTTCACTGGATTTGTTTCTCCCCCTTTTTATTGATTGGAACATGTTGGTCCTGCACCCTTCCTATTTCCTTCTTAAATGCATCCCACTGTCTGTCACAGATTTACCTAAAAGTCCATTGCTCCCAGTCTAGTTTGGCCAAACCATATCTGACCATATTAAAATCGTCTTTCCCCAGTTTAGATCTTTGATATCAGGCCCATCCGTGATCCTTTCCATAACAATCTTGAACCTAACAGAGTTATGATCACTGTCTGCAAAATACTCCCCCACTGATACTTCAACCACTTTCCTAGCTTTGCTACTGAAAATTAAGTCCAGGCCCGCACCCTCTCTTGTAGGTCCTTCTATGCACTGGCATTACAAAGTTCTCCAAGGTGCATTTGAAGAACTTTGCTCCCTCTAAACCTTTCACACTATGGTTACCCCAGTTAATATTGGGGAAGTTGTAATCCCTCACTATCATTACCTTTTTATTTTTACACCTCTACAGGACTGTTGTCCTGAATTTATCCCATCTTGCTTGGTCCTTAGATTTGTAGAAATATTTGTTTTGTACTGTGCCAGTTGTGCTTTGAAAATTTTGTTGCGTTACTTATAAAAGGTAATAAAACACTAATAAAAAGTACATTTTTTAAAAACCGTCTCCTTGACAAGGGATTCCAACTCTGCACTTTCGAAGATTTAACCTCTGGACTCTCTAAGAGCCACTCCGACTCAGACTGCCTCAACTACTACTTGCTCCCAGGCTTTGCTCCTCAGGATGTCTCCTAAGCCCTCCCTGCCTGGAGAGGACTCACCACAACACCTCTGGAGCCTTTCCTCCATGATTTTGAATACACCCAGTCATGTAAGATTTCTAGAGGCCTAATTCTTGGCTGCACCGAGCTATCAATGTCTCTCAAGGCTTCTTCTATGCTGTAGTCTCTTAGCAGCATGGAATTGGAGCATCATCTGATCCTCAACTGCACGGAGATACCAATGGCTCTCAGGGCTAACAGCAGCACTTGAGCTGCATGGAGTGATTCACCTTTTTTGCTTTGACAAAGAGTCATCGGACTCAAAACGTTAGCTCTTTTCTCTCCCTACAGATGCTGCCAGACTTACTGAGATTTTCCAGCATTTTCTCTTTCACTTCTTTTCACCTTTTATGTTACCTGCTCATGACTAACTGACCAACTAAAATCGACTGACCCTTGAACTGCTCCTCATTGATACTTAAAATGATCTGGGGACCAATCAAAACACCCCCAGAGGTTCCCACCCTTGTTAGTAGGCAGGAACCAATGTAAAAGCATTGGAAAATGCTGTACCTTTAAATGCTGTACAATCTCCATAGACTTACATAGCATACACAGACTTAATGAATTGATTCATAACACACAATTCCAAATGTTTAAATGGGTTTGCAACCTGCTTCCCTCTTCTGGTCCTAAATACCCATCCTAGCACTTCCTGATGTTTATGGCTTATAAAGCATTTGTGTTGGCCTATAAAGATGTTTTGCTTATTTAACTGCTTTCTTTCTCCTTCACCTTTCATCTCACCAGTATTATTTTCTATCACCTACAAGATCCTACCAGCAACCTCTTTTTCCACTCTCTACTATCCAGAGGCACTGCACACTCCACATTTTTTGGTTCAATTCTTTTCTCATCTCCATTATATAAACCCAGGACATGGTGTACCTGAGTGGTGTAGATATTGACAGTTGTAAGATTTTGTATTGTTAAAAATAAAGAGGAAATGCTTTTAGTGTAACAAAGGTCTAAATGTTTTTAAATAAAGCAAAATGAAAGATTCTGAACAAAGACAGTGCAACTGTTGAAAATAGCAAGGAAATAGAGGTAATTTTCTTTCATAGAATATTACAAATTTCCAATAAGCAACTTGCAGGTCGATCTGTTGGGCCATTGCTGGAACAGGACATCTCATTCCCAGTTCACTACTTTTCTTGAGAGAAGGAAATCTGCTATCCTTACCTGCTCTGGCCTACGTGTGAGTTCAGATCCACAGCAATATCGATGACTCTTAACTGCTCTCTGAAATGGCCAATCAAGCCACTTATTTGAATCTAACTGCTGCAAAAGCCGAATAACAATAAAGCTTGATGGACCATCCAGCATCCACCTGGGCATTGAACACGATAAAGGAATACCCAGTGCAGTCGACAGTGAAAAGTTCACCTCATTAAACCCCAGGAACCTGTACTAAAATTGTGAGAGATGCTCCACAGATGAGTGAAGCGATGGGTTGTCATGGAATCAGGCCCTTTATCCAATGTCCCAGGCACCTGCATCACTATCTCTGGGTATGTTCTGTTCCGCCAGTAGGTTAGACCCACTAGAGTAGCAACAGTGTTATCCAGTCAGTCAGGAGTTGCCCTGAGTGACCTCAACATTGACTCTGGACCCCAGGAAATCTCATGGCATCAGGTCAAACGTGACCAAAAACAAATCTCCTTCTGAATACGCCATACCTCTCTCAACTTATGAATCGTTGCTCTTCCATGTTGAACACCACTTGGAAGAAGCAAGGGCACAGAATATTCTCTGGGTGAGGGATTTAAATGTCTAACATTAGGCTTGGCTTAGCTGACTGAGTCCTGAAGGACATACTTTCCAGACTTGGCAGATAGCACAATATAAGAGAACAACCAAAAGGGTAACATCATCCTCACAAATCTACCCATCCATGACAGTATTAGTAGGACAGTCTTTATAGAAGTGAACTCCCAGTGGCACACTACGGACACCTTCCATTGTGTTCTATATCACTACCACCCTGCTAAATGGGATAGATTCAGGATAGGTATGGCAGATCAAAACTGTGAAGCACTGTGGACCATCAACAGTAGCAGAATAGCATTCCATTACAATCTGTAACCTAATGGATTGTTATTACCCTCATTCTACCATTCCCATCAAGCCGGAGACTAACTCTGTTTTGATGCGGAGTACGGAAGAGAATGCTGGGGTAGCACCAGGCATAACTAAAAATGAAGGCTTCATCAGATCCTTGAAATGAGGATGACATCAGACAAATTTGAAGTTTGTGCGTCCTCCAACTTAATATCAGTACAACACAGAGCATGCTAAACATCAGAAACAGGGTACCATAGACAGAGTACGTGATGTCACAAAAAATGGATCAGAGCTAAGCACTGCAGTCTTACCATGTCCAATTGTGAATGACGGTGGGCAATTAAACAACTAATGGAGGAAGATTTTCCATAAAAAGCCCCATCCTGAATGATGGCAGAGCCAGCACATGATCGAAAACACAAGGCCAAAGTATTTGCAGCCATCTATAGCCAAAGTGCTGATTGGGTGATCTACCTTGGCCTCCTCCTTAGATCCATGGTAGTCTCCATCCAATTTTATTTACTCTACATGATATCAAAAAGCAGTTGACTGGACTGTATACAGCAAAGTGTGACAAATTGAGGAATTATCGGAATATTAAATGCTAAATTTTGGAACAATTAAGGGTTAAAAGCTTGGGTTTGTAGTGTGTTTGACTGCAGTGGCCATGTTTTTAAAAAAATATTTTGTTTTGCTTCTTGGAAACACAGGTCCAATTGACTAGATGAATATGGTTTGACTGGGGAGGTCCCTGGGGAATTAATGTGTTTTTGCAGCCAGCAGAGATAATTTGTTTTTAGCTTGGGAGATTCAGTCATTGCTGGATGGAGCCCAGGGATGCAGAGAGCCATTGAGGTTTTGGAAAAGCTTTGGGAGAGAGAAGAGATGAAATCTGATCTGCCTGAAACTGAGTCTACAATTCTCTCACAGTGGGACATTTATAAAAGAGTAATAATCTGTAAGGCAGAGCCATCTTGTCTGGGGACCAGGAAGAAGCTGACACACACTAGGCAAACCATCTTTTTGAAGATATTCAGCCAGAGTCTGAAGGGTTCTAACCGGAGCCAAATCTGTTTCATAAAACAAGTATTACACGATGACTTACTAATGTTAAGATGGATTGAGAGCTGTATGTTTCTTGTTTCATGGGAAATTGAATAGTAGTGTTATGACATAATTGTAAGCTGTTCTTTTCAGATATGAAGTTAAAAAGTTTAATATTGTAATCATAATAATGTTTTGCTCTAGAAATACCAAAACCCTATTTCTTCATGCAATCACTCCTGGAGCATATCATTCTTTTTGCACAGTTTTACAAATGAACTAAAATATTGGGGCTTTGGTCCAGTATCTTAGCCACTGTTGAGGTCTGATTTGGGATCGTAATAAAAGGTTATGGGCTTCAACAACATCTTAACTGTACTGCTGAAGACTTGTATTCCAATACTTGCTGCAAGTTGTTCCAGTACAGCTACAACACTAGCATCTACTCAACAATATGGAATGTTTCCTAGGTATGTTGCTCACAAAAAAACAGGAAACATCTAATCCAAATAATTGCTGTACCATCAGTCTACTCTCTATCATGAACAAAGTGCTGGAAGGTGTCATTAATAGTGCTATCAATCAGCATTTATTCAGCGATAACTAGTTCACCAATCTCCATTTTCACTTTCGTGAGGATCACTCAACTCCAGACATAGACCAAAGAGCTGCACTCCAGGGACAAGGAAAGAATTACTTTATTTGATTTGAAGGTGGCAACATGTCCAATAGTGGCATTAAGGAGCCCCAGTAAAATTTAAACCAGTGGGAATCGGGGCCAATCTCTACACTGGCAGGACTCATAACTAGCACAAAGAAAGATAATTGTGGTTTTAAGAGGCCAATCATCTTAAACCCAGGGCACCGTCCAGGGTAGTGTCCTCGGCCCAACTATATTCAGCTGCTTCATCAATAGCTTTCCCTCCACCATAAGGTCAGAAATGGTGGTGCTTGCTGATGGTTACAACTCCACAGATAGTGAAGCTCATCTGCAGCAAGACCTGAACACTTTGCGCTGCTGAATGGCAAATACCATTCATACCACACAGATGCCTTTTAATGACCATCCAACAAGAGAGAATCTAACCACCTCTCTTTGACATTGAATAACATTACCATCACTGAATTTCCCACTATCCTGGGGGTCACTGTTAGCTAGAAATTGAACTGGATCTGCAAATAAATACTGTGACTATGAGAGCACCAGCTAAGAATAACTCACCTCTTTACTCCCTAAACCATCTACAAGGCACAAGTCAGGAATGAAATGAAATGAAAATTGCTTATTGTCACAAGTAGGCTTCAATGAAGTTACTGTGAAAAGCCCCTAGTCGCCACTTTCCGCCGCCTGTTCGGGGAGGCTGGTACGGGAATTGAACCATGCTGCTGGCCTGCCTTGGTCTGCTTTAAAAGCCAGAGATTTAGCCCAGTGTGCTAAACCAGCCCCTGTGATGGAATACTCCCCACTTGCCTGGATGTAGTGCTCCAAAAACACACAAGAAGCTCAACAGCATCCAGGACAAAGCAGCATACTTGATGAGTACCCCATCCACCACCTTAAATATTAACTTCCTCCTTCACCCATACATTTTTGCTGCTGTGTACTGTCTACAAGATGCATTGCAGAAACTCATGGAGGCTGCTTCAACAGCACCTTCCAAAGCTATGACCTCTATCACCCAGAAAGACAAGGAAAGCACACAAACGGGAGAACCACCAGCAGCAAAGTTCCTTCTAATGTCTCATGCCATCACAACTTGCTGTTCCTCAATTATTGCTGGGTCAAAAACCTGGAAATCCCTACTCACAGCACTGTGGACTTAGCTACACTATCTATACTGTGTTAGTACAAGAAGGTAGCTAACCACCATCTTCTAGAGGACAATTAGGCAAAAGCAATAAATGCTGGCATTAAGTGCATACAAAATGCTTACTGTAATTCTTGATGCTGATTGAAAGTCCTGATTGTGCATGTGGAAAATCTGCACTTAATGTCAATGATCGCATCATCAAACACCTGCCCGTAAGGTGTTGGTCCCGCCTTGCCAGTAATAGTTCAAAATCTCATCTCGTGTGGGAAGTGATTGGGTTGTGGCATCAACAAATTCAACCCAAAAGATTAATTTGAGCTTTCTGTGCACCTATCAGTTTTAATTCTTTATCTGACAGCATTGCTAGAACTGTGAGCTGACAATGGTGTGGCAACAGCAACGGGGATCTGGGACCATGTTGCAGAACAAGATTAATAGAGGAATTCCTTACCCATTGAGATGTAGATGTTGAGAAATAAACAGTGGAAGGACTGAGAAGGATGATGAAATAGAATGGATGAACTCAGTGTGAATTCAGATACAGAAAGAGAAATAGAAAGGGAAAGAAAGATTTGATCAATCATCGATCATAGAATCCCTAGTGTGCAGAAGGAGGCCATTTGGCCCATCAGGTTTGCATCAACCCTGAGAAAGAGCACTCTACCTATGTCCTCTCCTGTCCACCATGCTATATTCCCGTAATCCCATAACCTAACCTGTACACCCCTGGTCACTAAGGGGCAATTGTTCATGGCCAATCCATCTAACCAGCACATCTTTGGGTTGTGGGAAGAAACCGGCGCACCTTGAGGAAACCCACACAGAAACGGGGAGAATGTGCAAACTCCACATAGACAGTCACCCAAGCGCTGCGAGGCAGCAGTGCTAACCACTGTGCCACCGTGCCATTGAAAGGGAGAAAGAGACGGAAAAGGAAAAGTAAGAAAAAAATTAAAATTTAAGATTTGTAAAATCTCCAATAATAATTCAAACAATGAGATGTCACATTTAATTGTCCAATTATCTGGGCCAAGGAGGTTGATTGATCAACGTTAACAATTATCCTAATGTTAAAAGGACATTGCTAGTTACGAGACTACTTAGCTTTCTGTGGCATGCCTAAAGGACAATAAACTACAAATCCAGCAAATTCATGGATTGTACAAAGATGTAATGGACAAGATGATGTTTTCATGACACTAACAGCACAAAATTGTTCAGCATCTTGAGGCAGTTTCTTGTCATGTGTTATACATATCTGCCTTGCTACAAGTATCTGGCTGGTTTGCTTTTGGCAAATTCTGGCCAATTGTCTTCCTTTCTGAGTTTTGCATCTAGATTGTTTCTTCTCCCACTATTTTTTTGTTTCAACCCTTCTTTATTTTTCAGATCTCACATCTAAAATGTTATTCAGTTCTGACCTGCTACTTTTTAATTAGAAATAATGGGCAAATGACTTTCAAATAGCAATCTATCTTGGCTTTCAAGTGATGATTATAAGTTACTGGAACCTTACATTGTGGTTTGTGACACAACACCTTTAGATTACTGCAGGATTGCTCACCAACCTTTTATCTTGAGGGCGATCCCAAAGGTTTACCTTTAACAAAGGTATTCCAAATTAAGGTAGGTTCTGGAGTTAGCAGGGTGGAGACAGAGACCTAGAGCTATGTGCGCCAGCATGGTTTCTGACATAGCATGTGGAGAGGAGGTAATTAACATTTGGTTTTGAGGGCAATGACTGGTTATTGACGTACAGTAATTTTCCTTCATAATATTTATGAAAAAATCATTTGCATTTGATGGACGCTGCCTGAATGAACAGCAGCTGCAAATTTCTACCTGCAACTAAACCCCATTTTACAAGCAATTCATCAATTGTTGATAGATATGGTAGGCTCAGTATTCTATCTCCCTTCTGATTTAAGAAGCATGAGGCACCAGAAAGTTTGGATATGTGTGAAAGATATTAAAAAATAACAAAAAAATGAATGCTTGCATAAAAATTGGGAATGACCCATTCCTAGACTTATATCTGATGGTATGTGCCCAGTGCACGTCCCATATTGGGCCTTGGGATACATTTCAATAATTTGGTGAGCTGTCAGTACCTGCCACACCTTTAGAAGCAGCTTGTCCATTGCCATCCATCCAATTTCCAGTCACCTGCCTTGAAAGCAGCTCTAAGTACTGGGAAGAGGGGGAAGTACAATTAAAAAAGGGCAATGGCAGAAGCCATCAAGAGCTGTGGAGCTTGAGGGAGCACCTGCTTCTTCTCATGGATTTTAGGTAATGGTTGATTCTTAGCTCATGGTGACCACCAAAGAATGCTGAGCACAGAGGCCTGAAGCTTATTTCACTAATTGCTTATCAATTTGGCACATGGCTCCTAAAGCTCAGCTCCATTAAGATAAGTTTTTTTATTTGCTCTTCATTGGCTACCAGAGGGTATTCTGATGATACATATGGCTACTGTTTAACTGAGCTGAACTCTGAGAATGATTCTTGGGAGGTTCTTGTTCTGTGTTACATGTTCAGTAGGTCTCAGGAAGAAGAGGTTCTGAGTCTTGTATGGTTGAACATTAACTGTTTATTAATAATACAACAATGTGCATATACATATGGTATAGCCCAAGCTAGGAGCTTACCTGGCCTGGCCTACATATGACTCCACACCCATAACAATGTGATTTACTTTTAAAATGCACTCTGAAATGGCCACTCTGGGCAATAAATACTGGCCCAGCCGGTGACACCCACATCCAATGAATGACATTTAAAAAAAGTGAAGATGGAAGATGTACAGGAACTGGATTTTCCACCTCACGTTTACAGATGAAAAATGTGTCAGGTGACTGCGATTCTCCAAGGGCACAGTGGCTATTCTCTCCCACCTGCTGAAGTAGAACTAAAGTCCAGCATTCACTGTGAATGTGATGGCCACTTGACCCTGGACATTCTCCTCTGATCTCTTCTGCCCGTTTTTCTTCTTCCATTTCCAACAACCGCTGTAGCCTTGTCCTGCTTTATTTTCTGCTTCAGTTACTTCTTCACATATTACAACCCAAGGCAGACAAAACTGAATGTCAAGTTCCAACAATGTTGGGAAGCTAATACTTTATTGAGTGCAGGATGTGGTATAGGGATCTCCAGCATAGCAAGGGTTACTGTGGGGCTGGGAAACATACCACCCATTCTTCCAACTTCCAGCAGGAGACACCTCTCAGTTCGCTGCATATGTTGCAACAAGGAGGCCATGAAAAATATTATTTACTGCGGTAGGAATTCATCAAGCAGGAAGACAGTGTGGTTACTTTGTGAGAGTTGGTGTGTTTTTCTCAGATGCAGAGGGCTCATTGATTGCATGTGTATAATTAAATACAGGGAAAATCCCTCTGCTAAAACAGGAAGAGATTATTTTCCCTAAAATGCATCTTCTTTTCAACCATAGATAATAAATTATATCTGATCAGTATCCTAGCAGCAGTGATTATACTTCATCCTGCACCAGCCCTCAGTATCCCCTCCCTCTCCCCACCTCTCTTCCACCCAGACAAGAGGATGATAGGCTGGCTGCTTGCAGATGAAATATTTACTTCTATACTTCTATTAGGAATTAAAATAAAACAATGCTGTACATACTGAAAAGGTCAAGCAGCATCTGACAGAATAAATACAAAGTTAGCTGAGTGACAGGAGACAGAGTTTAGTGGTAAATGGTTATTTTATTAGATTGCAGAATAGCATAAAGTGTGATCCCAAGGGGTCAGTCGGTATTAGGACCAATGCTTCTATTGATATGTATTAATGACCTACACCTGGGAGTGTGGGGCATGTTTTCAAAACTTGCAGATGCCATTTAACTTTCCGTATTGTCAGTTTTGAAGAAGTGAGTGATAGACAGGGTAATGGACTGGGCGAGCATGTTTCACATCAAATTTAATGCAGGGAAGTGTGAAGTGATACATTTTGGTGGGAAGAATGAGGAAAGGCAATATAAAAGAAAGGGCAGCATGGTAGCATTGTGGATAGCACAATGGCTTCACAGCTCCAGGGTCCCAGGTTCGATTCCGGCTTGGGTCACTGTCTGTGCGGAGTCTGCACACCCTCCCTGTGTGTGCATGGGTTTCCTCCAGATGCTCCAGTTTCCTCCCACAGTCCAAAGATGTGCAGGTTAGGCGGATTGGCAATGATAAATTACCCTTAGTGTCCAAAATTGCCCTTAGAGTTGGGTGGGGTTACTGGGTTATTGGGATAGTGGAAGGTGTTGACCTTGGGTAGGGTGCTCTTTCCAAGAGCCGGTGCAGACTCGATGGGCCGAATGGCCTCCTTCTGCACTGTAAATTCTATTTGATTTGATAGGTGGCGCAGGAACTGAAGGACCCGGGGTATATATGCACAAAATGTTGAAAGTGACAGGGAAGGTGAGACAATGGTTAATATGGCACAGGGATTCTGGGCTTTATAAATGGAGCACAGAGTACAAAATATGGTAAATATTTATAAAACACTGGTTCAGCCTTGACTTGAGTATTATGCCCAGTTCTTGGCACCACATGTCAGGAAGGATATGAACATTTTAGAACTTTAGAGAGGGTGCAGAAAAGTTTTATGAGAATTGTTTTTGGAATGGTGGTTAGCTGGATAGATTAGATAAGCTTCGATTGTTCTCTTTAGAGAAGAAAAGGTTGAGAATTGATTTCATAGAGGTGATCAAAATCACAAGGGGTCTGACAGGGAGAAACAGTTCCCAATGGTGGAATGGTTGAGAATCAGATCATAGCAATTTAAGATGATTGACAAAAGATGACACTTTTTTATACAGCCAGTCATTAGGATCTGGAATGCCCTGATAAAGACTGTGGTAGAGGCAGGTTTAGTCATGACTTTCAAAAGGTAATTAGATAATTATCTGCAGAGAAAAGATCTGCAGTATGACAGGCAAATGTGGGGGTTGGGAGAATGGGGATAGCTGAATTACTCAAACAGAAAGTGGCATGAACATGATGGACCGAATGATCTTTTGCTGTACTGTAACCATTCAATGATACTATGATCCTAATGCGAGGTTCCCTGAACAGCTTTCAGTACTCCAGAGGTAGGGCTTTGTATAGCTGATGCATGATTTCTACTTCCTTGCGTCCTAGTTCTCCAGATACACAGGTCAGCATTCCATTAGGTATCTGGGCTGGGATTCCCCCCTACCCAGCGGGGCGGGTGGGGGGGGTGGGGGTGGGATTTACGCCGGCCCTGGGCGAATTTCGCCCTGATATTTTTATAACTGTTCTGTTTAGCTCTGACGTGCAGGGGGATCTGGGTGTCCTAGCGCATGAATCATAAAAGGCTAGTATGGCGGATCAGCAAATAATTAGGAAAGCTCATAGAATGTGATTTGTCTGTGCGAGAGGAGCTAAATATAAAGTAGGGAAGTTATGCTTCGATTGTACAGGGCACTAATGAGACCAGGGCTGTATTCTCCGGGTTCCCACCGGTTCTCTCGGTGGTATGCCGTTTTCTGGCAGTGGGATTCTCTCTTCCTGCTGCTTGAAAATGGAATTTACCATTGGAGCCAGCCCACACCTCTCGGAAACCCATGGGTGGTTGTGCGCTGCCAGTGGGAACAGAGAATTCCAACGGCTGGAGAATTCCGGCCCACATCTGGAGTGCTGGGTACAGTATTAGTCACCTGATTTAAAGAAAGAGGTAAATGTGTTAGAAGACGCTCAGTGAAGGTTTGCTAGATTAATACCAGGAATGGCCAGGTTGTCTTATGAGGAATGGTTGGGCAAGGCTAGGCTTGTGCCCACTGGGGTTTAGGAGAGTATGAGGCAACTTGAATAAAGAACAAAGAACAGTACAGCCCAGGAACAGGCCCTTCAGCCCTCCAAGCCTGAACCGATCATGGTACCTGTCTACACTAAAACCTTCTGCATTTCTGCGGTCCATATCCCTCTATTCCCATCCTATTCACGTATTTGACTTGATGAAACCTTTAAGATCCTGAGGGTTCTTGACAGGATTGATGGGGAGAGGGTTTGTAATAAGGGGTTGCCTATTTAAAATGGAAATGAGGCAAAGAAAATTCTCTCAACGGATGTGAGTCTTTCGAATTCCCTTCCCCAATTGGCAGTGGAAGCAGAGTCTTTAAATATTGATAAGATAGAGGTACATAAATTCCTAATAAACAAGGGGTGCATGTTTATTGGAGATAGACAGGAGGTTACAATCAGATCAGCCAAGGTTTTATTGAATAGCGGAGCAGGCTCGAGGGGCCGAGTGGCCTACTCTTGTTCCTAATTCGTATGTTTGTGTGGTCTGTTTATGGCATTTAAATTACATCTCTGTAGTATCTCCCAAGTCTCTTTCTTCCCCCTAAATATCTAACTTTTCATCATTTAGAAGTGCCTCTGTCCTCTTTCTAAGTGGATGACCTCACATTTAACTACATTGAAATCCATTTGCTGTAGCCCATTCACTTAGTCTATTTCTATCTTTTTGTAATTTTACTTCCCATCTATATCATTTACACTACTGCCTGTCTTTGTACCATTGGAAAATTTGAATATATGGCTTTCTCTTCCATCAACAGAGTAATTAATAAATACAGAGAATAGTTGAGGCTCCAACACAAATTCTAGTGGGACACCACTTGTCTCATCCTGCCAATTAAAGTACCTGCACATTATCCCTTCTCGCTGCTTCCTTCTGATCAGCCAATTTCCTCATCAGGTCAATAATTTGCTAGCAGTCTCTTATGAGGGACTTAAATGTATGTCATTTGGAAATCCATATAAGTAAAACCCACAGACATTCCCCTGTCCAGTCCTCTAGTCACCTCTTCAAAATGTTCACTCAGTTTCATCAGGCCTGGCCAACACTTCAGAAATCTGGGGCGGGATTCTCCGACCCAGGCCCCTGTCGCGTCAGGGCCGGCGCGGAGAAGGCAACTAACGTGCATGCGGCATTCGCGCCGGCCGTAGCGCGCATGCGCGGACCCGCGGCGCCCGTTCTGACGACGGTATCGGCAGCTGGAGCTGTGTGAAGTGCTCCAATGCTGTGCTGGCCCCCCTGTGCAGTGCAGGATCGCTGCTCCTAGGGGCCTGTTGACACCGTCGTAAAACGCTCCGGCGTTTACGACGGCGTCAACACTGAGCCTCAGGATCAGAGAATCCTGCCCCTGTACTGGGACTTCGGGGGTGTGGTGATTAGATCGGGTAATGGAGGGTGGTGAATGGGGGAGGGTTTGTCAGGACTCTAGGGTCAGGGAGAGCACTCCTGCTCTGCCTGGCTTCACAGAAAGCCAAATTTTAAAAGGTGCACTGATCTTTCATTGGTTCGTGTGGGGGCTGCTGAAGAATCATTAAAAAGCCAAGTATCAGGCCTGTCCACTCATTGGAAACAATTGTTACACAAGAATCAGCCCCTTAGAAAAACACACTTAAGAGGTTTGTCTAAAAACCACATGTCATCTGAAAAAGAAGCCCCACAAACAGTTGACAATGGAACCATATCCGAATATCATTACAATTGTTCACAGGATGTTGGTGGTCACTAGCATTTGCGGCATCCCTTATTGCCCTAGCTAAGTGGCTTGTTAGGCAATTTCAGAGAACGCTTCAGTGTCAACCATGCTGCTGGGTAAGGACAGCAGATTTTCTTCTCTAAATGAACTAATGAATTAAATGAACTGAATGTATTTTTGAAAAAAACAGTGATCAAGGAGTTCATGATCACCATTACTGATACTGGGGCCTGAATTTTGGCAGTGACGGCGAGCCTCTTCATCATTGCAATAATGGCAGCACAGGCTGAAATACAGATGTTCTGCACCCAAAAATAGTACCTATCATTTTCCTGGTGGTGGGAATGGGGCTGGGTCAGGATTTGTGCATGCGCAGTTTGTGGAGGCAGATGCCACAATAAAACAGCAGCTGTCTCCAGTAATGTCTGATTTTCATTAGCTTAGAGTGGGAAACATGACTTTCGCAGATTAGACTTGGTGGGAGCAGGTCTAAACTTTGCAGAGCCCTGTGGAGAGGTGGGGGACCCTTTTAGAGGTAGGGTACACTGGGGGAGGTCAATTGCTCTTTTGGAGTGTCTAGCTGTTCTTTGGGAGAGATAAGGGGCCTTTTGGGAGCGATAAAGGGCTGGATTCTCTCACTCTGCCTGCCACAAGAACGTCACGGGCAAGCCGCGTACAATGGAGAATTCCATTGACCTCAGGTGGGAATCTCCGGTCACCGGGCAGACACCGCCAGAGAATCCTGCCCAAGGTGTGCTTTGGGATGGGTGAGATGCCTTTTGGGATTGTTAAAAGTGGACATAAATATCCATAAAAACTGTATAAACCCATTGGAACCATCAAGAGGAATTGTAAAAACTGTCAAGAGGAACTGTCAAAAACATTAAAGGCAACTGTCAATCTGTCTCAGCATTTAAAACTCCTGCCCTTTAAAACAACTGAAGTGTTAAAAACATTTTTTTGGGTTTTTTTTTTTAGATTTAGAGTACCCAATTCGTTTTCTCCAATGATAGGAGCAATTTAGTGTGACCAATCCACCTAGCCTGCACATCTTTGGGTTGTGGGGGCGAAAGCCACGCAAACATGGGGAGAATGTGCAAACTCCACATGGACAGTGACCCAGAGTCGGGATTGAACCTGGGACCCGGCGCCATGAGGCAGCAATGTTAACCACTGCGCCACCGTGCTGCCCGAAGTGTTACAAACATGCTTGCTATTTCACTCTGCCTGCGGGTATAAGCCTGGGGGTTATCATTGCTGGATCTGTGCTGCATGACTGATTTCATAACCTATCACAACGGGATGCCTTCCATTTCACCATTCACCATTTAATTGACAGCTCCAAGTGAATATAGACTCTCTGAAGTGATACTGAGAATTCCAAAGTTTATTTTATATGGGAGTTAGCACTTGAAAGAAATTTTTGTTCTTATAAGTGGTTATGCTTTTGAAGGAATGTAAAAGTAGTGAATGTGAGTGTTTTATAAAAATCGAGTCTGCAATAGACACTTAGAAACTTAAAATGGCTTCCACGGTAAATATTGGGAGAGTTGCCATGGTAAGTATTGGCTGCTGAAAGATGGTGGGTGGGAGACATAGGTTGGCTAGGAGGGTATGAAGGGTTATGGGGTAGATGAAAGGGCATTGGGTGGCATGGAGAGTACAAAGAATTATTGGGGTAGGTACAAGGCATAGATTGGTATGGGTGGAATAAGGAGATATAGGGTAGGTAGAAGGAAGAAGTGCATAGGTTGGCATGTATGGGACATGGGGAATGTGTGGGGTGTTGAGGGGTTCTGAGGAGTGAGGATTGGAGGGCTTTTTTTTGTTTTAATGCATTTAAAACAATCTTTGACAAAGTGCTGATGCACAGGTCCTGGCCTTCTTCCCAGCCCACCTCCTCACCTGGCAGCCTCTGCACTCATTCTGGGGTCACCCATCTTGACTCCCTGTGAGCCCCACCATCTCAGAATGAAAATCCCAACTTCCTAGATATTTTTCCCTGATCAGGTTTATGGAGCCAAGAAATGCGCTAACTCATCACTCCTGACTTGGGAGTGAAAATTCGGACCCAGCTGTTTATTCCAGATTTACTTAGTACACAACTGCTGCAGTGTATTTGAGTCTCAGTCAGCTGGTTATTAAACAATGCCTCTGGGTTACTACTCTACTAGCACAACCAATATGGTCATCACTGGATTGAATTGACTAGCTTCTTCCTGGAGACGATGTATTTCCGGTTCTGTGTCAAGTCACCGATGAAGATGGGCTGTACTTGTCTATTCTCCTCTGAAGCAAAGCTAGAGCATGACATTGTCCCTCGGAAAAGTGGCTTAGGAAAAGTTTCCCCCACTGTGAGGATTCATATTATAACCTAGCTAAAGTTAAATGTTACATGTGGTGCCCGTTTCTGAGCCAATGCCTTGATGGTGTCATTCGGTGCATTGTTTCTCACTCCTCCTCCTCACTGTGGACGAGAATGGAATGAGGTGGCTGTTGCACGTGCTTAGGGTGGGGTGAGGTGGATCTTGCTCCGTGGTGCATAAAATGATAAAATTATAACATTGAAAGTCTCAGAGCATAGCTGGTCCTGTTGCTGCCTGTTATGTAGTTATCTGCCATATTTTACTGGAAGAGAAAGCATGATTGTGAGTGAGTGTATTGACAGAGCTGTGTGTGTGCGTGTATGACATGATGTCGCAATGGTTGAGGAGGTGTGATATATGTGTGAGGTGTGAAATCTGCCAGTAAGGGTTGCAATAGTGTAATTGGACAGTGAATTGAGTATGTCGACGTTCTGATTCTGCAGCTGTGCGGTTATTTAGAGGTCAATTTGTGAAATGGGATCCCCCTTTGATCATTCATGTCATGTCATTGAATTCCTTGTGGCCCTGAAGCCACGTTCTGGGCCGTCACCATCCAGACATTTTTCCCTTACACACGGGGCGAGATTTTCCTTTTCTAAAACTAAGTGTTGACACCAACGCAGAATTTGTGGACTTTCACGGCAGCAAAACTGGCTCCGCACCTGGGCCGATTCTGTAACTATTAAGGGGCTAGCACTGGTGCCACGTGGAACACAATTGGTTCCAATACGAAATGGTGCCAGATTCGCTGATTTCATGTATGACACTCAGGAGGCTGACAAGCCGCAGCTGCATATACATACTTCACTCCCCACACACACCATCCCAGCCAACAAGATGGCAGTAAGGAGAGTGACACGAAGGTTCACAGACGCAGAGTTCAAGACCCTTTTGAAAGCCATGGAGGAGAAGAAGATGACCCCGTACCCCGGCCCGGAAAGGAAGGTGCCAGCTGCCGCTGTTCGTTGTGCCTGGGTGCAGGTGGCATTGACGGTCAGCACCACCAGCAACGTCGTCCGGACCGGAAAGCAGTGCCGTACAAAACTGCGCAACCTCCTCAGGGCGGGCAGGGTCAGTAGGCAGCACCGTGCTCCTGGCACCAACCCCCGTCACATACACCCATAACCTGACCACCAACCCCCCACACCTGGAGCGTGGGCGAACCCCCATCATGCATCACATGTCGGCACCCATACCGGCCGCCATGGCTGGTTTCCCTGGACACTGGGGAGAGCAGTTATCCACCCCTTGGGCTGCATGTGTCGGACTGTCTATTCTCCCCTGGGAGAAGGCTGTGCACAACAGCCGGGAGAAGACAGGAGGGGGACCTCTGGACCTGTGGCCAAGCAGAGGGCCCCGGGTGTGGTCGGCGGCCTAGAGGAAAGGGAAGTTGTAGAGG
Organism: Scyliorhinus canicula; assembly: GCF_902713615.1. Classification (NCBI taxonomy): domain Eukaryota; kingdom Metazoa; phylum Chordata; class Chondrichthyes; order Carcharhiniformes; family Scyliorhinidae; genus Scyliorhinus; species Scyliorhinus canicula. Next base: position 95,956,936 of record NC_052150.1, read on the forward strand.
TGGAGTTCCCCCCCCCCCCGGCCCGCAGTCTAATCATGCATCTTGTACTTGCGCTTTTCAAGGAGACACAGCCGGAGTGAGGCACATCCAGAGTCTGAATTGCAACTTGGTAATTTGGTGCAGTGCGGTAATTCGGTGCAGAGTGAGAGAAGGTGCTTTTTCAGAGGTGCTTTTTAACCCTGGTAAGTGACTGGTAAGTAGTTTTTTCTTTTCATTGTCTAATTTATTTTTATTTTGAAATTGTAGTTGTATAAGTTTACCTAAGGTTTAAGACAAGGCAGGAGATCCCAGACCCGTGTCATGCTCCTCGTGTGTGATGTGGGAGCTCAGGGACACGTCCACTGTCACTGGCTCTTTCACGTGCAAGAAGTGTGTTCAGTTGCAGCTCCTGTTAGACCGCTTGATGGCTCTGGAGCTGCGGATTGACTCACTTTGGAGCATCTGCGATGCTGAGGAGGTCGTGGATAGCACGTTTAGCGAGTTGGTCACACCGCAGGTGAAAGTTACTGAGGGAGATAGCAAATGGGTGACCAAAAGAGAGAGCAAGAGTATGAAGGCAGTGCAGGTGTCCCCTGCGGTCATCTCCCTGCAAAACAGATATACCGCTTTGGATACTGTTGGGGGAGATGGCTCATCAGGGGAAGGCAGCAGCAAGGTTCATGGCACTGTGGCTGGCTCTGCTGCACAGCAGGGCAGGAAGAAAAATGGCAGGGCTATAGTGATAGGGGACTCGATCGTAAGGGGAATAGACAGGCGGTTCTGTGGACGCAATCGATACTCCAGGATGGTATGTTGCCTCCCTGGTGCAAGGGTCAAGGATGTCTCGGAGCGGCTGCAGCACATTCTGGGGGGGGGGGGGGGGAGGGTGAACAGCCAGCTGTCGTGGTGCACATAGGCACCAACGATATAAGTAAAAAACGGGATGAGGTTCTACAAGCAGAATTCAGGGAGTTAGGAGTTAAACTATAAAGTAGGACCTCAAAGGTAGTAATCTCAGGATTGATACCAGTGCCACGAGCTAGTCAGAGTAGGAATGTCAGGATAGATAGGACAGAACCGATGCAGGAAGTTGGAAGGTAGTAAAACAGGGACAGAATTAAAAGGAAGTAAGGGGAAACGTGCAAGACAGAGAAGACATAGTCAAAAATCAAAAAGGGCGACAGTACAAGGTACAGTGACTGAGGGGAGTTCAGTGAATAGGCCCAATAATACTAAAAGGAATAAAACTGGAGATGTTAAGATTCAAAACAGAGGTTAAAAAAAAACAACATAAGTGTACTTTACCTGAATGCTCGTAGTATTCGCAATAAAGTAAATGAGTTGATGGCACAAATCATCGTGAATGACTATGATTTAGTGGCCATTACTGAAACATGGTTAAAGGATGGTGACGACCGGGAGTTAAATATTCGAGGGTATCAAACTATTCGGAAGGACAGAGTGGATGGTAAGGGAGGTGGTGTTGCTCTGTTATTTAAGGATGACATCCGGGCAATAGTAAGGGATGACATCGGTGCTATGGAGGATAAGGTTGAATCCATTTGGGTGGAAATCAGGAATAGTAAGGCGAAAAAGTCACTGATAGGAGTAGTCTATCAGCCACCAAATAGTAACGTTATGGTGGGGCAGGCAATAAACAAAGAAATAACTGTGGCATGTAGAAATGGTAAAGCAGTTATCATGGGAGATTTTAATCTACATGTCGATTGGTTTAACCAGGTCGGTCAAGGCAAACTTGAGGAGGAGTTTATAGAATGTATCCGCGATAGTTTCCTAGAACAGTATGTAATGGAACCTACGAGGGAACAAGCGGTCCTAGATCTTGTCCTGTGTAATGAGACAGGATTGATTCATGATCTCATAGTTAGGGATCCTCTCGGAAGGAGCGATCACAATATGGTGGAATTTAAAATACAGATGGAGGGTGAGAAAGTAAAATCAAATACTAGTGTTTTGTGTTTAAACAAAGGAGATTACAATGGGATGAGAGAAGAACCAGCTAAGGGAGACTGGGAGCAAAGACTTTATGGTGGAACAGTTGAGGAACAGTGGAGAACCTTCCAAGCGATTTTTCACAGTGCTCAGCAAAGGTTTATACCAACAAAAAAGAAGGATGGTAGAAAGAGGGAAAATCGACTGTGGATATCTAAGGAAATAAGGGAGAGTATCAAATTGAAGGAAAAAGCATATAAAGTGGCAAAGATTGGTGGGAGACTAGCGGACTGGGAAATCTTTAGGGGGCAACAGAAAGCTACTAAAAAAGCTATAAAGAATAGTAAGATAGAGTATGAGAGTAAACTTGCTCAGAATATAAAAACAGACAGTAAAAGTTTTTACAAATATATAAAACAAAAAAGAGTGGCTAAGGTAAATATTGGTCCTTTAGAGGATGAGAAGGGAGTTTTAATAATGGGAGATGAGGAAATGGCTGAGGAACTGAACAGGTTTTTTGGGTCGGTCTTCACAGTGGAAGACACAAATAACATGCCTGATGGAATGCATCCCAGAGTGCTAAAATAGATGGCTAGGGAAATTAAAGATGCACTAATGATGATTTACCAAAATTCACTAGACTCTGGGGTGGTCGCGGTGGATTGGAAATTAGCAAACGTGACACCACTGTTTAAAAAAGGAGGTAGGCAGAGAGCAGGAAATTATAGGCCAGTGAGCTTAACTTCGGTAGTAGGGAAGATGCTGGAATCTATCATCAAGGAAGAAATAGCGAGGCATCTGGATGGAAATTGTCCCATTGGGCAGACGCAGCATGGGTTCATAAAGGGCAGGTCGTGCCTAACTAATTTAGTGGAATTTTTTGAGGACATTACCAGTGCAGTGGATAACGGGGAGCCAATAGATGTGGTATATCTGGATTTCCAGAAAGCCTTTGACAAGGTGCCACACAAAGGGTTGCTGCATAAGATAAAGATGCATGGCATTAAGGGTAAAGTAGTGGCATGGATAGAGGATTGGTTAATTAATAGAAAGCAAAGAGTGGGGATTAGTGGGTGTTTCTCTGTTGGCAATCAGTAGCTAGTGGTGTCCCTCAGGGATCCGTGTTGGGCCCACAATTGTTCACAATTTACATAGATGATTTGGAGTTGGGGACCAAGGGCAATGTGTCCAAGTTTGCAGATGACACTAAGATGAGTGGTAAAGCGAAAAGTGCAGAGGATACTGGAAGTCTGCAGAGGGATTTGGATAGGTTAAGTGAATGGGCTAGGGTCTGGCAGATGGAATACAATGTTGACAAATGTGAGGTTATCCATTTTGGTAGGAATAACAGAAAACGGGATTATTATTTAAACAATAAAATATTAAAGCATGCCACTGTGCAGAGAGGCCTGGGTGTGCTAGTGCATGCGTCACAGAAAGTTGGTTTACAGGTGCAACAGGTGATTAAAAAGGCAAATGGAATTTTGTCCTTCATTGCTAGAAGAATGGAGTTTACGACTAGGGAGGTTATGTTGCAATTGTATAAGGTGTTAGTGAGGCCACACCTGGAGTATTGTGTTCAGTTTTGGTCTCCTTACTTGAGAAAGGACATAGGTACTGGCACTGGAGGGTGTGCAGAGGAGATTCATTAGGTTAATCCCAGAGCTGAAGGGGTTGGATTATGAGGAGAGGTTGAGTAGACTGGGACTGTACTCGTTGGAATTTAGAAGGATGAGGGGGGACCTTATAGAAACATTTAAAATTATGAAGGGAATAGATAGGATAGATGCGGGCAGGTTGTTTCCACTGGTGGGTGAAAGCAGAACTAGGGGACATAACCTCAAAATAAGGGGAAGTAGATTTAGGACTGAGTTTAGGAGGAACTTCTTCACCCAAAGGGTTGTGAATCTATGGAATTCCTTGCCTAGTGAAGCAGTTGAGGCTCCTTCATTAAATGTTTTTAAGGTAAAGATAGATAGTTTTTTGAAGAATAAAGGGATTAAGGGTTATGGTGTTCAGGCCGGAAAGTGGAGCTGAGTCCACAAAAGATCAGCCATGATCTCATTGAATGGCGGAGCAGGCTCGAGGGGGCCAGATGGCCTACTCCTGCTCCTAGTTCTTATGTTCTTATGTTCTTATGTACTGTGACTTACAGTACCTGCTGGTGATGGTTCGAGTCCATCTGGCATCCCCCATCCCCAGCCAGAGCTACAGCTGGAGCCCCGCCCATGGGCCATGCAGCGACGTGGGGAGCAGCTCAACAACATCCCTCCACCCGAGACACAGGAGACCCTGGATCTCAGGTCGGAAGATGACAATGATTTTCTGTCACAGCTGTCTCTAACACCCTCCACGATCCGAGAGACACTCACCTCAGTTGGGCACTTCAGTGAAGATTTTCCCAGAAGCTCCTGGGACACCCTTTGGTGCACACCACACAGCTGCTCCGGTACAGCAGGAGGAGGTAGGAACACCCGAGGAGGCGGACGGTTGGAGAGCAGGCCAATCCCAGGTATTAGCTGCCATCCAGATGGGTTTCGAGCTTCTGAAATGGACAGTCCCATTGGGGATGCAGCCGCAGTGCCAGGGACTGCATGCGGGGTTGTCGGTGAGCATCCAGCATCTGCAGCATGGGTGGGAATATCGGCGGTATTGCCCAGGTGCTGGGCAAGTGGCGCAGACACAGAGGGAGGTAAGCCAGTCTCAGAGGGAGATGATGCCATCACTGGCTGATGTGACTCAAACACAGAAGATGGTGGCACAGTTGATGAGTGATGTGATGCAGTTCCAGATGGTGATGGTCCATTCCCTGTGCTCACATGGCCGTGAGCGTGGTGGACCCTGGGGGGGGGGGGGGTTTCGAACATGTCAGGAATCGTCAAGTGTGCCAGTTGAAGGTGTTTTGCACACTGCCCGGGTATTGGGTTCAGAGGTGAATGATGCGCATCTGATGGTCAGCTGCAGGTCATCAGTGGTACCTCTTTCAATTGGTGTGGAGTGGCCTGTCATCTGTAGGTGCTCGTAGGGGGACATGCATCCCATCGCTCACCCCTGGACTTGGTGCATGGCGGTGATGGCGGCTCCCGGGCGGCCCTGGTGCCCTCGGTCCCACATTGAAGTGGATGTATTGAGCCACCTGGCCTAGAGGGCCTCTGTGATGGTGTCAATCCCTGATCCATTTGCTGCCAGTCTGGGCTCAATAAAATCTGAGATGAATCTGCAAGGTATCAATTATTGTTTTATTTCCACCAGCTTGCAAGGCTGACTCACTCTTGGGACCTTAGAACACGCAGCTGTCTTCTAGAGCTCCTAAAAGTTAGTGAGGGAGAGAACAAAGAAATCACAGCACATATTGATTGAATCACATCAAGATTCGCATACAAGCTTCCCATTGGTCATTCTATACACCTTCTGACCTGGCCATATATCCTGATTGGCTGACTTCACATTTCCCACTCCTGGGCCTCTTGTTACCCAGCATCCTTTTCACCATTCTCTCCACGAGGCAAAGCTCCCCTCCCCCCCTTCCTATCCATGCTGTGCTCATCCCTTTGTTCCCTGTCTGTGAACTCATTACCCTCAGGGTCCTACTGTCTATCATATTCGTTTGTTCACTTCCTCATTCCCTCCTTTTATCATTTTATGATAACCCATCGGTCCAAGCTGTAACTATGGCCCCTCAGCTAAGAAAACTCATTGCTGCATTTCTAAACCCTATTGCAGCACCCCATCGTCTGCTGCACCCTCGTGGATCATAACAACCAAGACTCTAGGGGCGGCTATCTGTTCCAGCGCACCCTACATTTTACCCATCACGCATTTAAGGATGGCCAGGCCCACAAAGATGCAGGGGAGATAGTCAAGAGCATACCGGTTCTGCATGGCAAACAACCGCAGTTGAGATAATTCCTTGGTTATTGCCCCGAGGGCCCCCAAGATTTTGTTGCCCAGGATGGTAAGGCCACAAATAACTGAACCTGCCAGTGTGGCCAACTGGGGTGCGATCCACGCAGAGAGAGCAGGGACCGTCGTAGGGACTAGAGTCCTGATAGCAAGTTCGGTGGGGGAAATGTGGTGACAAAACATTAGGTCACTGGTGCCATTAAAAATAGTATCCTCGCTCCGTGTACAAGGCTATGCATCACAAATCAGTATATTGGGTGGAGTAGGGATTCCCCAGTAGCCCAGTTCATCCAGCTTCAGAATGCCCATTCGGGCCTCGTACATTCAGAAGCCCTAGTTCCCACAGTGATATGAGAGACATTTCGCCCAGCCACAAAGGAGCTGGAGGCCTGCCTGTCAGCGGGACGCAGAGTGGCGCTGTAACAGACGCATTGACCGGATGTCAGGGTTATGCGACACTTTGGATCAGTAGAAGTGGAGAACAGACATGTTATATTCATTTGCATCTCTACCAGCAAACAGCCGTATCCCTCACTGCTGAAACAATTCTCGCACGACCAGGAATCTCTATTGGGAGTGAAGGTGCTAGGTATATACGCCCTCAACCGTTGCAGCCTATCATACTGTGAGCGGGAATTATCCCGAGGGGGGGGGAAAGCAAATATCTGGTGGGGCCGAACCTGGATCGTAAGGAAGAGTAACTTGCTTGGGCGGTGGCTCGGAACTCTGACAGTGAGCCACCATTTCGGGGAGTTCCCCAAAGTGGTGAGACGGAAAATAACCTAGACACCAATGCGGGGTTTGGGTAGCAGACAACCCGTCCCTGGCCATACATGTGGTGGTAGATTTAGTAGAAGAGATTCATGCTGCCCAGGTTCCCTTCGTTCTGGGTCCTAAGTTAAGTAAGTATACCTCCTGATAACCTGTGTTCTCGTCGTGCCTCCCTTCTTACTCGTTCTGTCCTCTTGCTATTCCTCCTCTCTCCCCTACAACCTTTTTCTACCCCCCCCACATGGTCCGATTTTACCTTTATGTCACCAGTCTTATCACATCCGAAAGCAAATGTACATTTACTCCAAAACAAGGCAATGTCCATGCAATGTTCCCGTCCCAACGCCGGGACCGATATAAGTGTTTCATGAGCCCTTCATTGTCCTTTAACTTGATAACATTTCATGAGTCGATACTGTGCCCTCGTACATGGGGGCATCGGAGAACGTCATCTCTGCATAAGTGAAATGTCCTTGTACTTTGGTCGGGATTACAGGTACAGACGGTGTTCCAAGTGAGGCGAAGCCGAGGACAGCACAATCCGTCATGCTCCACATCTGTAAAGTAGCGCTGGGAGAAGGAGGCAGGTTAGTGACCGACCATTGTGCAGTGGTGGAGGTGGACCCAAGCACTCCGCCCCTCCACTTTAACTGCACTGGGGGTGGTAAGGAGAACTTGGAAGGGCTACGTTCACTGTGGCTCCAACCCCTTCCGAGTCCAGTTCTTAAACATGACATAACCACCATGCTGCACTGAAAGCGAGCTATGTAATGGGGATAGTGACAGGTGAGCCGCTCGAACCTGGCTATGGAGTTCCTTGAGGGCTTTAGTGAGGGCTAGAACATAGTTAGTCCTCTCTTTAGTCATATGGTGAAACTGGACCAGTCTGGGAACAGGCAGGTACCAGGGTGTTCTAATGGGCCTGCCGTAAAAGATCTCGGCAGGAGAGAGCCAGGCCGATCCTGCAGGTGTGACCCACAGCTGGAAGAGGGCAACAGGGAGCAACTTAAGCCATGTCAGTCCCGTGTCCGCTCTTAATTTAGCCAATTTAGTTTTGAGGGTCTGATTGTGTCTCTCAACCAACCCGGCAGCCTGTGGTCTGTAGGCACAGTGTAACTGCTGGCGTATGCCCAACTGGGAGCAGAACTCCTTGTTAATCTGTCCAATAAAATGAGGCCCATTATCAGAACTTAACTGAGCGGGTATTCCGTACATAAACACCTCATCACATTTTTACAGCCTTTGGCTCTTCGTCCAGCTTCCGTCTGGTGTGATGGTCACCAGTAACGGGATGTCATCTTTGGTGAATAATGATGGGGCAAGCCTATCGGCATCGTTCGAGCCATAGCCAGCGTACAACTCATATTAAGGCATCCAATGATTATACAGTGTACAATTATAATAACAAGTATTATCAATCCATGCATCAGGTAAAACCCCATGACCGAGCTATGAGAGATAACTCTGAGCTGAATCCGACTAGATAGATAGCCATCCACAATGCTACCATGTTGCCCTTAGGATTTATCCTTCTTATAGTTATACTGACTAGCAACTATCCCTCAGCCTTGTCATTCATATGTACATGTCATGATTTGTAAACTGTGCACGGTAATCAATGGTAAATGCATCCATCTCACAGACCAGTGTCGATAGACCCTTTGTGATGTGCTTTCCTCAGGTCCAATCACCGTGAACCATAGCTGTCGCCGCTCAGGACGGTAACACAATAGCCATATCCGGTTGTTCCACTACCTCCAAGGCATCTGACTACCTCGGGGTAGCAGCACCGTAAAAAGCTTCCTCATGTCCCTTTGAAACAGCACACAACTCAGTCCATCACTGGGTTTTTTTTTATGTAGGAAGTGTTTTCCGTTTCTCATGGGAATGGTAAATTATGATATCATGTATCATCCACTGATTATCTTGCTTTATTAATTGCAGGAGCTTCAACTGATCCTGTTTCTATTCCTGACTTCCTTACACTAACGTCGAACATTGTACTGAACCATGTAGCTTGCCGGCCCTGGCTTACTTGAGACAATAGCTCAGTTTTCTTCAAACCCCTTTTGTCCGTTATCATTTTCCTTACAGCATGAAGTGTATACTTGCCATTATTCATTTGTTTTTTTTTTTATAACACCACTCGCACACTTAATACAGTTAACTTTTTGTGGTTACAACCCAATTGAATCCATACATAACAGTCCCTAACAACTTACAGGACATTTCATCTGTAATAACTGTTATACTCACCAATGCTATATTGGTTGCTGCATTGGTTACAATTTCCCCTCGCAGCAGCAAGCTGCCAAGATTCTTAAACTATTGTCATTTAAAATACGGGGGTTCCTCGTCAGTCGCTGCTGTCTGCCGAGACCCTTAATAACTCCACCGCATAATACGCCCCTCCTGGAGACCACAGATCACCCATCAGCTAACGTCCAGTTAGAGATGGCTGACCGGAGGTTTCACTATTCAGTAATAATTTGATATTTTGATTTGTTGCTAACCCGTAAGGTTTTTCTTCCGGGCTCTATCATTTAATTCCCTCAAATCTGTGGCCAATTGTATCATTAGTTTTCCCCCCATACTGTCTGAAACATTCTTCTTCAGAGTGTTGTTCAGGTTCTTCATCTGTATTATTGTTGCTTCATCTGAAACTCAAATGAACAGGTCAAAGGCGGAGAGGGCCCTATTTCTTGATTTGTATCTTCCTATCCTTGCTTGGATATTCCAGAAGTACCATCTCCAGGACTTCCGGATTTCCATTGCCACCATTCCTCTTTTTCTAACTCAGTGATTCAATCAGGTCGAAACTGTCACTGATACATTTTGGATATGCTACTGCATCTACTTCAATGTTTTAAATTCTGATTGTGACAGGATAAGTTCCGAACATAATATTTTCACTGTCTCATCTGTATATTGATGCTGCTAACAGGTTTCAGTTCACTGGCATCCTGACACCCCACCCAACATTCATTTTTCCCTTGTCTGAGCGAATTGGGGATCGATCTATCCTGTGGCACGGCATCATTGCAGTGATACAGTCTCTAACGCTGTTAGGCATTAATTAATATTTACGTCCCCAGGTCATCCCAACAGCATAAACAACGTACATCCTCACGAATCGATACCACAAGTCTGTCACTTGTCCACAAGCTGGCACAGCCTTTTAGAGTCACATTGTTGTCGGCCAAATTATCCTTGCGGTAATTGCACGTTGTCATTAATCTACCATCCCACTTACACTGACACTTCTTGGATTCAAAATCCACCCTGTGGTCACAAACCTCAATCATTAAAGTTGCCTGATATTTCACAAAACAATCATGGCAAAACTGAATGCCCCAAATCTCCCTGGGGGCTGCAGCATCGCCCCATCGCTGTCTTTGCAAATGCATTATCAATTCTCCTGAATACCCAGTATCTGACAGTCTCCTGGGTTTCATATGACTACTACCTGTCCAAACAATCGGGCTACAGAATGCCCCACAGCCCTGACATGTTGTTTCCTCACGCTCACTGTGAATCATTTTAAACTGAGGGCCATTAATCACCGCCCTTGATCTATCATTCCATACATTTAATTCTTTACTGATTACGTTCCTATGCTCATTGCCCATAGGCTGCCTATGGAGTATCATAATTGCTCTGTTATTGTTCAATTTGACCAGATTTTTAAATTCTGACACAATTTCTTTTGCTCCAGACGCCATGGTTCTCTAATTCAATTTTATGTTCACCAAAATTTTTTATGATTTTGTCTTTACCTGTCACAGCCTCACTGATTACTTTTCCTGAGGTTTTATTCGGCAGTTTTACCCACACTTCCTCTCTGTTATCAATTGGCTTTAATACCCTAATTTTTCCTGCATCATCTTAATTTTATTAAATCTTTCTCTGTCATCAGATTCTTATTTCCTGATACTGCAAGTAATTCTCCTAATCTAACTTCTGGTCTAACGTTTCTATTGCCGAATACCCCCTCTATAATGTAATCTCTAACTTCTGGTCTAATATATTTATTCCTTAAAGCTCCTTCTGCAATGTAGTCCAAAAAAGAGAAAAAAAACTCCATAACCTTTGCTGTATGAAAATCCCCAATCAGTAAATTTGAGGTGTAGTGAGTTTCCAGAGAAAATACTGAAATCTCAACAAATTTGGAACACACCGAACAAACAAAGGAGCACATAGGGCACACCGAATGCCTAGTCGTCACATTTCAATTTAGATTCCATTGTTCTATTATTCCATAATTAATTTTTTTTTGCAGCCAAGACTATGCTGAGTTGCAACTAATCATTTACAAATCCCAATTTATACATTTGATTTCGCTTTTTGTTTGCTCCCTGAGAATTATGTTCTAATTAACTCCCACAACGTTAATCATTATTACTGATTTTCTAAAGAACTTTCAAATACTTACCCCATTTTAAATCTCACTTTAAAACCTCCTAATTGATGTTCAACTGCGTTTTGCAAAACACAACATTAAAAAAAAACTAGCAATGCACGAATTCTTATTAAACAGACTCATTCATTCATTGGAGATCTCCATTCAACCAAAAGGAATTCAAATCATTATACTTTCATTCATCTCAACCAACCAAACAATACAAATTGGAATTGTTCAAAGAATTAAAACAGAATCTCTTTTTTTTCTGAGAGCTCTCCGACACGATTCGAAACGTCCCCTTGTCTCTGGTTCCCCCTAGTGGCCATTCTTCTCCCAATTCTTTGTTCCACTCAAAAAAAACCATGGGCGCAATTCTCCGCACTCACGACGGTGTGGAGAATAGCGGGGTTCGTAAAATTTTACGGCCATGCTAGTCCGACGCCCTCCCTCTATTCTCCCCCCCCCCCCACGCCCGACTCCTGATACGAATCGCTGCCGCCGTTTTTTTACGGCCAGCAGCGATTCTCAGCTGGCCGATGGGCCGAGTTCCAAGCCCTTTACGGCTGTTTTTACGAACGGCAAACACACCTGGTCTGGCCGTTCGTAAAAACGGCCGTAAAGTGCCGATTTTTAAAACCATGGCACCGATTGGCACGGCAGTACCACGCCGTGCCAAGGGTGCCATGGGCCCGCGATCGGTGCCCACTGATCGTGGGCAGCGGGTCCGATACCCGCGCACTCTTTTCCTTCCGCCGCCCCGCTGTATCACTTCGCGGGGCGGCTGAGGGGCATCCCGGCCCGCGCATGCGCGGGTTTCGCGCAAATGCGCGATGACGACATCCGCGATGCGCGGGTTGGAGTCTTCCAATCCGTGCATGCGCGGCTGATGTCATGTGACGCGTCAGCCGGCGCAAACTCTGGAAAGCGGGCTTAACGAAATTCGTTAAGCCCGCGATGCCGGAGTTCACGGCGGCGGCATGCTAGCCCCGACCGGGACCAGAATCGGTTCCCGGTCGGGGAGGGGAGGCTGGCGTCAAACCCGCCCGGATTTGACGCCAGCCATACGATTTCTCCCTCTCTGGGAGAATCGCGCCCCATATCTTCCAACAATAGATTTTAACTCAGCCAATTATAATTGTACGGAATTGAACTGTCCGCAAACATCTCATCAGCGGTCTTTTACTGAACTGTTTCTGCGAAATCCCATCAACCCGTTAAAGACCTTAACCGAATTAAAGTGTAATTTAATATAACCAATTTAAATTTTCTACTCACATGCAACTGACTGACCAGGCAACATTCCTCAGTCACCAGCTGAATTGTTACCTCATTCCAACCCTCAGTCATACCTGCATCGACTGAAATCAATTCTTCTAATCCACCAGACTGATCTTTGATTTAGTCGAGTCGATCTTACCTGATCAAATGCAAGTGATTAGACTGTTAGCAGGATACGAGAGAGAGGAAAATCGATATGGCGAGTTTTATCTACTCATATCGTGGGCCCATTTCCTTTTCCCCTTCCGAGAGCAGTCCAATTCTGATTTCGCAGATGAGAGGCGAGCATCTGGAGAAATCCCGGGTTTCGGCACCAAATGTCAATCCCTGATCCTTTTGCTGCCAGTCTGAGCTCAATAAAATCTGAGACGGATCTGCAGGTATCAATTATTGTTTTTTTCCACCAGCTTGCAAGGCTGACTCACGCGTGGGACCTTAGAACATGCAGCTGTCTTCTCGAGCTCCCAAAAGTTAGTGAGGGAGAGAACAAAGAAATCACAGCACATATTGATTGAATCACATCAAGATTCGCAAACAAGCTTCCCATTGGTTATTCTATACACCTTCTGACCTGGCCATATATTCTGATTGGCTGACTTCACATTTCCCACTCCTGGGCCTCTTGTTACCCAGCATCCTTTTCACCATTCTCTCCACGAGGCAAAGCTCCCCTCCCCCCCCTTCCTAGCCATGCGGTGCTCATCCCTTTGTTCCCTGTCTGTGAACTCATTACCCTCAGGGTCCTACTGTCTATCATATTCGTTTGTTCACTTCCTCAATGGCACGGAGACACCTGTGCATAGAGGTGTGTGAAATCGCGGAGGGTCCCCACTCAGTGTCTGGAAGGACCTCGTCGCATAAAAGCCCAGGCAACCGTCACCTTGATGGCCACCAGGGGTGGGTGTCCTCACTAATTCCCCTGTGGTGCCAGTTGTATTATCATCCAGCAGATATGTCACACTGTCTCTCTCCTCAGCCGGAGTCTACAACGGCATGCCCAGTCCGGCAGGTCCTTGAATGACAGACGGGGCAGGTACACATGAGGCCTCATGCGGCGTCTCCTTGGCACCTTCTTGGCCTGTTGGCCGGCCAGCTCTCCATCCTGGGCAGCTGCCTCTTGTTCCTCTGGGGCAAGCTTCGCTGCTGCAGCTTCCTCCTCCTCGAGCAATGCCAGCTCGTAGAGCCGCAAGGCATCCCCCAGGGCTGCGGCTGCGAGCAGGAAGGCCACCTTTGCTGGTTGAATTCCAATATCCATTGTCTGCAGAGGGTGAAAGGTCAACATGATTGCATGGTCCCCCGGCACCCAACCAAGTCCAACGGGCTACCATTCACATGACGCCAATTTCATGATTTTTAAAAGCACAAGGCTCGGCCCATCAAAAGTGGAGAATCACGGAGGCCCCGGAGAATACCAGGTCAAGCCCGCTAATGATATGCAAATGGTGTTTACTGTACGTGTGGAGTGAAACGTATTGATGCCGCTGTCGAGGTGACGGAGAATTGTGATTTGGCGTCAAATTGGCACTTGCCGTGATTTTGGCATTGGAACCTATTCTCTGCCCAATTGCATTTTGCCAACGGAGAATCCCGCCCATGGTGTTTCAGCTGCCTCTGTGGCCTTCCCCCACTTTGCGGAGAAAGGGCAACCCCTTCCATAGGATCCCCTCCACCAGAACTTCCAGTGTCACGTTAGAGAAACTGGATGCCTTCTTTCGAGCTCCTTGAACCATCTTTGCATGTTGATTTCTCTTCCAGCCAGCACATTCTACACCTTCATCAGAAAAAATCCAGGGAAGTTACAGAAAAATTGCCTAACTAGTTCTGAGTGCTAAACTGAAGGCATGTTTGAATCATGATATTCATCAATTCCATACTTTCAGACAGGCACTTCTTATTAGCACAATAGCCATTTAATACCTGTTTACAAGCTTTGGTCAAATAGCCCCAAAGACATTGCAGTATAATGGGTTCAGTGGCAGTTTGAATTACAGAGGTAGGCTAATGAACTGCTTATTTGCCAATTATTTGAAAACACCTGAGATCATTAGCCTCCTAATTACCTATTGTCCCAACTTTTTAAACATGCCTGAATGCACTACAATTGGAAAATATCTCATTAAAATTCACCTAATTTTTTGCGAATAACTTCTGTGGGAAAATAGTTACAATCTCTTCAGAGCGATTGGACAAAACGTGTACAGTGCATGACAATGAAATGTTACATTTCCAATACCAAAGACTTTTATTCTCTGGCACACGTATTTCTGCATGTGGGTGTAAATTCCTCTCATGCTCGAATGTTTAGTCATGTCAAACACCTGCTTTGACTGGATCTCTGACTAATAGTGAGGGTAATTGATACAGTTCATGCTTTGCAGAAACATTTCTATGCAGGCCAATATGATAATAATCGCTTATTGTCACAAGTAGATTTCAATGAAGTTACTGTGAAAAGCCTATAGTCGCCACATTCCAGCGCCTGTTCGGGAGGCTGGTACAGGAATTGAACCCGCTCTGCTGGTCTTGTTCTGCATTACAAATCAGCTGTTTAGCCCGCTGCGCTAAACCAGCCCCTAAGTAGACTTTTGACCAAATTTTAACATGGTGAAGAATGTACCTACACCACCTCTATGGACCAAAATGCACAGTTTTAGCTGCAATATCTTAGGTTAATTATTTCTGTCTGTGCTGACGTTAACTTATGTCAATTTCAATGGCTCTTCCAAACCAAGGACTCTTTGGACAATAATGAAGAAGAAAAATAGGTAAACATATG